>NC_133462.1:54782361-55103138 GCF_048565385.1 Saimiri boliviensis
GCCGTTTCTTCTCTCACAGAAACTCAGATGTTCTTAATTCTGTTCCTCTCAGCACGTTGGATTGCATGCCTCTTTCATTTATATACTCAATTCCCAGGCAAGAGGCTAAATCAGACTTTCAGGGCCAGACTGTCTCTGAACTTTCTGCTCCTTTCTTTAGTCATCCTCCATTGGCACAGATATTTTTTCCGTATTTCCTGCAACGCTGTCTTTTTAGTTGCAATGGATTCTGTAAAGTTAAACAAAATTCCTCTTGGTTAGCTTCTGCAGGTTTTGTTACTGTTACTTAGCATCTACAACCAATGGCTAACTTTTTAGAGAAATATATGGCCCATCTGTCATCATACAAAAGCAAAGCTGACCACATCTCCTTTGAGAGTTTTCAAACAGCTCCCAGAGCAAGCATGGTACCCATTTCTCTGCCTGATTAAGTTCTATCAATAGCCTTTCCTAACGCCAAGGAACAATAGAGAAATTGATGAAAAACCATGAAACAGTATGTTTAATAATTCTTAAAACAATCCCAAAAGAACAGCAATATTTAATCCATCTTTCAGATAGCTGGAGACAGAAAGAATCTAGTCACTCAAATGACTGTCTTTCTTGACTTATGGTTTCTACTATCTCATCAGTCAAATGTCCCAGGGGAGCTGATTTAATATTTTTAAATAGCCTAAATGCCCACATGATCATTTTTCAAAGAACTGTTTCTTCGTGTACACACGCAGCCCAGGAGTCTTTTCATGAGGGTTCTCTCATTACTACCAGAGAGGACTCCTTTCCAAACCACTGTTGAGGAAAAGATTATTCATGGGAAACTCCTCATGCTTTATACTGTATAAAAATTTTCAAAGGATTATGAAATGAAAAATATTGCAAAAGAATATATTCCCATGTAATTTTACTGAAGATGGAAGAGACAATATTTAAATGTTTCCTGCTATTTCTTCCATTTCAATGCACTAAGTGTGAAGTCCAGTGCATGAGTTTGGGAATCAGTCCTGAGTTCAAACAGCATAGAGCCATCTACTCTGCACTCTGGGACAAGTTACCTAACCTGCTGAGCCTTAGTTTCTTCATCTGTAAAGTGGGGATAATAAAATCAATCTCGTTTATTTGCTAAGAAGATTAAATAAGATTACAAGTGGCTGGGCATAGTGGCACACACCTGTGGTCTCAGCATTTTGGGAGGCCAAGGTGGGCAGATCATCCGAGGTCAGGGGTTCGAGGCCAGTCTGGCCAACATGGTGAAACCTCATCTCTACTAAAAATGAAAAAAAAAAATGCTAAGTTTGGTGGTGGGTGCCTATAATCCCAGTTACTTGGGAGGCTGAGGCACAAGAATCACTTGAACCTGGGAGGTGGAAGTTGCAGTGAGCTGAGATCATGCCGGGGCACTCCAGCCTGGATGAGAGAGTGAGGCCATGTCTCAAAAAGAAAAATTACCATGCAAAGCAGTTATCATAGATCATAGTGCCTAACATACAGCATGCATTAACAAAGAGAGTTAATAATATGGATTTAAATCAAGACATTGTGTAATTATAATTGTTTAGGTTAGGGTTTTAACACTGTCATAGATACTGGTAAAAGAACAATCCTACAGGACTTCGGTTATGAATTTTTATTCATGGACTTCTTTATATCATTAAAGTTTTCTGAAAAAATTATATAAAACAAACACCAAACTATATATGTAAACTAAGCTTAAATTAAAATGATTTGGTATTAGAAAGAACCATGTGGAAAGAAATACCTTCAGTTACTCAAGGTGCCACTGCCTTAGGCAGGTGCCCCAAAAGCAGACCCTGCCCTGAGATAAGGAAGCATGTACAAGTGATTTATTAAAGAAGTGCTTCCATGAGGTACCAGTAAGGGAGGAGAGGAAAGCAGGATAGGGGAGAGCAAGGAATCAAGCTAGCGTCCATTTCAAGGCAAGTCCCACTCTTAGCCACATCCTATGAGGGAGCTCTGGAGTACAAATTGTGTGCCAAGCGTGCTCCTGGCAAGGGAGCAGGACTTGGCACTCTTTAGTGTTTGGGCCGTGGAGGGCGGGAAGGTGGGAAATGTAACATCCAAGCACTCTGGGTTCTGTGGCATGTAAAGCAGCACCGATAGCCCAAAGGCAGTCTTCCAGGCAGAGTGGCGGGTGGGTTATAAAAACCCAAACCGGTCAGAAGTGCAAGGGAAGCAGTTAGAAGTAGGGTAAGATGTGTGCTCAGCAACAGTAAAGAGCATAAAGGGAAATAAGGGGAGTGGAGTGGAGCGCTGACTGTGCCTGCCGTAATCGCACATCGTATACTGCATTGATAAGCTCAACTTCATACAAGATCCAGGCTGGGCACGTGTAATTCGCTCACTTTGGGAGGCCTAGCCAGGTGGATTGCTTGAACTCGGGATTTTGAGATCAGCCTGGGCAACATGGCATAACGAAAGGAAGAATGAGAATGAGAATGAAAAGGAGGAGGAGAAGGAAAGAAGAAAAGGAGGAGAAGAGAAGGAGGAGGAGGAGGAAGGGAGAAGGAAGAGGAGGAGGAGGAGGAAGAGGAGGAGGAGGAGGAGGAGGAGGAGGAGGAGGAGGAGGGGAAAAAAGCAGCAGCTTGATGGCTTACTTGAATGAAATTAATTGCTTAGCAGCCAAGCAAAGAAATAAAATATGCCTGCTTCACAGTCCTCCAAGAATATCCTCACTTAAAGAAGACTAAAGCTTTCTCATGTACTCTCAAAATATGTACTGCAACTATATATCAATTAAAATATTTTTAAGGAAAAAAATTCAGCCAAGGAAACAGTAAGAGACTAAAAGAGAAAAGAAGACTGCAGCTTTTTAATCTGATGCAATCCCTTTGTCGATTTTTCTTTTGTTACTTTAGCTTTTGAGGCCATATCCAAAAAATCATTTCCAAGACTAGTGTCATAGAGCTTCTCCCTGTGCTTTCTTCCCATAGTTTCACAGTTTCAGGTCTTACGTTTAAGCTTTTAATCCATTTTGAGTAGTTTTAACATAGTGTGAGATAGGTTTCAATGTCACTCTTCTGCATGTGGATACTCAGTTTTCCCCACACCATTTATTATAGAAACAATTCTGAGTGAAGAGACAATCTATGGATTGGGAGAAGATATTTGCAAATCATACATACAATAAAGGGTTACTATTCAAAATATATATATAAGGAACTCAACTCAAGAGCAAGAAAGCAAATAATCCAATTAAAAATTGGGCAAAGAAGCTGAATAGGCATTCCTCAAAAGAAGACATACCAATGGCCAATGGGTATATGAAAAAAATGCTCAGCAGCACTAATAATCAGGAAAACGCAAATTACAACCAAAAGCTATCACCTCACACCTGTTAAAATGGCTATCATTTACAAAACAAACAAACAAACAAACAAAGATAAGTGTTGGAGAGACTGTGAAGAAAAAACACCCCTCTACACAGTGGGAATGTAAATTAGTGTAACTATTATGGGAAACAGTATGGAAGTTTTTCAAAAACTTAAACATAAACCTACTGTGGACTGGGCATGGTGGCTCACGCCTGTAATCCCAGCACTTTGGAAAGCCGAGGTGGGCGGATCACAAGGTCAAGAGATCAAGACCATCCTGGCCAACATGGTGAAATCAAGTCTCTACTAAAAATACAAAAATTAGCCAGGTGTGGTGGCACACGCCTGTGATCCCAGAAACTCGGGAGGCTGAGGCAGAAGAATCGCTTGAACTCAGGAGGCGGAGGCTGCAGTAAGCCGAGATTGCGCCACTGCACCCCAGCCTGGTGACAGAGCAAGACTCCGTCTCAAAAAAAAAAAAAAAACCTTCCTTTACAAACCAGCAATCCCATTTCTGGGTATATGTCTGAAGAAATTGAAGTCAACATGTTAAGAAATAGCTGCACTTACTTGTTTATTATATCACTATTCACAATAGCCAAAATATGGGATCAACTTGTGTCCACCAACAAATAAACAGATCAGAAGAAAATATGGTCTATATAGCTGGGCACAGTGGCTTGCGCCTGAATTCCCAGCACTTTGGGAGGTCGAGGCGGGTGGATCACCTGAGGTCAGGAGTTCGAGACCAGCCTGGCCAACATGGTGAAACCGTGTCTCTACTAAAAATAGGTATAATTAGCCAGGCGTGGTGGCAGGCACTTGTAATCCCAGCTACTTGGGAGGCTGAAGCAGGAGAATCACTTTAATCTGGGAAGAGGAGGTTGTAGTGAGCGGAGGTTATGCCATTGCACTCCAGCCTGGGCAACAAGAGCAAAACTTCATCTCAAAAAAAAAAGAAAGAAAGAAAATATGGTCTATATAGACAACGGAATATTCGCCTTTAAAAAGAAGGAAATTCTGACACTGGTAACATGGATAAACCCAGAGGACATCATCCTAAGTGAAACATGCCAGGCACAAAAAGATGATTACTGCATGATTTCACTTACATGTGGAATCTTAAAACATCAAACTCATAGAAGTAAAGAGTGGAATGGTGGTTCCCAGAGGCTGAGAGTGGGGTAGGGAGGGGAGATGTTAGTCAAAAGGTACCAAGTTTCAGTCAGACAGGAGGAATAAGTTTTTGAGATCCACTGCATAATGTGTAACTATAGTTAAAAATAACATAATCTATATTTCAAGTTGCAAAAAGAATAGATTTTAAATATTCACACCACAAGAAAAATAAGTATGTGAGATGGCAGATACAGTCATTAGTTTGATTTAATTATTCCATAATGTATGGCTAGATCGAAACATCACATTGTACCCTAGAAGTATGTACAGTTATTACTTTAATTAAAATTTTTAAAAAAGAAGACACACTAAAGATTAAGTAAGTCCCTGTGTCCACTCTTACCCCATTTTGTTCCATTCTGTTTCCATCCAAGTCCACAAATGTAGGCCAAGATACGCTCTCCAACTCCAGTGACGCCAATGGTAATATAGCCTCTTCATTACTAACGCACTTTGCTGCTTACAAATCATTATCAAATATGTTACCTGGCTGTCAACAACCCCATGAAATAGGAATAATAAGCACAATACACTACCCCATTCTCCATTTTATAAATGAAAACTGGGGCTCAGAAGTTAAGTGGCATAACTAAGGTCATGTAGCAAAGGTGAGAACTGGGACTCTGTCCCGGGTTTGCAAATTCCAGTGCTTTTTCTAATGTATCCATCTGAACGGAAACATACCATGTGGCTGTGGGATGGTGCGCAGTGGAGAGCCTCTGTTGGCCATCTGACCTTGGACTGCACAGGGAACCCTAGAACCGTCCTACCAGTGAAGACTCTCAGGTGAGTTTATGTGAAATAAGCGGATCGGGTACTCTTCTGTTTCAGGATCTTTGATGACTCGTGGTCCTTCAACCACTCTTTAAAGGCAGGTTTTCTGCCTTTATTCATCTCTGGCTCTCTGTCACTAGTTAGGTCATCTTATCTACTCTCTGGCTTTAAACTTATAATTTTGGCAAGATTTTAGTGACCTATGAATGCATGCCTTCTAGATAACACTACTCTCTAATCCTGTATATCCAACTAACTATTGGCTAACCTCAAATTTTAGACTGTCCTTAAAATTGAACATAGTAAAATCATATTCTGACTTAAACTTGTTTCTATTTTGCATTCCCATTCTCAGTGACTCCCAGACATTGAAGCTACAAACCTGGATTTACTCTCAACTCCTCATCCCTGACAACAGATCTATTGCTAAATCCCCTGAATTCCACATTCTCAACGTCTGTCTCATCTACACCTTTCTTCCCAGCTACAGTGATTTTCACCAGAGTAGGCAAATGCAACTCTGATCATTCTGTTTCCACATTTGAGTATTGGAATTGCCAGTTACCCCCACCATCTGATGTCCAGACACATGGAGTTCCACTCTCCATGGTTGAGCTTCTGTCTGCACTCCTAGTTACATTGACACTGATCCCTGTGCTCCATCCTCCAGCTACATAAAGAGCACACAGACACTTGCCTCTTCTTACACCACTCCTTCTCTTCCAAAGTGGGAAATTAGCCTTATTTATTTCTGCTTTCCAAATGTCTAAAACAGTGTTGACATTTCATGGGTTTTCAATAAATTTTCATTGAATTAATGAATTGAATACCAACTTAGCCAGCTAGAATTGTTATATAAACTGTCTGATCTATATATGACAGCCGTTATAGCCACAGGCTTCTCAATCATTCATTCCACTCACTTGGTTTGGAAATATCCCTGTCCTCTTAAGGGATCATGTTTATGCAGGGTACAGTGCTGAGATTTTTAGAAAAACTTGGCTTCCATCTCCCAGTAAACAGATTCTTTTTCCGAGACGTTATTCTTGGTTTTCAGATGATACTTTCTTATCAAAGAGCTGAGTGATTTTTCATAAACATTTCTAAAGAGCAGAATAAACATTTCTGCATAGTGAATTCCAAGCCACCTGTTTAGCAGACAACCCAGGTTAGCACCTGCCAATTTCAAAAAATATGTCATGTTTCTATGTGTTTTTCCTGTTAGAGAACATTGGCAGTCTGATGCTGCAAATTCTGAACACTTATTAATATAAATTTTTCAAAAGAATGATTTAAAAAATAATTCATACGCATTGGGGCAAGTAAGAAAGCATTAAAGCGTATTTATATGGCTGTCAATCTGACTTATTATCCTAGCTTTCCCTGAAAAGGGGCTCCCAGATAGCCAGGCACCTGCCTTTCCCTCCTGTGTCTGCCTGTTGCCTAGCACAAGGCTCTGGCCTATGGTTCTCATTGGCTGAGTGAACGGATGAATTAATGAATCAAGCCTTGAGGTCTGAAAGAGGAAAGTCAAAAATAAACAGTCATAACATGTTTTCTCAACATCTTCCTTTGATTGAGAGACTAGAACAGATAATATCTCTACAATTATTTTTGGCTAAATGATGCTAATTTTGCTGAACAAAATTTTATGATTTTGTACAATGCATAAAAACTCTAAATATGGTAAGGTTCAAGAGGGATGATGGATCAATCCCATTCATACTGTGATCCAGGCTAGTTTTCATGTCCATTTATAAGGAAATGAATGAAGAGCTCATTAGACTTAACTTCTTTTTTATTTACCCAATGTTTTATTTTGAAAATCTTCAAACCTGCAAAAAGGCTAATACAGTACAATGAACACTCACATACCGTTTACCTAGATTTACTAATTGTCAACATTTTGATATTTTTGCTTTATATATCTCTCAAATATTTGTGTGTATACGTAAATGTTGTGTGTGTGTGTGTGTGTGTGTGTATTTCAACTTGTTTCTCAACATTTGAAAGCAAGTCGTAGACATGATAATTTAGCCTAAGTTTTTTATATATGTTTCCTATGAAGAAGGACATTCTCCTTCAAAACCACAATACGATTATCACACTCAGTAAATGTAATAATACACAATAACATTTTCAAACGTAAGTCCACATCCAAATTTCCCCAGTTGTCATCAAAATGTTCTTTCTAGCTATGTTATGAAGTGTGTGTGTGTGTGTGTATGTATGTGTGTGTATGTGTGTGTGTGAATGTTTGGTATCCAGAATCCAATCAAGGACATGACTTACGGCCATGATGTCTCTTTAGTGTCTTTCCACCTAGGAAAGTCCCCCTGTCTTTTATTATCTTTCATAACATTGATATTTTTAAAGAATCTAGCTAATTTTCTTATGGATATAGAATGTTTCTCAATCTGGATTTTTTTATTCTTACCTCATGAGTATATTCAGGTTAAACATTCCTTGAAAAAATATTACATGGGTGATGGCATATGCTTTCCATTATATTGCATCATTTAGATGCATAATGTGACTTTGCCCACTCATTTGTGATCATTAAGTTTGATCTCTTCTTTAACATGACGTCTGCCAGATTCATCCATTGTAAAAGGAAAATTTTCCCCCTTTGTATTTAATCATAGTCTGGGGATAATATCTTGAAATTCTGTGAATATCTTGTTCCATCAGAAACATTTACCTAATGGGTTTAATATCCATTGATAGTCCTTGCCTGAATCAATTATTATATAAGGGATTGAAGAATAGTGATTTTATTTTTTTTGAGACAGAGTTTTGCTCTTGTTGCCCAGGCTGGAGTGCAATGGTACAATCTTAGCTCACCACAACCTCCGCCTCCCGGGTTCAAGAGATTCTCCTGCCTCAGCCTCCTGAGTAGCTGGGACTACAGGCATGCACCACCATGCCCAGCTAATTTTTGTATTTTTAGTAGAGACGGGGTTTCACCATGCTGACCACGATGGTCTCGATCTCTTGACCTCATGATCCACCCGCCTTGGCCTCCCAAAGTGCTGGAATTACAGGCATGAGCCACCGTGCCCCGGTGGAGAATAGTAATTTTAAAGAATATTATAGTTTTTTTAAAATTTATAAACTGAAATTATTCTGTACAGAAGCTCTCCTTCCCTCGCTCTCTTTTTTAAAACACCCATACATTATTTTTTAATCTTAGTCTTAACATGTTACCCTTCTTTATTGGGAGGGTGGGTGCTCAAATTGTCTTATGTATCTTGTTGAATCCTCTTCAAGGCAGTTCCTGTGTCCTTTCAACATATACCCATCATTCTTTGTGTACCTTTTTTGCTTTTTGATACAACAGAATGCTCCAGTTTTACCCTATCTCCAGCCTCCAAACAGCCATCTCTCAATGGAGCCCCGATTCCTTTAAGAAGGCAAGTGGAATTTGGAAACCAAAATCTGTTAGTGTAGTTACCGCCACAACTTAAACTTCTTGAAAACAGAAAAAGTGTCTGGTTTTGCTCAGTGTCGTACCACCAGTGCCTAAGCACATGATCACACAATGTAAGTGCTCGATAAACACATATTGGATGTTGACATTCTAAGAAGTGGATATGCTTGCAAAAATTATTATGTTTCTTAAGGGCATTTGAATCTGCAGGGTCTCTGATCACATTTTATTACATGACTTTGGCAGTCACATACTTAGACTTGAAATCAAATATTAAATGAGCTTACTCTTTTTCCTCTGTGAATGCTGATCAGGTCATAAGGGAGCTCTTACATTTAGGAGCCTTTTCCTGACAATGAGATATGAATAAACATATCTACTCAAAGGACCAGATAAATGTGCAGCACAAATGAAGTATGAAAATATTAGATATATTTTCCCAAAGTTTACAGATTATACCGTTTTGGGAGTAGCCCATTTCTTAGCTGTCTGCCAACTCTCAATGTGTCCAGATACAAATGGAAGAATGGTACCTATATTTCTTCACTTTAAGAGAAACTAGGTTCCTAAAAATTGCTCTATTTGATCTGCTACTCCAGATGCTGTGACTGCAGACTCCATTTCTACCAATTATTAAAAGAGTTTTAAAATAGGAATTAGGATTTTTTGCTCACCTTCCTTATTTTTTTTTTTCCTTAACTTACATCCAGCTCCAAGGGGGTGAATTAAATGGCTTACTAGTTTTTTGTTTTGTTTTTTCTTTCTTTTCTCAAAAAGCTACAATTTTCTGAAATGGCAGACTGCCATTTAAATCAGAGTTGTTAGGCATCTCTCTTGTGGATTTCAACTGTGGCTGCTGGCTAAAAGCTGAAAGGGCCATTTTTCAAGCAGCACTTAGGTTTAGGAGCCAAGAGGGTCCTAAAATATAAAGTGTCTCTGCTTTTACTGGGGAAAAAGAAGTTAATTTTTTTTTTTAACCAAAAGAGAGTAGATGTTTTCACTAGTTTTTCTCTTTCACAGTCATCATAATTATGAAAGCCATTTGTCAAAGAGCTCTCACTAGCATATTTTGGCATAGCAATATATTTTTCTGAAAATGTCACCCGTTTATAAGCCACCTGTCATTATTCCCTTCTTAAACCTGTATAGTGATGCTTCAAACATGCATCTTTATGATTTTGATTATGAAAGTAACATTTTATGTAAACCTTCAAAAAATAAGTATAGTGCATTTTAATTAAATGCTTATAAAGATCTTTATTTGTAAGCCAACAAAGTATACATTACTAGTGTTATAAAAAGCATTTTCTTTACGTAAGGAAAGGTAAACCACATTATGCAAAGCAATGTATTTTAAATGTTTTTGCTATAATTTATCACCTGTAACACTGAAGGTGACCCCCTAGGACATCAACACCTTGTGGAAGGAGAAAAGGAATCCCAACTTTCTCCTAAAGAAAACACAGTTGTGACTGTGATTTTAGGTCAAATCCCTGATGCAATGCCATGTTGGCATCACATCACCAGGAATAGCTAAGCTGTTTAGGAAGACCTACTGGATGTGACTCCAGGCTTTGTCTGAGCAGAATGGCTCGTGCTTAGAAATCCCTCATTTATGCTGTTGAGGAACTTCTCTCTGGGTTCAAGTTTCAACAGAAATGGCCCTTTCTAACAGCATTTGTCCTGGGACCATTTTTTTCTTGCTCCCCATCTCCCCATATAGGCTTAAAAAAATTATAACAGTCCGTAGTCAGCAGGAATTTATTGACTGCCAACAGGGTGCATAGCGTTGTGCCAGGCTGCCCTGCTACTTTCATGCTCCTTTGTTTACTGCTAACCATGAAACTGGCCTCTGTCTTCACTGCAGCTGCCTGCACTTTACCACTGCTGGAGGGTCAAACATCTCTCATCTAAGGAAAGTTCGCTTTGAACTAATATGCATATATAGATGATTATAATCATATAATTGTAATCTATGACAGCACTGGACTAAAAGTTGAAATTTTTTATTACGATTTGCCAAAAATGAGATATTTATGAATTATACTTAGTCAATTTAGATTCCTAAAATTCAATCTAGCACATGGTATGTTTTCATGATTTTTGAAAAATATTTATTAAAATTTGTGATTGTATTATTTCTGTGAGGCACAGAAACTGTAAGGAATAAAGATTCATTTTTGTGGTTCCTCTATATCTTACTTTTATCTTCTTAATATTGAAAGATTTAAGTAAAATGAAACAGGAGGGGGAAGGAAAGAAACCTTAAATACAGAAGATTTAATTCAAAAAAATTGTAAGTTTATATATTTATTCTTTATAAAATGCTTACAGCATAGTTTGTGCCAGGCACTTTGTGCAACAAACATAAGATGAAGTTCTAATCTACAAGAAACAAACATCCTAAAAATTAAACACCAGTCTGGGCAACATAACAAGACCTCATCTCTACAAAAATTTTAAAAGTGAAAAATAATTACCATGTGTGATGGCGCACGACTGTAGTCCTCACTACTCAGGAAGTTATGGCAGGAGGCTCTCTTGAGTCCAGGAGTTCAAGGCTGCAGAGATCATACCACTATGCTTCAGTAATTCTTAGAAGTTCATGAATTCTTCATGCCACTGTACTTCGGTAATTCTTAGAAGATTATGGTTTTCTGAATTACTTCTATTTTGAATTACTCCAATCCAAATGCTGCATTAATGCCAAAAGACGTTTAATCAGTTATTTGTTTGGCATGCTTTATAAGGAAAAAGAATTGTTAATAATTAAAATGTCTGTCCATTGACAACTAATTACTAATGGGCAATCAATTGAAAAATTGATTAATAAATAACATACTACCATGCAGCCATTTAAAAATAGGTCTGTATAAACTGACTTGTACAAGATGTATTGTCTAATAAAAAATGCAATTTACTGAATAGTATTGCCATATGACCTCACTTCTGTTACCTATATGCAAAATTAATTACATTACATATTTTAATTTGGAAATCTAACCTAAAATTAGTACATAGATATACACAAAGACAATGTGTATTTTTCACACACACACATATAGATAGACCTACATAATAAGTGTGTATAATTTTCATAGTAAGAGGGAAAAAACAATTAAGAATTTTATTTTAAAATAAAAAAAGAAGAAGAAGAAAATGATTTTATTTTTTTAGAGACAAGATCTCACTCTTGCCCAGGCTGGAGTGCAGTGGTATGATCATAGCTCACTGCAGCCTCAAATTCTTGAGCTCATGAAATCCACCAACCTTAGCCTCCTGAGTAGCTGGGATCACAGGTGCAGACCACCACACCAGGCCAATTAAGAAATTTTAAATACAGAGGATTCTTCAGTGATATGGCAGATACTGACAACACATCAACTGAGAAAATAATGTTTCAAAGCAGCACACACGGCATGATCCCAATGTCATATTAATAAAAAACAGAATGTGTGTATTCATGGAAGTACACACATGTATTTGCACAGATAAAAACTGGAATAGTCACCAAAACATGGAAAGGGTCTATTTCTGGACAGCAGGCTGTGGTTGATTTGTTTTTGTCTTTGTCGTTTTCTTCATTATCCTTTTTAAAAAAATTCCCAATGCTTCTATAATAAACATTAATTATTTTGTAATCAGAAAAGTAATACTTTTTAAAGAAAAACACAATGTAAAAGGGAATTTGTTGCAACATTATTTGTAGTGACAAAAATCCATTAAAAAAAAAAAAAAAAAAAACCCACACCAGGTAGTTAACATTGCTTACTATGAGTTGAAGTGGGGCTGAGGACAGGAGGATAGGATTGGAGAAGAGTAGAGAATATAAATGCATATTCACTACTGTCTCTATAAAAACACACATTATCTGTATACATTATATTCAGTGTACATATACATTGCATTATTCAGCTAACAGTAAAATATGCTGGGAGCAAAATGCTTCCCTATTCTTGCCCTGCAAACCTGACATTTCCCCCTTCCTAATCTTAGGAGTGAGTCCAGATGAGGTGAGCTCCTCGGTCTGACTCTGGACAAGTAGTCCATGAAGGCTGTCTGATGTTGTTGATGGTGTCAACTTATCCAGGAAGACTTCCTTAACAACTCTCCCACCCACCTGCTATAGGCATCCCTATTCAGTGTTCCCATAATAATTTTAGGATTGAACTGGGAAGATTACATTGTAAGTGCCAGCTTTCACACTTGTCTTCACCGGTAAGCTGTATTATCTTACTCACCTTTGTTTCCCCACTACCTACATGGTGCAGTAATGATAACTGCTCATTGAAAGTAAGTATGTATTGATTGATTGAATGAATTACCAGAGCCGTTCCTGGAGAAGTCTGCCAGAAGGTTAGAAATTGTGTCACTTCAGGGCTACTCTATGATGAATTTAAATGCCGATGTCAATCCCTACACTCATTCCGTGACCTGACTGATATCTTTCAAAGTCAAGGGACCAAGTCAGATGTTACACATCAAGACATAAAGCATGCATTTTCAACTCGGGAGATGTCATCCAAACCAAAAAAAAAAACCTAGTCCTGGTGGTGAGGGGGCATCAGAAAAAATATCTATGTTTTATAGTAGTTTGCAATCTTCCAAAGCTTAATCCTATTTGACAAAATTCTTACTCTTTAGTAATTCTTCTCCTTAGGGAGAAATTAAAATAACATGTTTAAATTAAGATAATTTAATTTAATCAATTAATATATATTAAATTCTAATTTGCTAAGAATTACTGATCTAAAGTCACTTGTACTCTGCTTGGAATAGGACCAAAATTTACCTCCACTGTCAGGGATAAAAAATAAATTGCCTAATTAATGAATTCCCATGTATCTTAATTTAACCTGAGGAAACACAAAGTGCAGATTTGGATCCGCAAAATACTTTGTATTTCTTGCTTATTTCGCATTTGCCATGATGCATCAGCAAGATAAAGACACTGACATGGAAGGGGCAGAAAATAGGACCCTGCAGAAGCAGGGACAGAACACCAGGATCAGTCTATGAGGCAAGAAGCAGAGCATGAAAAGAAGGCACATAGAGCTGTGTTTTTCCAATGAAAGACACATCAGCTAGTGCAGTCACAGGAGCCAGGGAGGTCCCGAGACCAGCTTTAGGCATGTCCTAGATCAGGCTTCAAGATACAGCATCAGGAACCATGTTGTTGCCACTCTCTTGACTACAAACGTCAACTCTGACAGAAAGTTGTGTTCCTACACCTTTTCCTTCAGACCAGGCCAAATGAACACATATGCCATTCTGGGCCAAGACTCCTTTGGTGTCTGAGACACATTCCTAAAGGACTAAGCCTGTTACCTAGCCTGACTACTTCCCTTGGCACTACTTCATCCTAGCTCTGGCTTCTTCTCTTCATCTGCCTGCCACTGAGGTCCCAGTAGTCCATGTCTTCGCTCCATGGGCCTTCCAATTATGATATGCTTATTATGTGATACATTCCTTGATTACACCACTAACAGATTCGGCCCTCTTATAAATTATTATGTGTTACCTGTTCCCCACATTTTTGGATTTTAAACAAGTAAGGGCTAACATTAGGCTCTAATTCACCGTCTTCCAAACTGCGTTCTACAGAGCACTGCTGTATGAAAAGATGTGAAAAATGTTTCTTTAGGACAAATACTAAACATGTCTGCTGTTTACATAATGTTGATGTTTCTCATATCTCAGTACTAAAGAAAAGAAAGCTGCTCTGGGACTCAATTCTAGCTTTATTATAATTTCCCAGATGGTCATAGGTCAAGCTCACTCCCTTGGGTTCAGCTTGTCCATTAGAAAATAACAACTTGAACCAGAGCCTCTCTGAGGTCATTTCCAATGAGGAGTCAACAGGTATTCATGTAGCATTCAGAATAAGAATCTTCAAGTTATCATTCAGATAAAGAAAGTTTTCAAATTATTCACTTCCACTAAGGCGCCATAGAGGCCACTAAACGTCAAGTCAGAGCACCTGATATTTAGAATAAGGTCTGGAACTTAATTAACAAAAATAAATGTGAAAAAGGAGTAATCAATGAGAAAACGTGTTTTCTAGGAGCACCCAAATTCACAAAGCAAGTTCTTAGAGACCTTAAAAAAACCTTACACTCCCATGCAATAATAGTGGGAGACTTCAACACCTCACTGACAGTATTAGACACATCATCGAGGCAGAAAATAAAGATATTCAACATCAGAACTCAGCACTAGATCAAATGGACCTGATAGACACCTACAGAACTCTCCATCCTAAAACAACAGAATATACATTCTCTTCATTGCCGCCTGGCACATACTCTATAATCAGCTACATAATCAGACACAGAATACTCCTCAGTGAATTCAAAAGAACTGAAGCTGTAACAACCACTCTCTCAGATCACAGTGTAATCAAATTAGAAATCAAGACTAAGAAATTCACCCAAAACCATACAATTACATGGAAATTGAATAACCTGATCCTGAATGTCTTTTGGGTAAATAATGAAATTCAGGCAGAAATCAAGAAGTTACTTGAAACTAATGAGAGCAAAGATACAACAAACCAGAATCTCTGGACACAGCAAAGGCAGTGTTTGGAGGGAATTTATAAGACTAAGTGCCCACATCAAAAAGTTAGAAAGATCTCAAATTAACAACCTAATATCACAACTAAGAAAACTAGAGAACCAAGAGCAAACAACTTCCAAAGCTGTCAGAAGACAAAAAATAACCAGAATCAGAACTGAACTGAAGGAGATTGAAATGCAAAAAAAAAAAAAAAAATTAAAACATCGACAAATCCAGAAGTTGTTTTCTTGAAAAATGTAATAAAATAGATGGGCTGCTAGCCAGACTAATAAGGAAGAAAAGAAAGAAGATCCAAATAAACACAATTATAAATAACAATGGGGTAATTACCACTGAAAATACAGAAATACAAATAACGAGCTGAAAATATTATGAACATCTCTATACACATAAGATAGAAAAAATGGATAAATTTTTAGACACATACATCCTTCTAAGACTGAGCTCAGAAGAAACTGAACAGACTAATAACATGTTCTGAAATTTAGGCAGTAGTAAATAGCCTACCAACCAAAAAAAAAGCCCAGGACCAGATGGATTCACAGCCAAACTCTACCTACAAAGAAGAGGTGCTACCGTTCTTACAGAAACTATTCCAAAAAACTGGGGAGGAGGAACTTCTCCCTCATTAATTTTATGAGGCCGACATCATCCTTATAGCAAAACCTGGCAGAGACACACACAAAAAAAGAAAACTTCAGGCCAGTGTCCTTGATGGATATTTACGCAAAAATCCTCAATAAATAACTGGCAAACCAAATTTGGCAACACATAAAAAAGCTAATCTACCAAGATCAAGTAGGCTTTATCCCTGGAATGCAAGGTTGGTTCAACATATGCAAGTCAATAAATGTGATTCATCACATAAACAGAACTACAGACAAAAACCACATGATTATCTCAATAGATGCAGAAAAAGTTTTTGATAGAATTCAACACCATGTCATGTTAAAGACCTGATAAACTTAATACTGAAGAAAAATACCTCAAAATAATAAGAGCCATATATAATAAATCCACAGCAAACATTGCACTGAATGGGCAAAGGATGAAAGCATTTCCTTTGAAAACTGGCACAAGACAAGAACACCCGCTCTCACCACTCCTATTCAACAGCATATTGGAAGTCCTGGCCAGAGAAATCAGGCAAGAGAAAGAAATAAAGGGCATCCAAATAGGAAGAGAGGAAGTCAAACTATCTCTGTTTGCAGATGACATGATCCTATAGTTAGAAAACCTCATAGTCTCAGACCAAATCTCCTTAAGCTGATGAACACCTTCAGCAAAGTCTCAAGACACAAAATGAACATACAAAAATCACCAGCATTCCTATGCACTAACAACAGTTAAGCCAAGAGCCAAATCAGGAATGACATCCCCATTCACACAATTGCCACAAAAAGAATAAAATACTTAGGAATACAGCCAACTAGGGAGGTGAAAGATCTCTGTGAGGAAGACTATAAAACATTGCTCAAAGAAATCAGAGATGGCACAAACAAATCAAAAAACATTCCATACTCATAGACAGAAATAATCAATATCATTAAAATGTCCAAACTACCCAAAACAATTTATAAGTTCAATGCTATCCCTATTAAAACTACCATTGACATTCTTCACAAAATGAGAAAAAAACTATTTTAAAATCCGTAAGGAATCAAGAAAGAACCCAAAATTGCCAAAGCAATTCTAAGTAAAAAGAACAAGACTGAAGTTCTCATGTTACCTGTCTTCAAACCATACCATAGGGCTGCAGTAACCAAAACATCATGGCACTGGTACAAAAACAAACACATAGACCAGTGGAACAGAATAGAGAGCCCAGAAATAAGACTGCACACCTACAACTTTCTGATCTTTGAGAAAGTTGACATAAACAAGCAATGGGGAAAAGACTCCTTATTCAATAAATGATGCTGGGATAACTTGCTAGTCATATGCAAAAGATTGAAACTGGACTCCTTCCTTACACTATATACAAAAATTAAGTCAAGATGAATTAAAGACTTAAATGTAAAATACACAATTATAAAAAGCCTGGAAGACAACCTAGGCAATACTATTCTCAACATAGGAACAAGCAAAGATTTCATTATGACAATGCTGAAAACAATTGCAACAAAAGCAAAAATTGACAAATGATATCTAATTAAACTAAAGAGCTTCTGCACAGCAAAAGAAACAGACAGAGTAAACAGATAACCTACAGAATGGGAGAAAATATTTGTAAACCAACAAAGAGGTCTAATATCCAGCATCTATAAAGAACTTAAACATATTTACGAGTAAGGCAACCCCATTAAAAAGTGGAAGAAGGACATGAACAGACACTTTTCAAAAGAAGACATACATGTGGCCAACAAGCATATGAAAAAAAAAAAAAGCTCAACATTACTGATCATTAGAGAAATGCAAATCAAAACCACAATGAGATACTATCTCACACCAGTCAGAATGACTATTACTGAAAAGTGAAAAAACAAACAAACAAACAAACAGATGCTGGGAAGATTGTGGAGAAAAATGAATGCTTATACATTGTTGGTGGAAGTATAAATTAGTTCAACCATTAGACAGTGTGGTGATTCCTCAAAGACCTAAAGACAGAAGTACTATTCAACCCTGCAATTCCATTACTGGGTATATAGCTAAAAGAATATACATTATTCTCTCATAAAGATACATGCATATGTATGTTAACTTACAGCACTATTCACAATAACAAAGATATGGAATAAACCTAAATGCCCATCACTGGTAGACTAGATAAAGAAATCGTGGTACATATACACCATGGAATACTATGCAACCATAAAAAAGAATGAGATAATTTCCTTTTCAGGAAGATGGGTGGAACTGAAGACCATTATCCTTAGCAAACTAATGCAGAAACAGAAAACCAAATACCACATGTTCTTACTTATAAATGGGAGCTAAATGATGAGAACACATGGACACAGAAGGAAATACCCAACACTGGGGCCTATTAGAGGGTGGAGGGTGAGGGGAGAGAGAGAATCAGAAAAAAGAATTAATGGTCCCTAGGCTTAATAACTGGGTGAGAAAATAATCTGTAAAACAAACCCTCATAACACAACTGTGCCTATTTAACAGACCTGCACATGTACCACTGAACTTTAAAGTTTTCTAAAAAAATGTGTTTTCCCTGAGATTCTTAAATTATATGAATCAGACATGATAAATACTACATAAACTTTTAAATTTTCTAAGAAGCGTGATGTTTTAAAACAATATTTCTTTCCTGAGCTCATATATTAATGCTATATGCAAATCTATGTTCAAAAATAAAAATGGAAAGATCTACCTAGATTTATTCAGTCATTAATTTATTTGCAGCCACAAATGTGATGGCATCAGAACTGGGTTTGATTCATGAACCTTATACTTGGGAAAATCCGTTAAATTCTCTCTACCTTAATTTCATCACTGGAGGAGCAGCAGTGTAAATACCTGGTGTGAGGTAACTGAACAATACATACCGCTTGCCTTTTTAAAAAAGAGAATTCATTAATTTAAAAGATGCTTCTTTTAGAAATATGAGGAATTTTTAAATTAAAGTTCAATATATAATCCCACCTAAAGAGATACATAATATACATGATGATATAAAAGTCCTCATGAAGTAATATAACGAAGAACTGTTAACCCGATGCTTCTCAAACTTACTCATTAGTAAGAACTTTTCTTTAGTGTATCACCTATTCGCACTTAGAAGTCACAAATACTCCTTGAAACATTAGTTGAAAAGCACATTTCTCACACATAGCCATAATTTAATCCCTTTTGATGAGATATTAATCTCATATTTATTATAGTCACCATAGTGTTGTTAATATAATAAGCATTCAACAAATACTTGTTAAATGAATCTTAGAAGATAACCCATAGGCCGGGCGCGGTGGCTCAAGCCTGTAATCCTAGCACTTTGGGAGGCCGAGGCGGGTGGATCACGAGGTCGAGAGATTGAGACCATCGTGGTCAACATGGTGAAACCCCGTCTCTACTAAAAATACAAAAAATTAGCTGGGCATGGTGGCTCGTGCCTGTAATCCCAGCTACTCGGGAGGCTGAGGCAGGAGAATTGCCTGAACCCAGGAGGCGGAGGTTGCGGTGAGCCGAGATCGCGCCATTGCACTCCAGCCTGGGTAACAAGGGCGAAACTCCGTCTCAAAAAAAAAAAAAAAAAGAAGAAGATAACCCATGAGGAGTGTGGACAGGCTGAGGCTTCAGCAGACATGGATTCCAACATAGCGGCAGCCATGTCCCCAAGGAAAACCAAGACATGCTTCTGGGGCTACCTGAGCTGCCACAGGAGCCACAACTGGTTGAAATAATCTGTGTCTGCCATTTGGTCACTAGAGGCATGCTGTAGGCCACAGTGACTATCTGTTAGCAGGACCAACTTAACAACTTGCAGGGTCCACTACAAAATAAAATGTAGGTCCCTTGTTAATAAATTATTAAGATTTTTTTTTTTAAATCATAGCAGAACACTAAACCAACAGTAGGGCCCTGCTCATCATGAGGTGTAGTGTGACTCTACCATGAAGCCCATCCTGTTGCATCCAAGTGGGAGGAAAGCTAAAGGCCACGAGAGCAGCTGGGAAATTGACAAGGGAGAAAATGATAGTGGACTCATGAAAAAAACTTGGAAAGGCCTTTATGCAAGAATGAATTACTCCTGAATGCTTCCCTTGGACTGTGAGGCAGGCAAAAATATTTGATGACCTCATGCAGAAGAGGAAAGAGAAGCTTGGTTATGTAACTGAATTTAGCATCCCAGACTCTGCTTATCCAAAGTACCCCAAGAAGGGTGACTGATCTCAGTGGGTGACCATTCCTATCATGGGGACTATTGATTGAGGTGAAGATGGAAAGGAGTGATTTGGAGTTCAAAGGGAATATTTGGAGGAGCAACTGTGTTACTGTAGGGAGGTAGTTTCTTTTTATATAGATAGGAGCTATAAAAGTATAAATGAAATATAAATGTTATTTTTTAACAAACACTATGAATAGTATAGGTTAAAACATGGGGACACCATATTATTTCTAAATAACCCAAAGCAATTGCATTTGCATCCTTCTAGAACAATGATAGTATTTAAGAAACAATCTGGAAGGGAGTTCCACTTCCAGTGTGACTATGTGAGGACCTCCACAGACCCACTACATGAAACTTGTGACAATTTTTTTTTTTCATTAAAGTCTCTAGAAACAGGCCTAAGGGCGTCAACAAATGAAGCAACACTTATTCTAGAAAATCTGTAAGAACTCATAAAGAAAAGTGAAAGTCGGTGGTTTTTTGAACCAAGAGCTACCCCTCGTCTTAGCTCAGTGACACAAAACCTTACCTCAGACTGGTAATACTAAGAACACAGAGCTTTTTGTCCCTCCAGTTCCTAGTCAAAGGGATATCTTGCGGGGGGTGTCAGAGAAGGTAGGCATTTCTCATTCTGTCCCCAGCTACCAGTTGTTGAGTCTAAGTTCCAGGCAAGCGCACCCAAAAAGGTGGGGGCTTCCTTAGTCCAGTCCCCGCCTGTGAGACGCAGTGCTCGATCCCGGGTATAGCGTCGCTAATAATCAGGTGACACCAATTGCTCTTGCCTGGCTCCTAAGATGGAGATTCGATGCTGGGAGGGGCCCGCAGGAAGATCTGAAGCCGCTGCTCTCCCCTTTACCGAGCACTCAGCTCCCCAGGTGAAGACGGAACTAAGAGAGAAGCACGCCGTTATCCCCTGCCCCCAGCTTCAGAAATTTTGCCTGGGCAGGAGAAATGGCAAGGGGAGAAGCACGTCATAAAACAGCGAGCTCCAAACCTCTTCTCAAAAGAAATGCTTTCATTTGCAACAGACTGTGAGGGAGTTCAAGCCTAATCGCATTCTCAAAAGCAGTACAGGTTTGGTGAAAGGCAATTGGGAAAAAAATAGGTAATTCGTTGGCAATTTAGGCTTAACTGTAGGCCTGATGCTTTGCTGGAGAGGGCCAGGGAATAACACAGCTGGGAAAAGCTCTTCTGTAGTCAACAATCTCAAACTCTGGCTTCAGGGTTTATCCCTTCAAAGGAGCCCATATTTAATTAGATCAATTCGTGGAGCAATTTATACTCTAGGGCATTGCTGAAAACAATGGAGAAGCAGCCTGCAATTACTGGAGCTTAACAGCTGGGTATGGTCAGAGGCCAGCCAAAACCTCTATCATTCCAAGGTGTCTGTGGCCATACCCAAGACTGCACCCAAATAAATAAATAATAGTGACAAGCCCCTAGGTGTGAGTCAGGGAAACCAGTACCCAGAGTTGCTGTATTACCTAAAATGTCCAGATTCCAACAAAAAAATATGAGACGTTCTAAGAAACAACAGAGTATGGGGGCCAGGCACGGTGGCTCATGCTTGTAATCCCAGCACTTTGGGAGGCCGAGGTGGGTGGATCACGAGGTCAAGAGATCGAGACCATCCTGGTCAACATGGTGAAACCCCGTCTCTACTAAAAATACAAAAAATTAGCTGGGCATGCTGGTGCGTGCCTGTAATCCCAGCTACTCAGGAGGCTGAGGCAGGAGAATTGCCTGAACCCAGGAGGCGGAGGTTGCAGTGAGCCGAGATCGCGCCATTGCACTCCAGTCTGGGTAACAAGAGGGAAACTCCGTCTCAAAAAAATAAAATAAATAAATAAAATAAAATAAAATAAAAAAGAAACAACAGAGTATGGCAATAAATTGAAGGGAAAAAGGAGACAACAAAAACTGCCTCTTAGAGCAACCAGATGTTGGATTTAGCAGATCAAGACTTCAAAGTAGTCATTATAAGTATGTCCAAAGAGATAAAAGAAACCATGATTAAAGAATTAAAGAAAATATGATGACAGTGTTGCATCAAATAGAGAATATAAATAAAGAGACACATTCTAAAGTTGTGCCTATGGTCAACTGATACAAACGTGCTAAAATTATTTAATGGAGGAAATAGGTTTTTTTTTTTTTTTTTGAAAAGTGAGCACCAACTGGATAGTCACATGCAAAAGAATGTGTGTGACCATATACAAAAATTAACTCAAAATGGATCAAATACCTATATGTAAGACCCAAAACTATAAAACGTTTAGCCTACATAAGAGCACATCTTCAAGACCTTGGGTTTGGCAATTGATTCTTAGATAGAACACCAAACACATGATCAACAACAAATATATACATATTACTTGGAATTCATCAAAATTAAAAACTACAGTGCTTCAAATGACATTATCAAGGAAGTGAAAAGACAATCCACAGAATGGAAGAAAATATTAGCAAATCACATATCTAATAAGGGACTTGTAACTAAAATACGTAAAGGATTTTTGCAACTCGAGAATAAAAAGACAAATGACCCAAATTAAAAATGAGTAAAGCTATTTTTCCAAAGAAGGTTCACAAATAATAAGCACATGAAATGATGCTTGTTATCATTAGTAATTAGGAAAATACAAATCAAAACCTCAATAAGCTAACCTCTTCATACCAATTAGAATGGCTAGAATCAAAAAGTCAGATTATAGCAAGTGCTGGAGAGAAGGTGGAGAAATTGGAATGCTTATAAACCGTTAGTGGAAATGTAAAATATTGTAGCTGCTTTGGAAAATTTTGGCACTTTCTCAAATAGTTGAAGAAAGGTATGATCCAGCAGTTCCAGACAATTGGGTTGTCTTTAGATATACACCCCAGAGAAATGAAACAAAATGTCCACACAGAAACTTGTTCGCAAGTGTTGTAGTAGTATTATTTGTATCAGGCAAAAAGTGGAAACAGCTCAATTGTCTGTTAGCTGGTGAATGGTTAAAAAAAAGTGTGGTATAACCATACAATGTAATAATAGTCAGTTATGAAAAGGAATTAAATACTGATACATGCTACAACAGAGATAAACCTTGAAAACGTATTAAGTCAAATAAGCCGTCACAAAAGGCCACATGTTGTATGATCCCATTTATATGAAATGTCCAGAATAGATGCATTTATAGAGTCAGAAAGTAGAATCGTGGTTGCTTAGGGATTGGGAAATGGGAGTAGAGAGAAGGCTGCTGGTAGCTTATGGATTCATATTCTATTTTGATGTGGTCAAAATGTTCTAAAATTGAAGGTGGTAATGGTTGTCCATACCTGTGAGTATACCACAAGCCATTAAATTGTATACTTTAAGTGAGGGAACTTTATGATATATTAACTATATCTCAATACAACTTTTCAAAAATGTTCTATGACCTTAGTTTTTTCTCAGAACCTCATGGATTCTCAGTCCAAGAATGCAATAAATATCACTGTTGTTCTGTTTATCGTATAGGTCAGAAAAGGAAGAGTTTGACTAGTGACACCACACACACACACACACACACACACACACACACACACACAAAATGAAGCCAGAAAAGTAACCCCATGTTTGGAAGAGACATAGACTATAGTCATAGTTATAGGTTGTAAGGTTTATTGCTGGGGTAAAATGAGGAAACTGAGGCAAGTATAAGAAAATGAGAAGCTAATTCATTTAGCTCCTGGGCAAGGTTCTGTGGCCCAAGAAGGGGCCAAAGAAGTTGTACCCGGCTGTTTAGGGTGTGGAGTTTTACGGGGAGGGGAGGCAATTGATTGGCTTTTGGGAAACAAAGTGAAGGCAGCATTATTGGCTGTTGGGAAACAGGATGTGCATGGAGCGAGCTGTCATTGGTAGGTGGGCGGGACTCTGGGTAAGTGGGCCTTGATTGGCTGTTGGGAAACAGGATGTGCATGGAGCGAGCTGTCATTGGTAGGTGGGCAGGACTCTGGATAAGTGGGCTTTGATTGGCTGTTGGGGAAACAAAGGGAAGGCAGCGTTGTTGGCTGTTGAGAAAGAGGATGTGCATGGAGCGAGCTGTCATTGGTAGGTGGGCGGACTCTGGGTAAGTGGGCCTTGATTGGCTGTTGGGGAAACAAAGCAAAGGCAGCATTATTGGCTGTTGGGAAACAGGATGTGCATGGAGCGAGCTGTCATTGGTAGGTGGGCGGGACTCTGGGTAAGTGGGCTTTGATTGGCTGTTGGGGAAACAAAGCGAAGGCAGCCTTGTTGGCTGTTGGGAAACAGGATGGGCATGAAGTGAGCTGTCATTGGTAGGTGGGCGGACTCTGGGTAAGTGGGCCTTGATTGGTTGTTGGGAAAACAAAGCAAAGGCAGCATTATTGGCTGTTCGGAAATAGGATGTGCATGGAGTGAGCTGTCATTGGTAGGTGGGCGGGACTCTGGGTAAGTGGGCCTTGATTGGCTGTTGAGAAACAGGATGTGCATGGAGCGAGCTGTCATTGGTAGGTGGGCAGGACTCCAGGTAAGTGGGCCGGGGGCATACTGGGCAGGGTTTGGTGGGGTTCTTTAAAATTTTTTTGGCAGGGTTTTTCAACGGTGGGCTGGGGTTGAGTGTATAGTTTGGTGCTGAGTGTGGGCTTGGATATGGTATGCAGAGGCCGGTGTGGGGAAGCCATGTGGAGAGGCCAGATAATGAGCTCGAGGTGATGACGTAATTATCAGGCACGGAGAGGGACCGGGGTGTCCATTCAGCTCCCGGCCAGGCAACCGGCCTCACACAGGTCATCAAAGCAGAACTTTTCAAACACCCGGGGAGGGAAGGGCACACTGGCCTGCCACTGCCTTCCCCTGGTCTGCCTCTGCTCCTCCCAGTCCGTCCGCTCTGATGGCAAACGTCAGCAGCCACTCAGCACAAACAAGAAGCCTCTGCTCTAGCTTTCTTCCAGACCCTTCTGAATAAATCAGCAATGATCCTAAATTGCGGCATAGAAACATAGTCTTTTCCATCCTCAAATCCTGTGCCTGGGCTCACTTGTCAGAACTGTGATACCTTGTTAACACAATATCTTCTTCACCAAATGCTGCTTTGTTTGGCTCCTGAATCAATACAGTCTGTTACAAGTTTGCAATAAATGTTTCCTTTATCAGTGTATCCATAAATAGTTCGAAAATCAGAAAATAGAGGATTAAAGGAAGTACCATTTGCTCAATTGTCAGAATTTTTCCTCTAGTCTCTAAAATCCAGTTTCTGTCATATGTTGATCCTAGTTTGCAGAGCCAGGATTACTCCAATAACTATGGAAAAAATTAATTACTGGAGGTAAATTCTTAGGTAAGTTTGAAAAGAAAACCCTCTGAACATAAAAATAAGTAGTCTAAAGAGGAATTAATTAGTCTTCTTCAAGTAGTTGACATTATGATAATTACCAATTGTGCAGTCCAAAGAACATAAGAGAGATTTTGTACTTAGTGAGTAGACATTGAGTATGTATTGTAATATTCCTTTAAAATCACACCGTGGCCAGAGAACAACAAGAATTCTCAACTATGACAATTGTCTTTGTTTCTTCTAAAGATTAAATAGCTGTTGCAGTCAAATACATGGTAGATGGTCAATAAATGTCTGATCTATTGAATTATCAGTTTCTAGAAATATTTTGATTTTAAAAAATGTTATATCGGGGAAAAGTTAGACCCTACAAATTAAAACTTACATTAACAACTTAGAAATTTTAAAGAGATATTCGAAAATAACATATGTCAAAAAACAAACAGCAGTAACTAGACGCCATTACTTAAATGCTCCTCATCATAAATTGCCAATATTGACTAAGAAAATCAACATTCATTCTATTGCCCAAGTTGGAAATCACAAGGTCGTCCTTGGCTCCTCAGCTCCATCTAATCAGCCGTGATTTCCTTTAGATTCTACTTAGCAATCTTCGTATCCATTGTTCCTTTTCTAGCCTAGACCCTCATCCTTTACTCTTGCCTTTATTGTTATAAAACTGCTCTTTTAAATTGCAGTCTTTGCTTCATTTAGACTTCCATTCTCCACACATGTCTGAGCTAATCGTGATACCACAGTGCTCAAAAATCTCCATGGATCTCCACTGCCTGCAACATCCAAACTCCGTGCACAAAAGGCTCTTCAAAATCTGGTCCCAGTCTTGACTGTCTGGCCTTATTTTCCACCTTCTGGCTTGCTCCAGCAACATCCCTCAATTCCTTCTGTAACAAGCCTCCAGGCCAAATACGATATTTCTCTTTCCCATCCCCTTTCCTCTGCCTGTGCCCTACTTCTGCATTGGTACTCCCCCTACTCATCACTTCTCATTTCCTCCATGTAGTGCCTTCTAATTCCCATCGCTTGGGCAGAATTAATTTCCTGCTCATCTGTAGTCTCCTGGCACCATGTAGCTCATTGTTTATCACTTTGTGTTATGGTTATGTCACTTACATATCTACATTTTTTTTTTTGAGACGGAGTTTCGCTCTTGTTACCCAGGCTGGAGTGCAATGGCGTGATCTCGGCTCACCGCAACCTCCGCCTCCTGGGTTCAGGCAATTCTCTTGCCTCAGCCTCCTGAATAGATGGGATTACAGGCACGCGCCACCATGCCCAGCTAATTTTTTGTATTTTTAGTAGAGACGGGGTTTCACCATGTTGACCAGGATGGTCTCGATCTCTTGACCTCGTGCTCCACCCGCCTCGGCCTCTCTACAGCATTTTCTAAAGAAAGGACTTATTTATTATTGTATCATGGCACTGAGCCTGGCTTGAAGTACATACTGATTTTATTAAATGAACTCTCTGTGTAACACAATTCAGGCAATACGATCTTTGGACCTTCAGATGTAAAGTTTCTGTTAACTGAAGAGGCAGTATGGTACACTAGGTAAAAGTTCAAACCTAGGCAGAGAGCATAAGTTTGTGTCATGGCTTGCGTCACTATGAGAAGTTATTTAACTTCTCTGTGACTCAATCTTCTCAACTCTACGTTGTTAATAATAGTACTATCAACTTCAAACAATTGACCCTGATAGTTCATGAAAATATGCATGTCAAGCATATTCAATAATATCTGCTAAATATTAATTGATAAATGTTAGACATATAGAACTTCTGTTACATTGATACAAAAACTCTGCATTACATGGTTTTTATTCCAAAACATAGGTTTTCTATTATAATCAGGATATAAGGGGAAAGTAGAGATCTCTGAAAACTTAGACATTATCCCCTGAAAGTAAAAGCAAAAAGGGTCAACATTAGAAGGGACAAGCTTTGAGTCAGGCAGAACTGGTCTTAAATCCTGCGTTGGAGCCAGGCATGGTTGCTCATGCCTGTAATCCAAGCACTTTGGGAGGCTGAAGCAGGCAGACCGCTTGAGCCGAAGAGTTAGAGACCAGCCTGGTCAACATGGAGAAACCCCATCTCTATAAAAAATACAAAAATTAGCTCAGCATGTTGGTGCACACCTGTGGTCCCAGCTACTTGGGAGGATCTCTTGAGCACAGAAGGCAGAGGTTGCAGTGAGCTGAGATGGCTCCACTCTATTCCAGCCTGGGTGACAGAGAAAGACCTTGTTTCAAAAGAAATCAATCAATCAATCCATCTATCCATCCATCCCAACTTGGTCCCTTTCAAGTTGTGTAACAAAAAGAAGTCCTTTAACTCTTTGAGTCTCAATTTTCTTACTTCAAAAGTAGATATTGTAATATACAGTCTGTGAAAACTAACAGAGATAACATGAGCCTGGCGGTATATTGTAGGCTCAAAAAATGGCAGTTATTGTTATCATTTAGCGATAGAGTCTTGCTCTGTTGCCCAGGCTGGAGTGCAGTGGAGTGATCATAGCTCACTGCAACTTCAACCTCCTGACTTCAAGAGATCCTCCTCCCACTTCAGCCTCCTGAGTAGCTGGGACTACAGGTGCATGCCACCATGCCCTGCTAATTTATTTATTTTTTGGTAGAGCTGAGGTCTCACTATGTTGCCCAGGCTGATCTCAAACTTCCAGCCCCAAGCAATCCGTCAGCCTCAGCGTCCCAAAGTGCTGGGATTACAGACGTGAAGCAGCATGCCTGGCCAGCAATAATTATCATGAGATTGGCCATCTGTGGAAGAAGCCCACAGATGCCCAATCTCAGGGCTTAAAAGTGTGTGGCTGAGAGAGATTTAGAACCCCTAAGTCCAATCAATGTTACTGAGTACTTAGCTGCAGGAGAATACAATTGACTGTTAAAGACAGCTATAGCCTGATAAGAGAACGTGTTAGCAGAACGGCTACAATCTGCATGGAATGTAGAATTCATGGAAACACCAAAGTCCAAGATTTTGACAGTGTTTATCTGGCTCCAAATGAGAAAAAAAAGATGCTGAATCTGGAGGATGAGTCACAGAAAAAGTACACTCTATTGAGAAACGGGGAAATTCAGCAGGATTTACCACGGCATCACTGAAATATCATTTAAACTAATCCAATTATCTTTGCCCTGATTCCACAATCTCCAGGCAGTATTCTATTTATAAATATGTTCTTGCTGGTAACTTAATTCTGGAAACTGAGATCCCTGAATCCCTGATTGCCAGAAACAAATACCTGAATGTTGAAAGGGCGTGTTCTCTGGAAATTAATAACTGGTTTCTTTTAATAAAATCATGTGTTTGCTGTTATTGTTGTTAATTTACTTGATGTGAGGCAGACCTGAGGAGCCTGTTAAAGTCTAGAAGACATGGCAAAAGAAATCAAGGTGCTTTGCCTTCAAACCATAGGCCCATGTCCCAGAGTATAGAAACTCTATTAAACTACTGCTTAACTGTGAAAATCTGTCTAGCTGGTCAGCCTACCTATGTCCTTGACATCCCTATTCTGACAATATGATTTTAACAGCAACCACTAGAGTGTGTTGTGAAGGGCTCAGTTTGCAGATGTCCATCCCTGAAAAGATCAATCACTAGATACTCTCTGTCTCATCAAGCTAGAACGAGAAGAACCCTGGCATATTGGGTATCCTGTTCAAGTCTGTACATCAAAGTGTTAACAGAGCAGAAATGAACATCCTTAGGACACAGGAGACTCTGATAGCATCTCAAATCCACTTTCACATTTATAGTCATTTATCTTAATATTATCCATGATTGCTAATGGGCCGATAGTGAGAAGGATTTATTAATAATGCCAATATGGGTATGTTAATCTTGGTTAACAAGATTAACCAAGTGTTTCATAACACTTGGTTAATAAAATGAAGAAAGAGTTATGTTCCATCTTTGCTCACTGGTTTTCACTGAGATGCTCCTGAAAACTCACCCACAAAAAGACATTAAAGTTATTTAGGCCAGGTGCAGTAACTCCACCTGTAACCGCAGCACTTTGGGAAGCTGAGGCAAGCAGATAACTTGAGGTCAGGAGCTTGAGACCAGCCTGGCTAACATGGTGAAACCCCGTCTCTACTAAAAATACAAAAATTAGCCAGGCGTGGTGCCACACCCCTGTAATCCCAGCTACCAGGGAGGCTGAGGCAGGAGAATCGCTTGAACCAGGGAGGTGGAAGTTGCAGTGAGCCGAGATTGTGCCACTGCACTCCAGCCTGGGTGACAGAGAGAGAGATTCAGCCTCAAAAAAAAAAAAAAAAAAAGTTATTTAAGTGAAAATGGAGCCTAGCATTTTGTGTTTCAAATATAGACATATCAACACAAGCAAACACAAATGGAATGCCTTCCAAGTGTTTTAAATCAAAGAACTACAGAGAATTTCACAGTTTACTTCTTAGTTGAGGGTGGTATCTCAAAATATGGACTGTTTCATTTTGAAAAGCTTCCTGGCAAGATAAATATGTGAGCCAAAAGGCATGCAAAACTTGGAGAAGAAAAACAAGACCTAAATTTTATCTCCAAAATCTATTAAATGAAAACATACATTCTATTAAGAAAAGAGAGAGACGCTCCCCTCCCCTTTTTACCCTCAAAAAGGAGGAGGTGTGAAATGTTGCAGCCCCCAGAGAGCAATATTTGACTCACAGCCGACGACATGGTTTCACACATTTGTTACTATACTAATCCAAATAGATGCAGAAATACACAGCCACTCGTTCACAAAAGAGTTTCTAGGTTGCTTACGAAATTCAGAAATCTTTCCCCAAAATACACGTTTTCTTTTCGTTTATCACACTTCTACAATAGAAATATGCTGCTGAATGGGCCTGTGGTCAAATTTATTGAAAATCTTTGTGCTGCAATGTTCTCAAGTATTTTTAAAATGTGATACAATTGATATATTTAAATACACATTTACTAAATTCGTTTTAATATGTTCAAAGATAAAAGAAAAATACACTCCACTTAATAACTTTAATTCATTGTACTAAAGAAAAAGAGGGATGATGAAGGCAAGTGGCCCCCACTTACCAGCAGTGAGCGCTGTGAATTCACACCACGTCACCCAAAGGCTTTTGAGTATGACAGAATAGTGATGAACTCGCAAGAGCCAGCCTGCACTAGCAATTAACTGTGATATATGCTATTCCCCAATCCTCTCAGGTCTCAGGAGAGAGATGGCTCAACATGTCAACAGGAGCACAGTTGTGCAAAAACTGAACGGTGCAAACTATACACCTGCCAAAGTCCTCGTTTAAGTCAACCCAGGAAGAGAAAGTCATCACACCCGGGGTGTCGCCCATGCCACAGTCTTCTCAGAAGACTTCCGTTGTCCACCCTCACCTACAGGGAGAAATCTGGCCTTCTGGTTTGTACCAGATGACACCGCCTCATCTTGTCACCACAATGTGGCCTATCAGAATTCCTCCCTCAGTGGTTTGTTATTGTGAGGGAAGCAAGCCAGTTAACCACCCTGTTCCCTCATCTCAGCACATGTCCACTCAGGGGCAGTGGGGCAACCGTGCCGAACACGTGCTGAGTAGCAAACAGCCAACGACAGGAAAGTGAGGTCAGTGGGAGAAAGTAGAAGTGAAGAGAGAAGCCGAGGCAAAAGACCGCGTGGGGCTGGAGAGCAGAGGGGAGGAAGAGGGAGGCACTCTATTCCCAATGTCATTACAGTCTCTATTTCTAGTCCCTCAGATTCAAACGCAATTATTTCTTCTTTTTTTGTCACTTTTTAACATGGACAAACCCATTTTAACACATGCATTAAATGGTTGTATGTGTTTATGGGATACAATGTGATCTTTTGAGTATGTATACAATGTGGTATGTTTAAAGCAAGCTGATTAACATACCTATCACCTTGCTTTCCTATCACTTTTTATAATGATAAGACATTTGAAATTTGCCATTATTTTGAATTATATAATACATTATTATTGACGATAGTCACCCTGGTGTGCAATAAAATCTCAAAATCAATTCCTCCTGTCTCTCTGAAGCTTTGTACCCTTTGATCAACAAGTAACTCCCTATTCCACAGATAAACAGATAAAGAAAATGTGGTATACATCCACCATCGAATATTATTCAGCCTTTAAAAGGAGGAAAATCTTGTGAATTGTGACAATGTGGATAAGTCTGGAGGACATTGTGCTAAGCAAAATAAACTGGACACAAAAAGACAAATACTGCATGATTTCATTTGTATGTGAAAGCTAACAAACTTGAACTCATAGGAACAGAGAATACAGTGATGGTTACCACAGGCCTGCAGGGAAGGGAGGTAGGGAACAGGAAGTTGCATTTATTTCTTCCGGTTTCATGTTCCCTTAAGCTAGTTCGAATGAGTTTTCAACTTAATCTGTTATAGCTCTTCTTACCTTCCTCTTTTACACATCTAATCATGTCCTACCTTCTTCCCCCATGGGAAGCATACAACCTTGAAATCACATACTTCGTCCTGATGCTCCTTTCACCTACATTTCAGGTAGAATTTTGTGAAAATGTTTCTGTAGGTATCTATTGCTGCAGTAAATGAGGCAAGTTTGAGAATAATCAATCTTTGTTCTCACTTCTCTCTTGAATTTGGGATTTGTAGTCCCCTTTATTAAAAGGAATTTCCTTTTAAAATCTACTTACCTTTAATCAGAACCAGAAACATGCAATCAACAGCTTGCAGTAACAGTAACAGCAATAGCAACAAGTAAGAGGCAGTCGTTTCTCCCTTCACTTTGATTTCTGGTTAGTCTGTCTGGTGTGCTTGTTTCCACCCTTTAAAAAACAAAGAGAAAAGACTTTCTACCTGACTTTTCATATTTTTCAAAGAGAAAAGACTTTCTACCTGACTTTCCAAATTTTTCAATGATTTAGCACATTGACCTGCCAAAAAGCCCAAGGCTTAAAAACCCTAATAAGGCCTTACAATAATAGAGTTTCTCCTCAGAACAAACTTCCCCTCAAGAACACCTGAGTCAGCTGGTTCTAAACGTAACAAGTCCCCTAACCAGACCTCCTACTCCACATCTCTGCAAAACCAGAAATGAGAATTGTGTTCCCCCACAGGCAATCAGAGAATTCCAAGTACGATTCAAGCCAATGCAAAGAATTAGCAAGGGGACAGCTCCAAATTCAGAAACAATATGGACTTTTAAAAATATATGTATTTACATTACAGTTTTGGAAACTTAAATTGCCTGTTTTTAGGCTGGGCACAGTGGCTCACACCTGTAATCCCAGCACTTTGGGAGGCCGAGGCGGGTGGATCACGAGGTCAAGAGATCGAGACCATCCTGGTCAACAAGGTGAAATCCCGTCCCTACTAAAAATACAAAAAATTAGCTGGGCACGATGGCGCACGCCTGTAGTCCCTGCTACTCGGGAGGCTGAGGCAGGAGAATTGCCTGAACCCAGGAGGCGGAGGTTGTGGTGAGCCGAGATCGTGCCATTGCACTACAGCCTGGGTAACAAGAGCGAAACTCAGTCTCAAAAAAAAAAAAAAAAAAAAAAAAAAAAAAAAAAAAATTCAGATGTGGGGCTCAAAATTTCTCTGGCTAAGATGTCATGCTAACATTGTTAATACACATAAAGTTCTTTTTTAAAAAAAATATGAACGGTGAGACATTTCCATATCAGTGCACATGAACAAATTTTTTTGTCTCTTGCCATCAGAGGTCTTTCTCTACCTCTCTGACAGGTGAAAACCACCTGGCAAGGTGACACCTCATACATACCAAATCCGAATTTTTAAGGTGACACCTCATATATACCAAATCCTTCTAATGTTAAGGGTTACTAAACAAATAATGTTGGCCTGTTCTTCTCTCTCTTCCCTAAAGAAAAAAAAAAAGGACCTAGGATTGAAATTCAATGAAGTGTTTTACAAAATCTACAACCTGAACAAGAGTGTTCGTCGGCAAATGACCAACTCACCTGGGTGGTGGCATTTCCTTCCCCAGGGTGTTCAGCATTGGTGGGAGAATGTCAAGTCATCTGAACTAGGACCTCTTGAAGTTGCTTCCAGGCGTGTGGTTTTATTATTCATTAACTTCCAGGAATACAGTAACGTTTTTATTAGCCTGCCCTCTGCTTGTGGAAACAGTAACAAACAGAAGTTGCAGCCATGGGGCACTTTTAGACTTTAAAGCTCGTATTAATTAATGGATTTTACCTATGAGTCAAAGGCCTTTCTGTAAATTGGATTTGAGGACTCGGGACACACTTGCCGCAGTCTCCATGTTAAGAATTTCGCTCTCCGGCTTCCACCTCCTCTCACACCAGCTCACTTCCTCTGGTACCACGATTCCAGCAATCCTTTGCCAGCCTGGGGAACCCCAATCTGTTGATCCGCCACCTTTTCAAGGTCCCAGAGCCCCATCGTGTCATCGCTCTTCTGTAACAGCTCAGCCTGCGTAGTCCATCATGATAATTGCTCCCTTGGTTAGGCCCTTCACTCCATGGGCCCTCTCTCACCTTGTCTTCCTTGCCTGGCAAAACTCCAGCTCTCTGCCTAATCCATGCCTGCACCTGCTCAGCTGATTGTGGCTGGAGACAGGCCAGTCTCTGTTTAAATTCATGACCGTAACCTTACAGGGGACCCTTCCAACCGGCAGGCAATTCAGCCATCATGTCCGAGTCCATGCATGCTTGCTTTCCCAAGCCATTGTTTCACATCTTCTTTCTCATCAAACCCCTCCCACCTCCTGGCCTAGTTTCTCTCTCGGCTGTCACCTTTCCTCTTTTTTCACAGAGGAAACTGAAGTCATCAGTAGAGAATTTCCACAAGATCCCAAACATCACATTTAGCCACCTTCTGCGTTTGTGCTACAAACTCTGCCTTTTCCTGTTAGTTTCATTTTGTTTTGTTTTGTTTTTTGTTTTGAGATGGAATTTCACTCTTATTGCCCAGTCTGGAGTGCAATGGTGCCATTTCAGCTCACTGCACCTTCTGCCTCCCAGGTTCAAGTGATTCTCCGGCCTCAGCCTTCTGAGTGGCTGGGATTGCAGGCATGCACCACCAGGCCTGGAAATTTTGTATTTTTAGTAGAGACAGAGTTTCTCCATGTTGGTCAGGCTAGTCTCCAACTCCGAACCTCAGGTGATCCGCCCACCTAGGCTCCCCAAAGTGCTGGGATTACAGGCGTGAGTCACAACGCCCGACTTTCCTGTTAGTTTGAATAAACACCTGAGTCTTTTGGGGGGACACATTTCATCTCTTCTCACATTTCGGAGAATGGCAATCCAGCAAATCTCTCCTCTTCCCCCACTATCAGTTTTCCCATCTCTGAGCTATCTTTCTAACCAGCAGATGCACAGAATGTCTTTGGTGCCATCTTAAGTACTGCTTACTAACTGCTCACTCATCTCCCTGTGAAATGTCAAATACAGATCTCAAACGTAATTTGTCTAAATCCAAGATCCTGGTGTCCCATTCCCCAACCCCAGACCCCTCCCCTCACAGCTTCCCCACCTCAGCTGATGGCGTCTCCATCCTCTGGTTGCTGAGTTTAAAATTTTCAGACTAATTCTTAATTCCTTTTCTTCACATCCCATATCCAATCCTGTCAACAGATTATTTCAATCTTACCTTCAAAATGCATTCAAAATGTGATCACTTCCTACCACTTCCGTGACTCTAGCCTGGCTAAATCCACCACCATTTCTCAACTGGACTATCACAATAGTCTCCTAAAAAGTTTCTCATCTTCTCAGACTCTTCTCAACACAGCAGCCCACGTAATTGTGTTAAAATGTTAGATATTAGACATCTTGGATCACCTATTTGCTGCAAACCCGCCAGTGGCTTCACATCCCACACAGAGTTCAAACTACAGTGTGTTGAATGCCCTGAAAGAAAGACCCTGCGTCACCAGCTTCCCCTGCACACACCACGGCTCTAAGCCCATCTCTGCAGGCTCTCACCCTTCCCCCACGCTGACCCCTTTTCTGGTCCTTACTGTTCCTCAGGTGCACTCAAGCCATCTGACGCCAGCAACTCTCATTCCACAGCTAGCCACCTGGCTGTCTCTCTTCCCGCTTTCAGGTCTTCACTCAACCACCACCAATTGCCACGGCATACTACTTCTATATTGTGCTTAGGTTGATATTTAAGCTCTCTTTGACCATAATAGACAATAAACTAGAATACAAGCTTCATGAAGCCTGAGTATTCGTCTGCCTGCTACTATATCCCAGCTTTCTGGAACGGTGCCTGACACATGAGAGGCCCTCAGAAAAATGCTTGTTGAATAAATCAAGATTTATGTGGTATCTGCCAGGTCCTACCGCCCTAGCTGGCAGTGCGTCCATGTCTTAGGTGGTACCCTTTCGTGGCCTTCAGAGCAGGGATAATGAAGAGCCACTCTCATGAACTCAACTTTGGGCTGGTAGGATGCTGACTGATAAAAATTAGAAGCAAACAGAAGACAGCTAACAGAGATCAGATATGGCAGATTGTATTGATCAGCTCAGGCCGCCATAGCAAAAGACATAGTTGTTGGCTTAAACAACAAAAATCTGTTTCTCACAGTACTGGAAGCTAGAAGTTCAAGACCAAGGCTCTGGTTGCAGGTGAGGACTCTCTTCCTGGCTTGGAGACAGCCACCTTCTCTCCATGTCCTCATAAGACCTTTCTTTGGTGCAACCCTGGAGAGAGAAAGAGAGCCAGCTAGCTTTCTGGTGTCTTGTCTTAGACATCAACCCCAGAGACCCACTCTTATGACCTCATTTGATTTCAATTACTTCCTTAGAGACCCCATCTCCAAATATGGTCACACTGGCAGTTATGACTTCAACATGTGAATTGCGGGGGACACAACATTCAGTCTATAACATGACCTGGTTGAATTGTCGTGCCTCAGGCTGAGCACAAAGTAAGCCAACTTTTATTTTTCTTCATGAGTTACAGCATATATGGGATTCAATTCCTAGAATATCCTTGTTTGTCCTCACACACAATATTGTCTGATGGTATATTATTATGCTTTTCCTTCTGACATGATTATTATGTTTGTTTAAGATGTACAAATCTGTCACATTATCGCATCCACAAAAACAAAATAAAAGCATTATCTTAGCACTGAATTTTAAGGTTCTACTCATTATCTGATTCTCTAGTGATTAACAAATGGTCCAGAATTTATAAGTGCTTTTCTTAATTCACTGATCTATCTATGCACAAGTATTTGCTATGCTCGGGCACAGGCACAGGCCCCAAAGACCGCAAAAGAGGCACCTGGTGCTGTCCCCAGATGGAAGGAGCCTACCATCTCAGGAGAAAATATATACACAGAGCACAGAGCACTAAAATAATAAAATACATGATAGAGTGACACGACAAGGTGCCACAGACAATACATGCCATAGAATGTCAGAAGTTTTCTGTGCACTTTGAACTAAATAAAGCCTCTTGGTGGCATTTCTAAGCATGAAAACCATGTAGGTTCATCCCAGTGAACTTTAATCAAATATGACATATGAATTTCAAAAGTGACTAAATTGAAAGCTATCCTGATCGGAGAAGAGAAACACCCCACAACTCTGCTTTCTGTTAGCCAGGGAGGAAAGGATACCTTCTCTTCTGACACTGGTCAGATTTAAGGGAGAGGAGGAAAGCTTGCGATATTAGTAGAAATCATTGCCTTTGAGTGTAGGCTCAAAGGCAATGCTTTTTAAAATCAAGACACAAGTGGCAGTCACCAGAAGGAATTTACACAGAAGGCAAACTGTTATCCTGAGGAGTAGATGCGTGGGAGAGAACTTTGTCTTAAATATTGTTTTCACACTGATGAATGGATGATGAAGTGTTTGAAGTCTTTCAGGGGGAAAAAAATGTTTTCTCCTACCTAACTTACTGGAATGAGCAGAAAACATTTGGCAAATTTCCTAGCAGAATGTTTACTCTGTAACTAGCATGAGAATGTGAAATATAATATGCCTAAAATTATCTAACCACAGTTTTTAAAAGCCCTAGACTTACCTAGTTCAATTTTGTAAAATTGAATTCTCTATCTATGGAGTGTTCATTACAAAAAGGAAGAGATACAATATATTTTGATATTTTGTTATATTGAAAAATACTCTGATTATAAAGAGACATATTCTAAAACCAAGAGTTTCCTCCACATAGAAAATCAAGGGCTGTGTTTCCATGTATTTCCTGGTGGTTAATGAATATTGATGACAACTGGACTGTGCCAGGTTTGACAGTCTGTCACCTGGTGTGAGTATGAGGGAAAGTCAGTCACTTTTAAGGCACAGGACTTCCCTATAACTTAAGTCCTTATACTTTGAACGTGCACATTCTAAAGCAGATCTGAGTCTTCTGTGATTTATCTCTGAAAACGATTTGATGCACCAATAATTGTGGAATCCTTTCAGACAATAGTGATGTTTTCAGCACCTTGCATTAAAAAGTAGAATCTTAATGGGCTATAATAACTTGTTCCAGGACCTGCTTTTTTATCACACGAAAACTAAGCATTACAAAAATTTTGACACTCCCATTATTTGGGCTCTGTCAATATCATACTAGAGACTATAGTGATAGAAATGGCATAACCCCCTGGCAGGTTCTTCCTTCCTGCTGCACAAGGAAAGACCATGGCATTGAAGTGAAGGAAGAGTTTAACTGACACAAGGCCAACCACTCCATGCAGGAAACAGAGTTATTACTCAAATTAATCTCCCCAAAGACCCATAGGTTAGTGGGGTTTTTTTTGTTTTGTTTTTTTTTTAATTAGTTATGGGGAAGGGGTGGGATGGCTGTGCAATGGGTGCTCAACTGCTGATTGGTTGTGGGGGAACATGAAATCACAGGGAGTTGAAGCTGTCCTCTTGCATTGAGTTGCTTCTGAATGGGGCCACGAAAGAGACACTGGTCAGTGGGTCCAGGTAGAGCCATGGGTGTCAGACACACAAAAAACCTGAAAAGATATCTCAAAAGGCCAATCTATGCAGCAAGGTTATCTGTAAAAGTAATTGAGAAGTTGCATATACTGTGACCACTCTACACCTTAGCAGAATTCAGATTCCTCTCCTCCCCATAACTTGGTGGTCCTTCATTCACTTGCAAAGCTGAGTTTTGAGGAAGGGCTACTATCATTTGAACTATGATCTAAATGTCTGTCAAAATTAGCTAGGCCTGAAAGCCTAGGAATAATTGAGGAGAAGGCAAGATGGAGGTTGGATTAGATCAGATCTCCCCACCACTGTAATTTTCTCACTGATACAACCATCGCAAAGGCAGGTTCAATGGAGCACATATTAATTTGGAATATGTGCTGCTGTACAGGAGGAGGCTTTGGTATTTTCCAGACCAGAACAATTATTTCTTTGTAAATAGGACAGATAACAGATAAGGAACAAAAAATCGATATAGATATATTTTCATCCCCCTCCCAACACACACACACAAATGTTATTAGTCCACCACTTCTTATACTATTGCTCTCATGCTCAAAGCTTTCATTTCTCCTCTCCATTTCCTGCCTAACTTTACATTTTTCCTTTACAGGAATCCCAGGTTCCAGGTGAAAGAACTTAATCTCTTTATCTCCAGGTGCATTGCTTCCTCTCTTTTGTAATATTGCTCGGTTAAAGCGAACTAAATATGGCTCAAGAAGTTCTCTGAACTTCTATATTTGAGTCCTTGTGGAGGAACTGCAACCTAGCTTTATTGGTAGACAGAATTGAAAACCTAACTTAGGAGTATGCACCTGTAACCATGGCTGAGTCTTGACCAATCCCAGTGGTCATACCATTAATACACTGCTGAGTGTTCAAACTGTGTTCAAATAAGGCAAACGCCAACCTGTAACCTATCCAGCCGTTCTGTATCTCACTTCTCATTTCTGTACATCATTTCCCTTTTTTTGTCTATAAATCTTCACCACGTGGCTGTGCTGGAGTCTCTAGAAATCTGCTGTGATTCTGTGGGCTGCCCGATTCACACGTTATTCATTGCTCAATTAAACTCCTTTACATTTAATTTGACTGAAGTTTTTCTTTCATGAGCTTTATCTGTCCCTTTTTCATATATTTATTGATCCTACTCCACCCTGAGAATTCAACCCCTCAATTCTTCCTAAATTTTCTTTAAGACTCACTTTGTATCTTACAAACTAGTCATATGATCATTTCAATCTGAAATGATCTTTGTTTTCCATAATCACTAATAGTAAATTATTGCCCATAAAATTGATATAGCCATCATATAGCCATCAATTATGTGTATCAACAAGAAGCAAGATTATATAATGTCTTTTCTATTTCTGGCTGCCACAATTTTTAAATACTGCATTTTTTACTGAAATTTCTCCTGTCTACTATTTGCCTCTGTAACTGCCAACAAGTTCACCTTGCCCACTGCCTAGACAGAGCCAATTTATCAACACAGGGGAATTGCAACAGAGAAAGCATTTCATTCACACAGAGCTGGCTATGCAGGAGACTGGAGTTTTATTACTCAAATCAGCCTCCCCATACATTTGGGAATCAGAATGTTTAAGGATAAGTTGGTGGCTGGGAGGCCATTGAGTCAGGAGCACGGATTGGTTGGGTTAAGGATGAAATCACAAGGAGTTGAAGCTGTCCTCTTGAGCTGAGTCTGTTCCTGGGTGGGGGCCACAAGACCAGATGAGCCACTTTATTGATCTGGATGGTACCAGCTGATCCATCAAGTGCAGGGTCTGCAAAATGTCTCAAGCACCTATCTTAGATTTTACAATAGTGAGGTTATCCTGAAGGGTAATTTAGCAGGGGTCGGAAGCCTGCAGCCTACAGCTGCATGACTCCTAAACCATTATTTCTCATTTTGTAGCTATTTAGTTCTGCAAAGGCAGTCCAGTTTCCAGGTAGAAAGGGGTTTTGTTTTGAGAAAGCACTGTTACTGTGTTTGTTTCAAAGTTAAACTATAAACTAAGTTCCTCCCAAAGTTAGTTGGGCCTATGACCAGGAATGAACAAGGACAGCTTAGAAGTTAGAAGCAAGATGGAGTTAGGTCAGATTTCTTTCACTGTAATTATTTTCTCAGTTATAATTTTGGTTTCATGCCCACAATGAAATTGTAAATTTCTTGACGATGGTGACTATATCATAGTCATATGTTTAATTCCCTAAAGCCGTGGTTCTCAAATTGTGGTCCCTGGGCCAGCAACATCAGCATTACCATGGAGTTTGTTAGATGTCAATTTTTGTGCGACACCCAAGACCTTCTGAATCAGAAATTCTCGGGCTGAGGCCCAGCAATCTATGCTTTAACAAGCCTTCAGGTGATACTGATGCTAAAGTTTGAGAATCAGTGCCCTAGAGCATATAAAACAGTGCCCTGAATATTTATTCAATCCATATCCATTCAATAAATATTTATGGAATGCCTACTACATTGCTAGCATTATGCTAGAAATACAGTGCAAAGCAGAAATGGTCCCTTGCTGCATGAGTTCGTAGGCAAGTGAGGGAGACAGACATTATTAAGCAATCTTACAAATAAACATAGAATGGCAGCTGTCATAAGTTGTATAAAGGAAAGGCCCATGATGCTATGAAAGCTTATTGTGGAAAATTGGTCCTGTCTGAGGTATGCTTCTGAGAAAGTGTCACTTAAGCTGGAAATAAAGGATGAGTATGTTTTGTAACAGGCCAAACGGGACCAAAGCACATTCCAGGCAGAGGGAGCAATGCGTGCAAAGGCCTTTGTTGAAGGAAAACGTGATCAGTGTGGCTGAAGCACAGGTAGTCAGGTGGAGCATGGAAGATGGTCCTTCCCTCTCAAATGTCAAACTCTGGCCTTTTTTCCTAAAATGATGGAGAGCAATCTAGGAAGGGCTAAGAGTAGGATGGCTGGGGTGGGGTTTGGGTCATAACATTAGACTTACAAACATTTTGAACAGGTCACATAATATGGAAAATAAGTTAAAGAGGTCAAGAGCAGCTGTAGCAGGACAAGTTAAAAACATTTGCTGTAGTCCAAAAAAGGAAAGATGCTAGCTTATACTGCAGCAAAGGGAGAAGTGAATTTGAAAAACATTCAAGAGGTAAAAATGGACAGAATGTGATGACAGATCTGATATTAAAGAAAACTATCCAAAGGATTACAAATCATTCTACTATAAGGACACATGCACATGAATGTTCATTGCAGCACTGTTTACAATAGCAAAGACCTGGAACCAACCCAGATGCCCATCAATGATAGACTGGACAGGGAAAATGTGGCTGCACATGGAATATTATGCAGCCATCAAAAACGATGAGTTCGTGTCCTTTGTAGGGACATGGATGAACCTGGAAACCGTCATTCTCAGCAAACTGACACAAGAACAGAAAATCAAACACTGCATGTTCTCGTAGGCGGGTGTTGAACAATGAGAACACATGGAGACAGAGAGCAGAGCACTACACACTGGGGTCTGTTGGGGGGAAATAAGGGAGGGACAGCGGGGGGTGGGGAGTTGGGGAGAGAGAGCATGGAGAGAAATGCCAGATATAGGTGAAGAGGAGGAAGGCAGCAAATCACACTGCCATGTGTGTACCTATGCAACAATCCTGCATGTTCTTCACATGTATCCCAAAACCTAAAATGCAATTAAAAAAAAAAAAGAAAACGAAATGTCAAGGACGACTCCAGGGTTTCTGGTTTGCATAACGAACAATCATGGGGCCATTGCCTAAAATAACAAACACTGGATAGAAAGTGAGTTCACCTGAGTACATGTAGACACAAAGAAGGGAACAACAGACACCAAGGCCTACTTGAGGGGAGAAGGTGGTAGGAGGGTACAGTCAAAAATACTACCCATCAAGTACCATGCTTATTATCTGGGTGACAAAATAATCTGTACACCACACCTCCACAACATGCAGTTTACCTATATAACAAACCTCTACAGATACCCCTGAACCTAAAATAAAAACTTTTTAAAAAAGAAAAAGAAAGTCTACATTCTTTTTTTTTTTTTTTTTTTTTTTTTTTGAGATGGAAGCTTGCTCTGTCACCCAGGCTGGAGTGCAGGGACATGATCTTGGCTCACTCCAAACTTCTTGGATTCAAGTGATTCTCCTGCCTCCGACTCTCGAGTAGCTGGGATTACAGGCACATTCCACCAAGCCCAACTAATTTTTGTATTTTTAATAGAGACAGTGTTTCACCATATTGGCCAGGCTGGTCTCAGAATCCTGACCTCAGGTCATCCTCCCACTTCGGCCTCCCAGAGTCCTGCGATTATAGGCTTGAGCCACTGCACCTGGCAGAAGCCTACTCTTTAAAGCAATTTTGAGATATTAAAAAAAGAATAGGAAAGTCTTTACCATTTTCAAAGAAAAATTAGCATTTCTAAGACCCATGTACAGAATTATCCTTATCATTTTGGACTAGAGGAAGTTCACAGATAAAATATACTGCCTTTGAGGGTAAACATCTATTGCTGGAATTATCAAGCCCAACACAAGCAGAGGCTTGGTGGGGACAGCAGAGTGGCTTAATGATTGTGTGGATAGTTTATCTGGATAAGATTTAATGTTGTTTCCAGTCCTGAGCTATTAAGTAGCAATCTTAACTAGCCCTTTAAATGTCATAAACTGAAGTTTGCAAAAACATTTGGAAATAAAAATATTATGTATGAAAAAAGAAAAGAAAGTGGGCTTCAGGACTAACATGGTTTGGCTCTGTTTCTCCACCAAAATCTCATGTCAAATTGTAATCCACAATATTGCAGGTAGGGTCTTGTGGGAGGTGGTTGGATCATGGGGGTGGATTCTTCATGGTTGGTTTAGCAGCATCCCCAGTGCTGTTGCTGTGATAGTTAGCGAGTGAGTTTTCATGAGATCTGGTTGTTTAAAAGTGTGCGGCCCTCTCACCTCTCTCTTTCTTCTGCTCTGGCCACGCAAAGAGCTCGCTTCCGCTTTGCCTTCCACCATGATTGTAAGTTTCCTGTGCCCTCCCCAGAAACAGAAGCTGGTATGCTTCCCATACAGCCTGCAGAACCATGAGCCAACTCAACCTCTTTTCTTTCTAAATTGCCCAGTTTCCAGTATTTCTTTATAGCAGTGTGAGAACAGACAGTCATACAGGGACAATCAGGAGATCAGTTGGCACACAAGACAAAAGATGAATAAATTGTTGTGCGAAGTTCATGAAAAGGCTAAAGAATGTGGGTCCACAAATGGAAGGGTGTGTGTGTGTGTGTGTGTGTGTGTGAGAGAGAGAGAGAGAGAGAGAGAGATGGGGTCTCACAAGGTTGCACAGGCTCAAATGATCCTCTTACGTACCTGGCACATTCCACTGCATACATCTTAGATAGATTTTCCCCTCCTTTATTGTGACAGGAGGGGAAACACTGAATTTTGACGTGGCTAAGTTGGTAGGTTTTAGCAGAAAGTTGATATCATTCCCATCTAAAGGATTCTATTTCTTAGAAAATAAGCCAGGTCCTTTGCTTAGAATGAGTGGATTATCCTTAGAATACAGTGTTGGTGGTATTGCCAAGAAGACTGTGTTTGAAGTTTGCAAAGAATGGAACAGATATGAAGAGTTGTTGCAGAGGGTAAGATTAATCAAAGAAACAGCAGGATTGTCAGGGAATATTGAGGTTAGCATTGTGAGCTTATTGTAATACCCATCTGACCTATCGTGCAAAGTTATCTCACAGAGGCAGTTTTTTGACTGCATGGAGAAAGTGCATAGTTAGGCTCAGCCCAGTTTAAATTTTGTCATTCAAATGTGCTGAAAAGGTGGAGTGAAAAAACTTGGAATATAACACTAAAAAGTGTGTAGATGAGTGAATGAATGATGAGAGATGAATGAATTCTATTCTATAAATATTTTACTTAGGTCCTTAAAATTCATGTACGAAAATATCATTGCTAGACCTCGCTACATATGACTGCATATCATAGTAACCTCAGAATACTTGTAACCTTGCTTGAAGGCAGCCCTCATGTAATCATTGTATCATTGGCTTAGGATTTTGGCTGTCACCTCCCCTCTTCATATGTTCCATCTGATGAGCCCAAATTGCAGTAAGCTTGATGGTAACATCAGGGGCTGACCCTGGGGATAGGTTCCAGGATCTCATTACTGGTGACCTGATTGGAAATGAAAGGGCTTGAGTTCTGCCTGTGGCATTGATAAAAGCCACTGTGTCCCTTCAAATGCTCTCTAGTTGGGGTCGAAACCAGTCTCTGTCTGCCTCACCTAGGTGATATTTGTCTTCACTCTAAATCAGATAAAAACAGATCATGCATTTAAAAAGTTTTTAAAAGGGGAGTTTGGCAAGGATGGGGAGCTCAGCAGGCTAGTAATCATCTGAAAATCCATGAAGTTACATTTTCCTGAAGTTACAGGAAAATGCAAAAATTATAACTATGTGTATACTCTGTTCTGCTGTCCCTTCCCTTCTCTTCTAATTCCTGCATTATGAATATCCATACTGAAGTTCCATTAATGGAAATTTTTAAGTGAATGTAAGAATTTGAAGGCATTCAGCATTCACCTTACAGCTTTCAGGCTCGGCAGTAGCACTCACAAACTGGTCCTTCATTTGAGTGCATTCTTGGGTCCCATCAATGCAGATCTTGCACTGATCTGGGCCCATCCTGGCCCTTTAAGAAACAGCAAAACATAGAGTCATCCGGAGAAAAACTTCCATCTCCTTTCCCATGGGACCCTTCCAACCACAGTGGCTATGTAATACCAGCCCTTCTTGCGTCCTTGTTTTGGGAATACAAAAGGTGGTGGGTTTCATCTAATCATCTCTTTCCTTGAATCTTGGACCTCCCGTGATGCCTCCCACCCTCATCTCAGCCTCCAATCCTCTTGTCCATGCCCTACATTACATTTTTATTCCCTTGATATCTAACAAATGTTCTAGCATTTTATTCTTATATAGAGTTCCTAAAGAATCCCCTTAGTTGAAACAAAACTCAGAAAAAAAGTTCTGAACTCTATATAAGAATAAAATGCTAGAGAGGGGATAAAAGGGAACAATGTCATAGCTTCAAATAAATCACAATGTAAGAATTCAAGGAGTATTGCAGGGTGATCATTTTTCAAATTGCTGACAGCTCTTCCTGATGGACCTTCATGTAAACAAATGAGAACAGAAATGGGAGGAGCTCAAGAAAGCAACAGCAGCAAAGAGCCTCCTTCAGAAGGTAGTATGGCGATTGTGGTAACGTTTTAGAACACCTGTTCTCAAACTTTTTGGTCTCAGGACTGCTTTACACTCAATATTTACTGAGGACCCTGAAGATCTTTGTTTGTGATGGTTATTTATATCACTAGTTATGGTATTAGAAATTTACTTTCATATCTGGTTCTGCTTTCAAACTAAGACATTATTTCGGTTGTAATAAAGAAAATTTGGCCTTATAAGGATATGTAATCAGAAGAGAGAGGAATATTCTAAGAGCCAGGTAATTGCCAGTAGTCTTCTTTGACGCAACACCAAAACCTGACAATGTTTTTTAAAGGTCAGCTGCAGTATGGAATCTAGAAACACAACGATAAAATGCTCATACTCTGAATGTTCATGAGAAAATGTGAATGAAAATTACAAATGACATCTTTTTTTTTTTTTTTTTTGAGATGGAGTCCTGTTGTGTCACCCAGGCTGGAGTGCAGTGGTGTGATCTTGGCTCACTGCAACCTCTGCCTCCCGGGTTCAAGAGATTCTCCTGCCTCAGTCTCCTGAGTAGTTGGTACTACAGGTGGACACCACCACACCAGGCTAATTTTTTTTTCTATTTTTAATAAAGATGGGGTTTCACCATGTTGGCCAGGATGGTCTCGATCTCCTGACCTCATGATTCACCAACCTCGGCCTCCCAAAGTGCTGGGATTACAGGCGTGAATCACTGTACCTGGCTGATACAAATGACATCTTAATAATGCTACACAAATACTTTTGATCTTATGGAAGCCCTGAAAGTGTCTAGGGTATCTGCAGCAGTCTCAGGACCATACCTTGACAACTGTTTCTTTAGAATCTCTACAAGGAGTTTACTTGACATGGAATAGATGGATTTAATTATAAGACAATGTATAAGGTATTATCACCTCATTCTCTAAAAGTATGTTTTTCACTGACTGGAAACTATAAAAGAATCATAAAACATTAAAGTTGATAAAAAATCAAGATAATCTCATCTAAATCACTTACATTTAAGATAAGGAAACTGGGTACCGAACAAGGTCAAAAATGAGAAACCATCCTGCTTATTTGGGAGAGTCAAACTCATAATTCTTGGCCAGGTGTAGTGGCTCATGCTTATAATCCCAGCACTTTGGGAGGCCAAGGCACATGGATCATGAGGTCAGGAGTTCAAGACTGGCCAGGCCAAGATGGTGAAACCACGTCTCTACTAAAAATACAAAAATTCACTGGGCACAGTGGCGGGTGCCTGAAATCCCAGCTGCTCGGGAGGCTGAGGCAGGAGAATTGCTTGAATCTGGGTGGCAATGGTTGCAGTGAGCCGAGGAAACACCACTGCACTCCAGCCTGGGCAACAGAGTGAAACTCTATCTCAATAATAATTATAATAATGATAATAATTCCTGTCATTTGTGGACTGTAGAAAGAATGCCAGGAAGCTTGTGTGGAGTATTTTATTGCTTCAGTCATTCTTCTTACATAGACCAACGAGGAAACACCATACTCAGGTATTACTAGAATTCCTTAAATACTGGAGAAACAAATATACAGTTTTTGTTCATCCCATTTTCCAGCCATACCTCTTGGTGTATGTCTGACCTTAAAAGAAGACATATCAAATACTGCAGGTTCTCATTTGTAAGTAGGGGATAAATAATGTATACACATGGACACAGAGTGTGGAGTACCAGACCTTGGCAACCTGGATGGGTGGAAGAACGGGAAGCGGATGAGAAATAATAAATTCTTTAGTGGGTACAATGTGCATTATTCGGGTGATGGTTATGTTAAAAGCTTAGACTTCACCACTATGCAATATATCAACATAACAGAACTGCACTTGTACCCCTTAAATTTATATAAATAACTTTAAAAAGAAATTTTAGAGGCATAAATAGAAGGCAACCTAAAGGAATCATGAGAAAAAATTAAGAGGAACAGCTTTTTATAATCATTATGGTTTCTGAGAATATTGTCTTTGGACTTATGCAGTGCACAGTCTATGCAGCTGTATATGGCAGCCCTGCCCAATCTTCCAGTAGTGGCAGAGTGGTTACATAAAGTACCTACATGATGACTTAGTGTGCAGCCTTTACAAATAATAGTTATCTAACCATGTGGAAAATGCTTATGATATAATAAAGTTTTAATAAAAGTACAAGTTGTAAAATTTTAGCTTTCAGATGATAACAATGTTATGAAAATAGGATGTATGTTTTCATAATGTTTCTAGACTCCACAGCAAGGCTTAAGGTGTTGGAAAGAGAACAGTGGAACCATGGCTTTTTTTTCTCCAGTGGGCTCTTCTCTCCACTAGAATAGCCTTTTTCTTACCTGCTTTATACATTCACCTCAATGGAAAAGTTCAATGAGCAGTGTTTGTTGCTAAAAAGAAGAATTTGAGAATATGTGATATAAAATATTCTCATCTATAAGCCTTATCATACTTTAGAATTCACCTGTCTCAAAAGAAACAGTGGGAAGGCAGATCCAAGATGGCTGAATAGGAACAGCTCTGGAGTGCAGTTCCAGTGAGAACAACACAGGGGGTGAGTGAACACCGCATTTCCAAAGGAGTTATTGCTGCCCACAGACCAGGAGTTTTCCAGGCTGAAAAGCGCCAAGAGTTTCCAGCATGGCTGTTTCAGCTGGCACAGCAGGTCTCCACACAAAAACTCATACAAATCTGGGTGGCCGTTTTAACTGGTGACTGGAACGTCTGGGAGACAGAGCTGCCCATTCAACTGAATAAAAGGGAGCTGACACAAGGAGCCAGGTGATCCAGCTCGGCAGGTCCCACCCCCACAAAGAACAGCAATCTGAAATGCTCTGGATTGAGAGTTTCACAGCAAGCACAGCTGGACTCAGGATGGTCCAGCTCTATGCAGGGAAGGGCATCCACCATTACCGAGGCAGTCCTCTGTTACTGAGGCAGACCATTACCGAGGCAGTCCACCATTACTGAGGCAGTCCGCCATTACCGAGGCAGTCCGCCATTACCAAGGCAGTCCTCCATTACCGAGGCAGTCCTCCATTACCGAGGCAGACCACCATTACCAACGCAGTCCACCATTACCAAGGCAGTCCTCCATTACTGAGGCAGACCACCATTACCAAGGCAGTTCTAACTATACCCCTATAAACAAAACTGCAAGGAAGTTTACATAGCAGATGGGCAGAGCCCACGGCAGCTCAGCAATGCTTTTGCTGGCAGACTGTGACTAGACTACCTCCTTGCTGGGCAGGGCATCTCTGAAAAAAAACAGCAGCACATCAGGAACTTATAAATAAAGCCCCACATTCCCAGGACAGAGCACCAGGGAAAAAGGGTGGTTATGAGTTCTGCTGCAGCAGAATTAAACATACCTGCCCAGCAGCTCTGAACGAAACATCAGAGCTCACAGCTCAGCACTTGAGTTCCCATAAGGGTCAGACTGTTTCCTCAAGCAGCTCCCTGATCCCATATGTCCAAAGACACACCTCATAAAGGAAAGGTCAGGCTGACATCTGGTGGGTATCCTTCAGGGACAAAGATAGAAGAAGAGACTGGCAGAAAGCCTTACTGTTCTGCAGCTGCCACAGGTGACCCCAGGCAAGCAGGGTCTGGAGTGGACCTCCAGCAGTCCTACAGCAGAGGGGCCTGACTGTTACAAGGAAAACTAAAAAACAGATAGAAATAACTTCATCATCAACAAAAAGGAGGTTTACTCAGAGACCCCAACCAAAAGTCACCAACTACAAAGACCACAGGTAGATGAATCCACAAAGATGGGAAGAAACCAGCCCAAAAAGGATGAAAACATCCAAAACCAGAATAACTCTCCTCCTCCAAGAACTCACAGCTCCTCATCAGCAAGGGAACAAAGCTGGATGGAGAATGAGTCTGATGAATTGACAGAAACAGGCTTCAGAAGGTGGGTAATAACAAACTTCTCTGACCTAAAAGAACATGTCCTAACCCAATGCAAAGAAACTGAGAACCTTGAAAAAAGGTTTAATGAAATGCTAACGAGAATAAACAGCTTAGAGAAGAATATAAATGGCCTGATGGAGCTGAAAAACACAACACAAGAACCTCGTGAAGGATACACAGGTGTCAATAGCTAAATTGACCAAGCAGAAGAAAGGATATAAGAGATTGAAGATCAACTCAATGAAATAAAATGAGAAGGCAAGATTAGATTAAAAAGAGTGAAAATTAAATGAACAAAGCCTCCAAGAAATGTGGGATTATGTGAAAAGACCTAATCTATGTTTGATAGCTGTACCTGAATGTGACAGAGAGGATGAATCCAAGCTGGAAAACACTCTTCAGAATATTATCCAGGAGAGCTTGACCCACCTAGCAAGGCAGACCAACATTCAAGTCCAGTAAATACAGAGAATACCACAAAGACATTCCTCAAGAAGAGCAATCCCAAGGCACATAATCGTGAGATTCACCAGGGTTGAAATGAAGGAAAAAATGATAGGGATAGCCAGAGAGAAAGGTTGGGTTACCCACAAAGGGAAGCCCATCAGACTCACAGTGGATCTCTCAGCAGAAACCCTACAGGCTAGAAGAGAGTGGGGGCCAATATTCAACATCCTTAAAGAAAGAACTTTCAACCTAGAATTTCATATCCAGCCAAACTAAGATTCATAAGCAATGGAGAAATAAAATCCTTTATGAACAAGCAATTGCTGAGAGATTTTGTCACCACCAGGCCTGCCTTACAAGAGCTCCTGAAAGAAGCACTAAACAGAGAAAAGAACAACCAGTATCAGCCACTCCAAAAATGTACCAAATGGTAAAGAGCATCGACGCAATGAAGAAACTGCATCAACTAATGAACAAAACAACCAGCTAGCATCAAAATGGCAGAATCAAATTCATGCAAAAAAATATTAACCTTATGTAAACAGGCTAAATGCCCCAATCAAAAGACACAGACTGGCAAACTGGATAAAAAGTGAAAACGCATGAGTGTGCTGTATCCAGGAAACCCATCTCACATGCAAGGACACATATAGCTTCAAAATAAAGGGATGGAGGAAGATTTACCAAGCAAATGGAGAGCAAAAAAAGCAGGGGATGCAATACTAGTCTCTGATAAAATGGACTTTAAACCAACAAAGATCAAAAGAGACAAAGAAGGACATTACATAATGGTAGAAGGATCAATGTAACAAGAAGAGCTAATGATCCTAAATATATATGCACCCAATACAGGAGCACCCAGATACACAAAGCAAGTTCTTAACAACATACAAAGAGACTTAGATTCTCACACAACAAAAGTGGGAGACTTTAACACTCCACTGTCAATATTAGACAGATCAACAAGACAGAAAATTAACAAGGATATCCAGGACTTGAACTCACATCTGGACAAAGCAAACCTAATAGAGATGTACAGAACTCTCCACCCCAAATCCACAGAATATACATTCTTCTCAGCACCACATCACACCTACTCTAAAATTGACCATGTAATTGGAAGTACATCACTCCTCAGCAAATGCAAAAGAATGGAAATCATAACAAACAGTCTCTCAGACCACAGTGCAGTCAAATTAGAACTCAAGATCAAGAAACTAACTCAGAACCACACAACTTCATGGAAACTGAACAACTGGCTCTTGAATGCTGACTGGATAAACAATGAAATGAAGGCAGAAATAAAGATGTTCTTTGAAACCAATGAGAATGAAGACATAATGAACCAGAATCTCTGGGACACATTTAAAGCAGTGTCTAGAGGAAAGTTTATGGCAATAAATGCCCACATGAGAAGCAAGGAAATATCTAAAAGCAACACCCTATCACCAAAATTGAAAGAGCTGGAGGAGCAAGATCAAGAAAACTCAAAGGTAGCAGAAGACAAAAAAGAAAAAAAAAAACTAAGATCAGAGCAGAACTGAAGGAGATAGATAGAGACACAAAAACCCCTTCAAAAAATCACTAAATCCAGGAGGTGGGTTTTGAAAAGATCAACAAAATAGACAGACTGCTAGCAGGATTAATAAAAAAAAATAAAAGAGAGAAGAACCAAATAGATGCAATAAAAAAAGATACAGAAGATATCACCACTGATTCCCCAGAAATACAAACTACCATCAGAGGTTACTAAAAATAACTCTATGCACATAAACCAGTAAACCTGGAAGAAATGGATGAATTCCTGGACACTTACACCCTCCCAAGCCTAAATCAGGAAGAAGTTGAAATGCTGAATAGACCAATAACAAGGGCTGAAGTTGAGGCAGCAATTAATAAACTACCAACCAAAAAAAGCCCAGGTCCAGATGGTTTCGTAGCTGAATTCTACCAGACATACAAAGAGGAGCTGGTACTATTCCTTCTGAAACTATTCCAAACAATCCAAAAAGAGGGAATCCTTCCCAAATCATTTTATGAGACCAACATCTTCCTGATACCAAAACTCGGCAGAGACTCAACAAGGAAAGACAACTTCAGGCCAATATCCATGATGAACATAGATGCAAAAAAGTCTTCAATAAAACACAGGCAAGCTGATTGCAGCAGCACATGAAAAAGCTTATCCATCACGATCGAGTAGACTTCATCTCAGGGATGCAAGGCTGGTTCAACATACACAAGTCTATAAACATAATCTACCACGTAAACAGAACCAAAGACAAAAACCACATGATTATCTCAAGAGATGTAGAGAAGGCCTTCAACAAAATTCGACAGCCCTTTATGCTAAAACTGTCAATAAACTAGGTATTGACAAAATGTATCTCAAAATAATAAAAGCTATTTATGGCAAACCCACAGCCAATATCATGCTGAATGGGCAAAAACTGGAAGCATTCCCTTTGAAATCTGGCACTAGACAAGGATGCCCTCTCTCACCACTCCGATTCTATATAGTGTTGGAAGTTCTAGCCAGATCAAGCAAGCAAGAAAAAGAAATAAAGTGTATTCAATTAGGAAAGGAAGAAGTCAAATTGTCTCTATTTGCAGATGACATGATTAGAAGTCCCCATCATCTCAGCCCAAAATCTCCTTAAACTGATAAGCAACTTCAGCAAAGTCTCAGGATACAAAATCAATGTGCAGAAATCACAAGGATTCCTATACATCAATAACAGACTTAAAGAGAGCCAAATCAAGAGCAAACTCCCACTCACAATTGCTACAAAGGGAATAAAATGCCTAGGAATACAACTAACAAAGGATATAAATGACCTCTTCAAGGAGAACTACAAACCACTGCTCAAGGAAATAAGAGAGGACACAAACAGATGGAAAAACATTCCACGCTCATGGTTAAGAAGAATTAATATTGTGAAAATGGCCATACTGCCCAAAGTAATTTATAGATTCCACACTATCACCATCAAGTTACCTATGCCCCTCTTCACAGAACTAGAAAAACTTAAACTTCATATAGAACCAAAAGAGAGCCCACATAGCCAAGACAATTCTAAGCAAAAAGAGCAAAGCTGGAGGCATCATGCTACCTGAATTCAAACTATACTACTAGGCTACAGTAATCAAAACAGCATGGTACTGGTACTAAAACAGAGATATAGACCAGTGGAACAGAACATAGGCCTTGGAGGCAATGCAGCACATCTACAACCTGATGTGCTTTGAGAAACCTGATAAAAACAAGCAACGAGGAAAGGATTCCCTGTTTAATATATTGTGTTGGGAAAATCGGCTAGCAATGTGCAGAAAGTAAAAACTGGACTTTTTCCTGACACCTTACACTAAAATTGACTCCAGTTGAATTAAAGACTTAAACAGAAGACCTAAAATCATAAAAACCCTAGAAGAAAAACCCAGGCAAACCCATTCAGGACATAGGCATAGGCAAGGTCTTCATGACTAAAACACCAAAAGCTTTGGCAACAAAAGCCAAAATAGACAAATAGGATCAATTAAACTCCAGATCTTCTGCACAGCAAAAGAAATAATCATTAGAGTGAACCAGCAAACAACAGAATGGGGAAAAATTTTTGCAGTGTACCCATCTGACAAAGGGCTAATATCCAGAATCCACAAAGAACTAAAACAGCTTTAAAGGAAAAAGACAAACAAACCCATTCGAAAGTGGGCAAAGGATATGAACAGACACTTTTCAAAAGAAGACATTTATGAGGCCAACAAACATATGAAAAAGTCTTCATCACCACTGGTCATTAGAGAAATGTAAATCAAAACTACACTGAGATACCATCTTATGCCAGTTAGAATGTCAATCATTAAAAAATCTGGTAACAATAGATGCTGGAGAGGATGTGGAGAAATAGGAACACTTTTACACTGTTGGTGGGAGTGTAAATTAGTTCAACCACTGTGGAAGACAGTGTGTTAATTCCTCAAGGATCTAGAAACAGAAATTCCATTTGACCCAGCAATCCCATTACTGGGTATATATCCAAAGGATTATAATTTGTTCTATTATAAAGACACATGCACACATATGTTCATTGCATCACTGTGTATAATAGCAAAGACCTGGAACCAACCCAAATGCCCATCAATGATAGTCTGGACAAGGAAAATGTGGCACATATACACCATGGAATACTATGCAGCCATAAAAAATGATGAGTTTGTGTCCTTTGTAGGGACATGGATGAATCCAGAAACCATCATTCTCAGCAAACCGGCACAAGAACAGAAAATCAAACACCACATGTTCTCACTCATAAGTGGGTGTTGAACAATGAGAACACATGAACACAGGGAGAGGAGCATCACACACTGGGGTCTGTTGTGGGGGAGTAGGGGAGGGACAGAAGCGGGTAGGGAGGTTGGGGAGGGATAACATGGGGAGAAATGCCAGATATAGGTGACAGGGGGATGGAGGCAATCAACCGCATTGCCATGTAGATACCTATGCAACAATGCTGCATGTTCTGCACATGTACCCCAGAACCTAAAGTGCAATAAAATCTACATATATATAAAGAAAAAGAGTGTTCCAGAGGCTCATATTTCAAAGTTCATTCAGTGTTCATTAATCCTCACTGCTAGTAACATCTACGTATACTTATCTGAAGACCATCTTTACTTTATTAATGTAGGGATAGCCAATTATTGGTCCTTGTGCATCTCAAATAGTTCATAATAAGGACTTAGCAACAATTTGGTAGATGAGTCAAATACCTATTTTCTAATGAAAAAAAAAACACAAAATCTACAGCCAACCTTGGAAAATAATCAACACCAGTGAGCTGTAGTCTCTTGGGGAGAAAACAGCATGCACCTTCTCTCACACAGCGCTTCTCAACCAGGATGATGTAGTCATGGAAGCATGGAGAACACCTCCCAGCTATGCTGCGAACACCTCAAAGATTTGATGCTGGCAGGGTGTGGTGGCTCATGCCTGTAATCCTAGCACTTTGGGAGGCCAAGGAAGCCAAGGAAGGTGGATCATCTGATGTCAGGCGTTCAAGATCATCCTGGCCAAAATGGTGAAACTACATCTCTATTAAAAATACAAAAAGTTAGCCAGGCATGATGGCATGTGCCTGTAGTCTAAGGCAAGAGAATCAGTTGAACCCAGGAAGCAGAGGTTGCAGTTAGCCGATATCGCACCACTGTACTCCAGCCTCAGTAACAGTGCAAGACTCCATCTCAAAAAATCAAACAAAAAAAAAGATTTGATGCCATGCTTTGACTAATGTGCAGAATTTATTTTGCTCTGAGTTCATATATTGATAAAACAATGCTGTTGGTTTCAGGTCATGTTTAGCCAGATATGCTTGATGCTAGTGAGAGGAGAAAATGTAGTTTAACAGTAATCTGGCACCAAAGAAATATTTACTCTTATTGATACGTGAGATCTTGCCCTATGAATATATAAGAAAATCTGCTCAGAACAATACACATTCTTACTCAAACCAAGACTCAGAACTGAAGGATAGATATGGGAACAGTACAACTAAATGCCTTTGTCATAAATGAAAGGTGTTATGATTCAGCAGAGTGATTGTGTGGTCATCATTAGTGACTTGCTCAATGCTCCTTTAAGTCTCTTCATTCCTTTCAAGTGTGCCTCCTGTAACTGTAGTGGTAACTGTTTTTAAAAGATGGACAGAATTACTACAGTAATATAACCAAAACATTTAGGGCAAAAAGATTTTATCTTTTCCAATCAAGGCACCAGGCCTGGTTCCTGGAATGCTTTCCATATGAGAAATTCATAACAGTGCTGGGTGTTGTGTGCTGCAGAATAAGATGAAAACGGTTAGCACTCTTCCATTCTCGAGAGGCTAAACCCACAAAGCCCTTACTGGTCTCAGAGAGGGAAAGTAAGACTTGAACAAGTCCTGCTGGGTCCACACCATTGCCTTCCCCCTGACCTACATTATGAAGAACAGTGAGTGCCTGCAGTACCTTTTCAGAATGAAAGCTTCTTTCCCCCAGAACTCCAGACAAAATGTTCTACCTATGAAAGAGTCACTACTTCACAACTCAATTTTTAAAATGCTTGGTGAACAATTACTATTTTCTTCATACCTTTAAAAATACAATAGAGGTATTAAAAAAAAAAAAACACCTCTTTTCTAAAAAAAAAAAAAAAAGTATAATATTTGGGGAAGACATAGAAAATAACTAGACTTGTGATATGTATATAATAAAGGCCTAATATTCAGGTCAAATGTATGGGACACACAGTGAGTGCTATGGAGGGGTCAGAAAGGAAGGCATCAATTATGACAAGGCTTCATAGAGGGAATTTTCATGAAGATACCACAGAATAATGTAAATAATTGATGGTTTTGAGAGTCAAATTCGATTACCAGTTATTCAGCATTTACCACGCCCCAGATATCAAACTGTGAACTTTAACAAGATTATTATAATTTTTCAAAAAATACAAAGACTGGAAGAGAAAAATGTTTATGGATAATATATGATGGCTTATCATCATGATGAGGATGGCCGGTGATGATTTTATTTCTCCTAAAAGTTTCTTTGTTAGTATTTTGTATTGTGCTTGCAGTAAGTAATGAAAAACAATTTGCATAATTTAGGCATATGAGAAGTAATAAAACCTGTTTTATAATTAGAGAAGATATTGCATGCAAAAACATGACAGAGAATTAATACAACATGTGCTATGGACGGTGGGGGGTTAGAGTAAGACAGGGTCATAATACTAAGAGCCTTCACAGAAGAGTTTATATTTCATCATATCTACAATGGGAACCTCTTAAGTTCCTGAAACAGAAGGAGTCATTGACAGGCAATATTTAGAAAGATTATTCTCACAGCATAGAGTAAATATTTCAGCCAAGAGAGATTAGATGTAAGAGAATCCACAAATAAAGGACCGAAGTATGAGGAATTTAAGCAACTGAGGGGTTGGACTAGAATCACAGTGGAAGAGGTAGCATCTGAACCCAGGTCTGTCTGTCTGTCTGAAGCCCATGATTCTTCTGCTACTTTTCTTTTCTTTCTTTCTTTCTTTCTTTCTTTCTTTCTTTCTTTCTTTCTTTCTTTCTTTCTTTCTTTTTCTTTTTTTTTTTAACAGAGAAGACCCTGCTATGTTACCCAAGCTAGTCTCTAACTCTTGGCTTCAAGCAATCCTTCCACCTCAGTCTCCCAAAGTGCTGGGATTACAGGCATGAGCCACTGGCTGGCTGATTCTGCTACTTCCCACACTCGTCACATGTGATTGGAACCACAAGAACCTGGATTCTGTTCTACTCTTTCCCCACTTCTCAAACTCCTCCACCAATTTGTTCCTGAGAACCTGGAGCACAATCTTAGGATATCCACCTGCAAATCAAAACCTTCTTCGAAGTAGCAGATTTTATCTTTATAATTCAAGCAACACTTTCATTTTCTTATATTGTGTATTCTTATTTGTTTTAATATAAAATTAATATTTAAAATTTGTATCAAGTCAAATTAACAATCTTAAGTGGTTCCTTAAAACTAGCAGTTTTACTACATATACAGAGAGAGTAAAAAGCAGTTTTACTATTCACAATAGCAAAGACATGGAATCAACCTAAATGCCCATCAGTGATAGACCAGATAAAGAAAATGTGATACATACACCACGGAATACTACAGAGTCATAAAACAAAATAAGATCGTGTCTTCTGCAGGAACCTGGTTGGATCTGGAGGCCATTATCCTTAGCAAACTAACGCAGGAACAGAAAACCAAATAGTGCATGTTCTCACACTTAAGTGGCAGCTAAATGATGAGAACACATGGACACACAGAGGAGAACGACACACAGTGGGGCCTTTTGGAGGACTGAGGATGGGAAGAGGGAGAGGATCGGGAAAAATAATTGATGGGTACTAAGCTTAATATTTGAATGATGAAATAATCTGTACAACGAACCCCTATGACACAAGTTTATCTACGTTATAAACCTGTACTTGCATGCCTAATCATAAAATAAAAGTTTAAAAAGAAGATTGTGGCGTTTTTACCTTACCTTTTCTGTATTTAGATATGTTTAGGCATTGTGTTACAATTGCTTACGTATTCAGTACAGTAACATGCTATGCAGGTTTATATCCTAGGAGCAATGGACTAGACCATGTAGCCTAGGTATGGGGTAGACTATTCTAGCTAGACTGTTCAGGCACACTCTATGAGGTTCACACAATGATGAAATCACCTAGCAATGCATTTCTCAGAATCTGTCCCCACTGTTACACAATGCATGATTGCATATTCTAATTACACATGGGTGGAGAAAGCTCTTCTTCAGCCACTGCAAATAAGTGATAATCAGGTTCTTTAAAAAAAAAATCATTTATTCATTTTTGGAGACAGAGTCTCACTCTGTCACCCAGACTGAAGTGCAGTGGTGCAATCTTGGCTCACTGCAACCTAGACCTCCTGGGGTCAAGCTGATTTTCCTGCCTCAGCCTCCCAAGTACCTGGGATTACAGGTGCATGCCATTATGCCTGGCTAATTTTTGTATTTTTCATAGAGGCAACGTTTTGCCATGTTGGCCTGCCTGGTCTTGAACTCCTGACCTCAAGTGATCCATCCTCCTCAGTCTCCCAAAGTGCTGGGATTACAGATGTGAACCACCACAACTGGCCCAGGCTCTTCTTAAATACCCACAGAGAATGATCACAATCTTCTAGCTCATATGATTCTACATTAGTAAGAAAGTTATTTCATATAGTTTAGATATAATCTTAAAAAAAAAAAGTCTGATCATTGGTTCTACTCTTATAGAGTAGCAGAGAGTAGAGATGGGGGAAGAAACACAAAACCTGAAACAACTTGTATGGCGTCCTACAGAGAATATCTTCCCACCAATTCAGAAAACTTGGTCTAGTGAGTACAATGATTGGGGGATGTCAAAAATAAAATAAAGAGGTAGATCAAGAGATTAAAGACAGAATGACGAAAGGATCAATAGGATATGGTAACAAAATGGTACAAGATAATTTTAAAAAAGACAAAGCTGATGGGGAAATTGATGACTCCCAGTCTGGGTGACTGGGAGACACTTCAGTAATCAGTAATGTCTTTAACAACAATGGCAAAAAAAAAAAAAAAAGTCCAGAAGTTTGCTGAAGAGAAAAAGGAATTCAATTTTATTTATGCTGTCCTTCAAACAATAACAGAAGACTCAAGTGGAACTGTCCCAAGAAATATAACTGGAGTCATCACTAAAAAGTTGAGGCTTTGTTGTTTCCCAGGAAGCAGGCAGTGCAAGAGTGGAGAGGAGATGTCGAAGATGGACTGTGATGTGCTCGCTCTGAGTCAGCTGAACCCCAGGGAGAAGCAGCAAGTGCGTGGCCTGCGGGGAAATGCTTTTAGAGAGAAGCAAGTAATAAGGAGTGTAAAATCTAACACAAATGTAAATGTGAACAAAGTCAGGGAAATACCAAGAGTTGGGCAAGAAAAAGGTAATTGCTAACTTTAAGAAAAGTGGTTTCAATAGGGTAATGGGAATAGAAGTGATATGAACGAGAACTTAGGAGGAATGGTGATAAGCCACTGATGGGTGATGGAAGCTGTGAACATTTATAGAAAATTCAATTAAGTAATAACTATTAGTGTTTTAGAATAATTGTAATCTATCTAAATGAAATGCAACTTCTGGTAACAATTCAGGAGCAATAAATAAGAGGTATTGATAATGCCATATTATTGCAATTGCATTGTTTCAGCAATGGTTAAAAAAGGTGTAAATCTGACTGGGTGTGGTGGCTCACACCTGTAATATCAGCACTTTGGGAGGCCGAGACAGGTGGATCATCTGAGGTCAAGAGTTCAAGACCAGCCTGGCCAACATGGTGAGACCCTGTCTTTAAAAATAATAATAATAATAATAATAAATAAATAAATAAATAAATAAATAAATAAACAAGGTGTAAATCTACAGAGATTAAATGGGAACTCTTGATATACATATTTTTCTGAAGAAGGCCAAAAATTGTCTCTGAAGGTCCTTTCCATTTAAACTGAAAAAATATAAGAATTTGAACCAGACAATGTAGTAAGGCTCTTTCTGGTACACAGAATGATTTTATGCTTTTATCAGTATCTGAGTTGAAACGGAAACAAAGTCCATGGTGAGAATTTTTATTAATGATACATTCCAGTACAAGATACTCTAGAAAAGCAGAACACATTAGTGTTGACACCAAAGGCTTCATAATCCAACATTTAATAGTTATTCGGATACTGAAGTTACATATGTGGTGACGTCTCAGGATCTAGCTGCATTTATTACATAGGACACACACTGAGCATGCCAGAGTGGATACTTATGTGGAGGTAAATATGAACTGGGTGGGACATGGTGGCTCACTACTGTAATCCCAGCACTTTGGGAGGCAGAGGTGGGCACATTACCTGAGGTCGGGGGTTCAAGAGCAGCCTGGTCAATATGGAGAAACCACGTTTCTACTAAAAATACAAAGTTAGCCAGGCACGGAGGCATATGCCTGTAATCCCAGCTACTCATGAGGCTGAGGCAGAAGAATCACTTGAACCCAGGAGGTGCAAACCTCCTCTCCAAAAAACAAAACGAAACAAAAAATATGGCTTGATTGATAAATGTATAGTAAATATTTACTAAGGAACTCATTAAAGTGCAGCCACTTTAACAGACCAATAATGTTGAAATTAAACCAAATATTCTCTTTGATTTGTGAAAGAACCTTTTGTTTCTTTCTTTCTTTCTTTTTTTTTTTTTAAGAAATGGTACCTTGCCATGTTTGCCAGGTTGATCTTGAATTCATGGCCTCCAGCGAGTCTCCTATCTCAGCCTCCCAAAGTGCTGGGTTACAGGTGTGAGCCACTGTGCCTGGCCTATAACCTTTTGTTTCTTCTGTGTCTCTTTTAATAAATGAAGTAAATTATACTGTTTGTTCCAACAAAAATTACCTTTTTCTGTTGTGGTTGTTTATAGTGAACTATAAGCATTTGCCATACTTCATTGAACAGAAAAGTTCAAAATGGCAACACAATTCCAGTGAAACGCAAAGTTACGGTCAAGCTCAATGAAGAAAGTAACCTAGAAAGATCCCCTATGCTTTAGCAGGGAGGCTATACAAATATACAAATACATGTATTTGGGGAACACAGCTTTATGTTAAGCTAACAAAAAGTAGGCCTATTACAATACCTCAACTGAAGAAAAATTGCCATTTTTTTGCCTTTTTCTTTTGCTTTCAATTAAAAACTGGCTTTAGAAGAGGTGAGCTTCTTTCTTAAAAATCGATATTTTTCCATGGGTGTTAGGATGAAAATGTATAACACATATAGATACACAGACTTATGATGCTGAATTTAAGAAGAAAACTAAGGAAATATATAAGAACCCTTGGAAATATAATCATCTTGTCACTAAAATATCCAGAAGGAGGTTGGGCACAGTGACTCACTCCTGTAATCGCAGCACTTTGGGAGGCTGAGGCGGGAGGATCACAAGGTCAAGAGGTGGAGACCATCCTGGCCAACATGGTGAAACCCGGTCTCTACCAAAAATACAAAAATTAGCTGGGCGTGGTGGCACATGCCTGTAGTCCCAGCTATTTGGGATACTGAGGCAGGAGAATCACTTGAATCAGGCGGATTTTGCAGTGAGCCGGGATCCTGCCACTGCACTCCAGCCTAAGGAAAGAAGAAAGAAAGAAAAAGAAAGAAAGAAAGAGAGAGAGGGAGAGAGGGAGGGAGGGAGGCAGGGAGGGAAGGAAAGAAAGAAAGAGGAAAAAAAAGAAAGAAAGAAGGGAGTGAGGGAGGGAAGGAAAGAAGGAAGGAAGGAAGGAAAAGAAAGACTCCAGGAGCCCACAGAATCTGCACTCAATAAAGTAACTAGGTAATTGTATTTATAAAATAAACTGTCTCAACTTACATTACAAAAATAATCATCACTTAATTACATCCTAACATCTTGGAGGTTTTTATAACTTCAAAATTCCTGTGCAGTACTCGGGCCAATGAGGTAAAATGCTACAAATAATATATTTAAAATTATTTGCCATTATATTTTTTTTTCTGGAAAATTACTCTGCAGAATTCAAGCAGCTTTGGCTGCTTGAAATCCTGAAATCCCTTTGTGCTTTCAAAAATCACACTTCGGCCGGGCGCGGTGGCTCAAGCCTGTAATCCCAGTACTTTGGGAGGCCTAGGCGGGTGGATCACGAGGTCAAGAGATCGAGACCATCCTGGTCAACATGATGAAACCCCGTCTCTACTAAAAATACAAAAAATTAGCTGGGCGTGGTGGCGGGTGCCTGTAATCCCAGCTACTCAGGAGGCTGAGGCAGGAGAATTGCCTGAACCCAGGAGGCGGAGGTTGCGGTGAGCTGAGATCGCACCATTGCACTCCAGCCTGGGTAACAAGGGCGAAACTCCGTCTCAAAAAAAAAAAAAAAAAAAAAAAAAATCACACTTCATAAAAGGCATTTATTCTACAGAATTAAAGTTTACTGAATAATAAACATACTTTAAGTGATGCAAGCTGTCAAAACTCTTGAATGTTGAAGTTAAAGCTGATAGCCCTTCATAATTTTTGCTGCTTTGGAAAAGGAAAAGAAGCAGAATGAGAATGAATAATAAAGGCAGTTTCACCTTTGAATTTCTTCATCTTTGTATATTTGTCATAAATAACAATTTAAATATCCTCTAAGGTTAATATTTTCTGATTTGATATGAAGGTACAGAAAAAAATTAATATATTCAGGCATAATATGAGGCAACAGAGACTGAAGCATCTTATTTGTAGCAAATTTTATTTTCAAATAACCATAAAAGGTATCCAATTACTCTTCAGATTAATTTATAAGATCATGCAAAATGTAAACAGAAAGTTCCAAAAGAAAAAAACGTTCCTGACAATTCTAATATGTGAGGGAAAAGTACACAGAAATGCACACCAGGAACTTTCTACATATGGCTAATACCTGGATCTTTACTCTTGCTTGAATTTTGTCATCTTAGCACAAGATAAAATGTAATGCAAAGAAGCAAAAATTAATCAAAGGGAAAAGAAACTTATTAACGTGATACATGATAAGGGAGGGTTAACCACATTAATATTCACAGAGAAATGTTGCAAGTAGGGAGTGATGTTAGATAAAATTATCTTATTCTGCAACACAGTCAAACGGAAATTTAGTTGTGGCAATAATGTTACGACTTACATCATATTCATAGATCTTTCCTTGAGTATCATGCACAGTTCTCAGCTTTCCCTGCCCCAACCTCATCTCCCACCCCCACCCCACTGCCAGGGAATCTCATAAAATAAAACGGAAATCTTCCCAGAGGGCATTTAAAATAATATTTTAAGTTAGAATTATAATTTGTTTTTAAAATAAGGTAAATCATATTATTATTCTGGAAAAAAAAACTGTTGTGAGGGCAGAGCAAGTATTATTAAAATGTTTAAAATCAACAGCAAGCCACTAAAAAAAAAAAAAACCTTCCTAGTTTTGACATTGGCTGGAAGCAAAGGCCTGCAGCTTTACATTAGAGGTGTTTTTATTTATTTTAATATTGACAGTTGGTTCCCAATTACTAAAAACAGAAACTAGATCTAAAGGGCCAATCCAGATTTATCTATATATGGTTTCAAAGAAAATTCAATTTCTTCAATTTAGACTAAGCCCTACTGTGCTTATTTCGCCCTGTTGTGGAGCAGACTACAAAATGCAAAAGCTATTGAATGACCTCAAGAGTACACAAACTCCCTACAAGTAAAGCTAGCTTTGTTTATAACACAGCTAAAATTTAAATAGCAAAACTTCATATAAAATTAGGTGTTTATATTTATTTTTTACAATAGTATCATCTCTAACATACTCTTTAAGAGCCTAGAATTACATGATTCCAAATTTCCATTCCAGAGCTTCCCAGTTCTAATGCATTCCACACAACACCCCTTGCAGTCACACTGCAACAGAAAATGAGATGATATTTATATGTGGCTAATAAAAAAACAATACTTTGACTCCCCAAAAGGGGGTTATTATAAAGGAATGTATGGTAGATTCCACTGGGATTTTCTAAATAAAGCTATTTATGTTTTAGGTGATGAAAAATCACCTAAGTTTTAAAAGTGTTTGCTTTGGGTCCATGATTATGGAGTTTTACCCTTATTTGAGGTATCAAAAACCTATCCACTATGTAAGTCAGTATTAAGGTGGCTGTTCAACCAAAGCACACAGACACTAACTCTCAGTGAAGCTTTTTGCCCAAGATCAATCTGCCAGAAGTTAGACTAACCCAGGCAACTGGGAGGTAGAAGCTATGAAAATTTAATGCCCTGCTCTCAGCTAAGAGGTCCACATTTTTCGATTCCACACTAAACAGTAAGTGTGCGGTTGCCGAGACTCAAAGGCTGCTTTACATCACAGTGAAGTGCAATAGACCTTCCAGCTCTGCCACACGCGTTCTCTTCCCACTCACATAATTAGTACTCCTATTTTTTTTATTTTTTAGTTTTTAAAAATGTGCCTGTTTCAAATTTGTATTATTTTTTTCAGATGTCTAATTTCAGTTATGTTCGTTTCCTCTCTGGTCTCTTCCTGCATCTCACATACCAGACAAATATTTAAAGGTCTGTAAAACCAGGCGAAGTTCCAAAATACTTCTAAATGAAATTGCCATAGGTGACAGAACAGGGAAAGAAGGCAAGGCTGCAGGGCAAAGATTTGAATAAACTGGCTGGAAATACATTGGAAAATCTATTTAAGTTGCTATAGCCATGGATGAGGTTTCAATGAGGCATAAACATTCAAGTTACTGACAAAACCAACATGCTTCATGATCACTCAAAATAGTCTACTTGTGGTGCATTGCTTTTCTTTTTTTATTAGTAAGTTGCTCTCTCTCCTTTAAAATTTTTTCTTTTTAGTGTTCAGGAAGTGAAAGCATTTAAGAAAACATTCAAAATTCTAAGAATACATGTAAGTGAAATATTTAATGTCTGTCATTCACAAAAGTTACATCATTTACATAGGGTTCATTCGTATATAATAAAAATTTCATCATAATGAAAAATTTTCTGGAAAGTATTTATACGTTAGTTTGTTTAACATATGCTTTGGATATACAGCTAAATAGGAATAGCTAAAAATTTATTCTTCAAATATTCCCTTTAACAATTAAAAAAACTTCATTCCTAAATATTTGTGTCTTTCCATTTGCTCCTGTGTCTGTAATAATCATATGTAACTTGAACTATGCAAAGATTGAATCTTTTTATAGTTCAGAATATATTTGTATACGTCAATAAATTTGTTCATTGCATAGCAAACATGTAAACTCACATAGGATCTATAAATTTTACCCTAGTAATCTAAAAATGTTGCTGAAATTTTATACAATAGTCTGTTCTAAGGTTTATTTTGTTGTAATTTGGGTTCACTTTGATTTTTACTTTTAATCTATGTGGCAATTGAATACAACAAATGAAAATAAGTCATGAAAAGGTAAAAACAAAGTAAGTAATTTTAACCTAGATTACCAGAATTTAATCTCATTATGCTGTTTGTATTTTTCATTAGTAAAACAAGTTGTAAAGGTACTGTGCTGCCTCTTTAAGAGTGTTCAAAATTAATTTCAACAGTGTGTGTTTAACATAAAGTTAACTATGTTTGCATCAAATAAATGTTTATTAATGAAAGCTATTTATCATACAAGAAACAGCAAAGATAAGTCATCATACAGAGGTGTACACTAGAGGTGACAGATGTAAAAGTGCATGCAGAGATTTCTGTTTAAAAAGGAAGTAATAAACAATAATACTAAAATTACTGGGTTTGGATCCCTATACTCTTAAATGAGTGATAGCTTTTCTTTGAATTTACAATTGGAAAATGCCATTAACAGGACTAATACACATTAGCAAGCAGGTGAAATGAATGTTTTTGGACTTTATTTTACAACTATTTGTGCTTGACAAATGTGTGAAATTTTTTTCAATAATAACTTTTTTCAAATATGGGGTGGGCATATTACTGCCAGGTTGCTCTGGTTTTGTACATGGTTTATCTAATTTTGTTTAAACAATATAATTTTAAGCCTTCAGTTGTGTTAGACACCATAAAGAACACAAGTTTTGTTAACATTCAGTAAATGACATTTAAGTCTCTCTCTCTCTCTCTCTCTCTTTTTTTTTTTTTTTTGGCTCAATAAATTTTTTAATGTATGATTATCATAACCTAATAGTGTCTTTGTCTTCACTGCAGTGGATTTCCGATCAAACTTTTCCCCTTCTTTTAATACTTTAGGGAATTTTCAAACGTCGGGATGTTTGGCTGTAATGCCCCAAGATTTGTTCTCCCTGAAAAAAATCATAGTGACAATTTATTAACTACAGAGCAACTTGGCTTTTAGGGGTCTGCAATTTCTATTTAGATTTACAAATACCCACTTGTGCTCAATAGACCTAACATAAAATCTTAATCATATTTGTTTATTTCCATGCAATTACTTTATCTGCTAATTAGCCTTTTTATTCTAAAAATTGGACTGAGTCAAATCAGTGGGGCATTACTTTTATTATAAGCAAATATATTTAAAGTATTTCTAGATGGAATTACATTGCATGTGCAACAATGTGTAACATTTAATATGAATCAGAAGTTCGGAAATCTAAAAGCTATTTGTATGTTTAATTTCTAAAAATTTTTGTATTACCATTTGAATAGCTTTTACATATAGATACTGGAACACACTAGTACAATTAAAACTTAAATAAAACTGATGGAAAATAAAACTCCTTAGATTCAAAATGGTTTATTCACACAAATTTAATAGGATATATCACAATTGTTTGGTCCATAAATATTTAGGGGAAATAGTTTCTATACAATGCATTTATCAATAAACAAAGAAACATGGACAATTTTGCTAGACCACTTACTGTACTATAAACACGAAGCTCAATATATAAGATTATTGAATTTATCAACTATATTTGAAAGAGTGCACAACGGCTTTCTATGACATGTTTGTTCCCTCTAACAGGATACACCATAAAAAGAGTTTCGGAAATAAGAGGTAAAACAGTACAAAACTAGTGAGGTGTCAAAAGGGCTTAAAACAGTTAATTTAACAAACAACACATATATCCTGATTTTTCACAAACTTACTTCCAAGTTATATCATAAGGCACATAGGAGAACTGAGTTATAATTAGTCTACTTAATAAAGTAGATCTATAGTACCATATATTGTTCTGTCAAAGAACAAAATTTATAAGTGTCAATATTTTACCTGTAAAAGTGTATTAATAAGATCTCAGCCTTACCAAGGTTGTTTGGTCTGGTTAGTGGTAAATGCCCAAAATGTAATAGAAATATGAAAAGTCAAGATTTAAGCTCCATATAAGATGATAACCATACTTGCTAAATATATAATGGCAATCACACCTTTCTTCTGTTACAGTGTTAACTTATCTTCCATCATCTTTTTTTAAAAAATAAGCTACTTTCTGTGCTAATTTTCTAAAGACCCTGAGCAAAAGTTACAATAATGCACTTTAATGTGGGCAGTGAACTGTCAATATGTAACCACACATTTATACAGCCAGAAGGACACCTTTAAAATCTATTAAATAGCCACTTGGACCACCAAAGGAGATGTAAGGGTCCAAAAAGTGGAGACTATGTGCAAAGTTATTCTTAACAATCCACCAAAGCAAGACATATATCTTGACTTCTTTTTTTATTTTTATTTTTTTAGGAAATCCACAATCTAATTGGTATTTAACTACAACAGAAGCGCAATAGATGAACGTTCACCACTGCCCAGACCGTTCAGATTTTAGCTTAAATTAAAAGGAAAAAAAAATGCTACTGTAAACTAGGAAATATATTCAGATCAGCATCCACAAGGCTTCTGAGTTTCTCTACTTTAAGACTAATAACTTCAAATCTCTAGTGTCAGAAAAGTTATTTTCAATACATAAGTCAACCTATGCCAAAATAAAACAAAACAAAACAAAACAAATTGTTGGTATTATTCTACCAGGCTGGGTTGTTTTTTTTTTTAACATTATTCATATAGAATGCCAGATACAATATCATGGTACAGCTGAACCCAATTATTAGAGCTATTAATTAAATTATACTGATTTTTTTTACTTCTTAAAAAATTATATTTTGCTTATTTCCATTTTCCCTGGGGAAAAAAAGTAACTTAGAAAGAATGGTTTCCAAGCTATTGTTTTTCACTTTAGGAGGTTAAAAGTATGAAATGCCAAAATCTATGCGGAGTTTTCATGGATACACAGGGAGCTTAAGTATTTTTCAAATGCTGAAAAACAACCAAGTAAAAAGTTTTTTGAGTTCCACATCCCGAAGAGAAGGAAAGGTCACATTCCTGTAATAGATCTCCCACCTAATTTATCATTACTATTTAAAACGTCTGTATTCCTCACTTAAATTAACAGTTTTGGTAAGAAATAAAAATACCCAAAACAAGTTTTCAGTTTTAAAATTTTAAAAATATAATGTTTTCAAAATTCCATAATCACAGGTACAATTGCAAGATTTAAAAATTAACTATTTAATTATCTGGTTCTTTATTAACCTAATCATTTAACTGGGAATATGATTATTTGCCCATAATAATACCACTCTTTTTTTTTTCTTCGAGATTCTGGAAATAAGTAACATATAATTTTAAGAGGCACTTATTAGAATTATCCAAAAACTCTCCTTACCAACTGAAAGACCTAATTAATTTTTTAAAAAATCCAAATACACTTCATAGACAAAATATATTCACTTAAAGGAGACGATACTGTAAACTCATTTGCCAAGTGGCTGCAGATGCTACACACCAAGCTGCTATTTTTATTCCCCAAATATCTTGTGGGTTAGAAGAAAAAAAAAAGTCTCGTAAATAATAAAATAATAATAATAATAAAAAGAAGAGGAAGAATTAAAAAAAAAAAAACCAATGTTAGAAAAGGTTCGTTAAGGTAGTTTGTGAGGGGCTTCCGGATTCGTGGCTGTCCATGTTAGAGGTCACGGCTGTCACTACAGTGATAGTGGGATTGGTCAGGTCTGTTAAAGTGGTCGCAGTGCCGGGTGGGGTGAGAGCTCCGCTGTCTGCTGAGGGGGGGGCCGGAAGCGACGTGCCATCAGCCTTATCAGCACCCCCATTCTCCTGCCGCAAAAGGTTCCTTCTGAATTTGGCTCGTGCGTTTTGGAACCAAACCTGCAAACCAATCCCAATGGATTTCTTTACCGATGTTCATTTTTATATTCCTTTTCTTTCTCTCTCACTTTTCCTTTTTTTTTTTCTTTTCTTTTTTTTTTTTTTTTTTTTTTTTTTTGTGATATATGTCTCTCCTTTTAAATATAATTGTGATTTTTTCGGGGAGGAGAGGGGCTTTTTTTTTTTTTTCCTTTCTTTTAAAACAGAGGTATTCAAGTAACACTACGGATTTATTCTCTCTCAACTGCACTTATTCCGCCCTCTGGCATTAACAGGTGCCACTTGGAACAACTGATGCTTACGTGGGTATACCATGGAAATGAACACATGGTGATCGAGCGGGGGAAATGCAGCGTGATTCCTCAAGTGTTCTATTTGAGAAGGGGAGGAAGCTGGGCCATTGAAACTATGGCAAAGTAAGAATCACTCATATGAAATGAACACCCCAGAAACAGACTTCAAGCCACTCGTGAGCCTAACACATGGTGAATATTCTTCACATAGGAAGGGCCACAGACCTCAAACAGCCTGAAACTATTTAGCAGAATTTCATATGCCTGCTATTTGTCACCAAGAAGTGAGAGAAGATCACAGGTACAGCGACCTATTATAATTTCATTAGTTATATGTTCTTACCCTGATAAGTTTAGGAAATCAATCGGACAGCAGAACTAACCCCCAGTATTTTGTTTTTAATTATGCTTGCTCCAATTGGTTGCTGAAACACTAACCATATTTTTGGCTTTTCAGAAGTGGAAAAAAGGATCCACCTGAAGCTGGAAGGTGAGTGAGGCTGCCAAAAATTCGCTGAGTTAAGACAGCACCAACAGGTCTCTCTCAAGTCTGTGCACTGAGCATAATATTAATGGAAATCCATAGAGCCACAGCCCGTGCAAATAACATCACTTGCATTTGCACAGCAGTGAGACAAGCCGGTCTGCCTTTGGAGGGCCCACGTCCACATATGCAGAGAGAATGTGGCTGTATTTAAAAAGACCCTGGGTCGCTGGGCACCCTCCAAGAAGCCCTTGCAAAAATCTCAGTACATCCTCTAGGGAGATAGGTAAGATCAACTGGTAAGAAGCAATATAGGGAAGAGCACTATTTTCACTGGCAAGGGAAAGGGAAATGTATGCACAGTCAATGATGGACGTGTCTTACCTGCAAAACTCTTTTGGTCAGGCCTGTTTTCTGGGCAAGCTGCTTGAGGTCCTTGGCATCTGGGTTGTGGTTGATGGCAAAGTAGGATTTCATGGTCCGGAGCTGGTGGTGCTTGAAGGAGGTTCGCATGCGCTTGGTCTTCTGCGAGGGTGGATAAGGCTGCTGGTCCCGGTCCAAGTGGTCTGCCTCATTCTCATTACAACCTGTTGCAGTAACAGTGAACAAAACAACTGCTCAATGGAAATTCTTGCCTTCGCTGACATGATGGCAGGCTGTACGACAGTGCTGTGGTAATAAAGGAGCAGTGTAAAAGGCTGTCAACCCAATTATGAATCGTATCTAAACAAAAAGAAAGAAGATAATTGCTAAAGTAAGCCAAACTCATCTGTTAATGTAGATCCAACCAAAGTTCATGGAATAGAAAAATATTAATGCAATCTTCTCTTTGGCTTAATGGTGGCTAGAAGAATTTGAGAATATGAACAAACCCTAAGCAGTAAAGTGGGAGTGAGAGAGACCTACGAGAGAGGAAGAAACCCTTTCCTGACACAGTCATGAGAAACAGCTCCCCACTGCCCACACTCACAGTGCTTTAAGACTCTACCTTTTTTCTGTATTTCTGGAATGAGACACGCTGTCCGAAGGTATTGTATTTTTGTCATGAGGAGTAAAGAAAAAAGTATTTGTACTTTCTCAAGTCTGAAAGTTTCTGAGAGCCCAACAACTAGGGAAGCATCTAGGTCAGTTCTAGCGGTCAGCCTTTTCTCGTATTGCTGGAGCTCTCTCAGTCGGGAAAAATGGGGAGAGAAGCTAGAACTTTAAAACTTGTGAATTTCTTATGTAAACATAAGAATATTATTTGTTCCACCTTTTAGCTATGACTGGTTAACACAGGGCTATACCAGAAAGAAAATATTTTTCCCCTGGAGTGATTTTAATAAATATTTCTGAAAGAAAATGAGCCCAGACTTCTCTGCACATGGTTCATGCCTGAAGCGCTCCCCACAGCTCACAGTTGAGAGACACTGGAGGTGCTTATTTCTAGGCTCAGATCTCAGTCCCTTTTCCTCCAGATGTATGTGAGTAGGCTGTGAGCTGTGCCCCTGGCTGGCCTGGCAGAGAGAGGGCGGCATTTTCTCTCCTCTTACAAAGACTTGCTCAGCACCCAGGGCAAAACAAGCCAGTCTTTGAAACCAGCCAAAAAGTCATTATCCCCAGGATGGAAAGCTACATATTTAAAGGGTCATTGCCAAGAATCTACTGGCTCTGCATAGGAAACACAATTGCAAAATGAAAACGTTTTTGTGAAATATTTACTGATTCAGCCACTTCACAAATTAAAGAGCATGGCAGTTTTTTTTTTTCCTTTAAACCCTTCCTTCAGATAGTTATCTGATATAAATTTAGATCTGATCATCCTGTCTTGTACTACTTTATAATAAAAAATGCAAAACCATCCTAATCAGGTCATTCCAGGGAGAAAGAAACCTGAATCTTAAAAATGGGAGGCATCCCTTAATATGAGCTCTTCCAATCGGCTTAACAAAGTGTTGTCTGACTGCTAGATAGAGTTAGAATTACTTTTTAAAAAATATTCAGCAAATCAGCATATTTACAGAAATACGTAAGTTTTATAATCATCAACCAAGAGGTCAGCCACATATAAAACTCACTTAACAAGATATTCTTAATGTAAAAAGACTAGGCACAAACAAATGTGTCCTTTGTATTTCCATAAGACGAATAAGCAGGAGGACACACTTGGCAAAAGAACAGGTGAGTTCATTGAGGGAAATGACTATACCATGTTCACCTTTGGATTGATACCCTGAGTCAAACACAGGGGCAGGAGCTCAAGAAGCATTCAATCAAGATGGTGGGTGCTCTGTTCATCAGTAAAATTACAGGTGAGTATTAATGCAAAATTAAATCAACTTGAAGTGGAATCCAAGTCAGATACACACATTCGAATGTGAAACACAGGCTCCTTAAACTCCACCAGTAAGAGTACCATATATCGAGGGACAACAGAAAGAGTATGCATTACATTTTATCCGATTTTGGCCCAGTGGGGATATGTCAAGTTCAAATATTCCACAGAATTGCACTTTCAATACCCTCAAATGGATGAAACAGCATCTCTATGACCTACTATAAAACTATACTTGTCTCCAGTAAACTGAGCTATATTTCATAACCAGATTATAAATATACCCACAAAAAATAGTCAAAGAGACACACATTAGTCATTGGAGGGTTCTTCAAGTAAGATTTCTTTTCTATCATATAATCTTCCCTGAACAACATGTAATCTTCCCTGAACAACACATCAAATTGAATTTTACACTTGGGACAGAAGCCTTGGTGTTTAAATAATCCCCTTAGCCATCTTTCCCCCCACTCCATACCAGGGTAATATATAAAAATAAATATGATTCCCAACTGCCTTTATAATCATTAATTCTTAAAATGAAGTTTACGAAAAATAGTTGTAGTAAGATTTGATGAAATTGCTTCCCTGAATACGCATTCTATATCCCTTATTGCTGATTAAAACTCAGCAGAGAACTTTAGTGTGTTAAATACAGTTGTAGCCTCTGATTCCACATAAAATACACAATCCAATGTGTGAGGAGATAGTTCGTTGGGTCTTTATTAAACAGATATTACTGTATGTGATTTTCCTGTGACTTATCTCATCTTACGCAACTTAATAGAGAACCGTACTTCTTCTACAGAGTAACAGTGCATTATCTGATATCATTTATGTTTAACTACACATGTATTATGTAAACTTACAAATGACCATGTGTCTCCAAGGCCTGTTTCTAAAGCCATAGTGAGCTCCCCGAATTATGAGATGAAATGATAACTCTTAAAACTGTCTTAAATATCTGCCTGTAAGTTCACATCTAGTATTGTAAAGTTAACGAGAAGGTCTAAGTATGTTATCTCCAGTCACTTATGCAGTGGTCAGCCACCCTCAAGTTAGCGTCCGCTGTGACGGCATGTAACCTTCTGAGAATTAACTGATTCCTGGAAGACCACTAGGGGTCAGTGCCAGGCTAATTTAACCACCGGGAGCCTTCAAAGTTTGGATAGGAAGAAAGGACCTAAGGAAAGGATATTTTAAGAAGCGGCAAAAGTTTAATCTCTCAATTAATGTTTAAATTACACACATAAGAGCTTCCTATCCTAAACTAAATCTTCTTCTCATCCCTGGAGGGCTTTATTTCAAGCTAGTGTTTCAGGTAAACTTCCCTCGTCTCTTTCCAAAATATCTGCCTGATTAACTTGCACAGAGAGATAAATGGAACTAGGGATATTCTCATTAAAAGGCATCTGCCCTACGTCAAGCGTTAGCTGGTCTTTGCCAAGTTTCACAACTTCTCTGAGATTCTTTGAATCACAAACATGTTTTCTGCACATTTTTAAAACATATCATTGTGTAAATTATACTTGGTTTAGTATCAACCATACCCTTTATGAGACTTGTTTACATTTAATGAGAGATGGCAGATAAAATCCAAAGAAGGCTAAAATAATGAGTTAAAACCCGATTAATTTTATTTTTTGCATTTTAGCATATGTTTAATTTGCCGAAGGATTTCTTTCCTTAGTTCTGTAGCAAAGTGGCATTAGATTCACAAGCACTGTTTTAAATGATGGGCTGATTTCTGGTCAGGCATCTTCAAACTAATTCCCATTGATAATTTTAACCTGATCTTTAAAATATATATACTATTTACTAGTATCTCTGGGAAAAGTACAGAAAGGATGGAGTAGCTGTTAACTAAGAGGCATCCAGTTTGTAGTGGTGGGAGGTACAAAGTTGGATTAAGGGAGCCTCAGCAATGTTTCCCTCCTTTGGGAGCAAGACAAAAGCAACCTTCTCTTCAACTTGTAGCAGCATTAATTTGCAAACTGAAGACCTAAGTGGCTCAGAAGGAGACTTGTATTCTTCTTAAAAATACATTTGTACTCTCTAGTTATTTTCAGAGAAGTAAAAGAATCTAAATTCTACTGTTCTTAAAGCTCCTTGGATCTAACATGAAGTAAGATCCAAGGTGAAATCAAATTTAGCTAATTAGATTAAATAAACAATCAATAAGTCAGGCTTGCACACTGTTGGGCTAGAAATCCTCACCCTTCTGGATTTTATCTGGGCTGAGAGAGCCCTTCTTTCACAAAACTCCATCCATAGTTGTACATGAGTGGCTCTCTCTCTCTCTCTCTGTCTCTCTCTCTCATTAGGGCCTTGGTGAGTGGCTTGAGATTCCAATGTCATCTTCTATTAATAAAGAACAATTAGTGCCCTGCCTGCCCTGCCCTGGGGACCACGCATCAAAGAAGATGAAGTAAGCCTACTGGGCAAAGTGGCCCCTAACCAAATCTCCTGTCCCAGCACAGCAGGGGCCAGTGTGAGGGCACGGCCACTACCAAGGGTTGGCAAAACCCAAGGCTTTGCCTGCTGCCCTTGCACAGACTGACCGATCCCATGAGATTTGCAGTGAGTCGGCAGGTCCTTTTCCTTCCGTCCAGCGACCCTGGCTTGCACCCCCTAGGGACAAGGGCTGCTGCACAGCGTTCCCCATTGCTCCCCGCAAGGCCACCCGCTGTGCTTGCCCGCGAAGAATTCTCCTCTTCAGTTAGATCAGGCAGTAGAGAACCCCAGGAGAGAACCTAAGGGAGGTCTGAGGAAGCGGCCGCTCATCCTGTGTGGGTTCCCCTGAAAACTCCAAACTCAGAGCAGGACTCCTAGCTCCAAACCCACACTGGCTGTGTGATCTTGGGCCAATCACTTAACTGGCTGGGCACTGTGCTTTACCACCGCCTAGCAACGTCAGGCATCATACCAGGCCCTGGGAACTGAAGAAAAAAACAGGCAGGATCCCGTGCTCTGGGGTGCCCATGTTTGGTATCCGGAGCGTTTGCGGTAATCGAGTGGGGTTGCCGTAATAGTCCTCAAGGTCCCTTCCAACACAATGGGTTCCCCCGTCCTGAGTTTCAGGCTGCTGAGATTCTCAGCCAGGTCTGGACCAGGGCACTGAAAGTCCTTAGGGCTCCCGAAAAGTTAGCCAGGGCTTTCTGAAACCTCTTTTCCAGTGACTGGGACTCAAGAAGAGCTTCTCTTCTGCTCAGAGTTAGATTACCATCTGTAGGGCCGATCACCATCCTCACCTAGAGAATGGGAAGTGGGGACAGGCCACCAAGAGTGGGAAACTGGTGCATGTGAGAGATTGACACATGATACGTGTTTTCCCCAAAGCAAGGAAGAATGTGTTCTTGACTTGTTTTTAACGAAGAGAGAGGTGGTTGAGTATAGATGAATGGCCTGAGATACCATTAAGCCTCCTCAGGGGGCCTGACCCGAAGGTTCTTTCAGTTTGCCAGGGATCTGGATGTCTGGATGGTCTATCGCACTGGGAATAAGACGGCTGGATGAATATCCTGACTTAGGAAAGAGACAGACCAGCTCAGCTGTGGAGAGTGATTCCCACCCCTACAGCGGCCTTTTGCCAAGATCAGGGATTACGTTTTTCAACACTCTTGCCAACTGTGTTCCTGATTAACTTTGGGCTGGTGACCACAGCCTCTGACCCTTCTAGACAGACTGGGGTTGGGCTCTGAGGATATTTTTTTCCTTCAGTATTTAGGAAACCTCCTCCAGGATCTATAATTTGGCCTCCACAAAGGAATTGCCCTGGGGCTGTTTTGCTCCAACTGGGAGCCAGAAACTAATGGGCTCATTAACTAATGGGCAACAAGGATTTGGCTCTGTCTGTCTGGGGGAAGTCACTACAGCCCCGTGGTTATGAATGTGTTTTTTTGCCACCACCTAAATAAAGTGCTGCCTCTCCTTCCCTTCCCCCTCCTTCTCCCTCTCTCCCTTCAGCCTGAGAGCAAGCTGTAGTGAGAACAGAGGCGTTGGGCAGAGCACCCTCTTGCAGCAAGCCCTTGGACGGGGAAGGAACTCTACGAGTTTTCCTCAGGGAAACTGAGGCCGGGACTGAGCTAGGGGTGAGGGTAGGGGGCACACCTGAGTTGTAATTAACGATGTCCACTCCCAGCGCTGGGCTCTTCCGCTTCCGGGGCCGCCCCTTCTGCACGGTGCCCGTGCCGTTGAAGTAAGGCAGGGCCAGGCCGCCGCTCTTGGCCGCCAGCTCCGTGTAGCTCAGCTGCGGTGGGTACTCTCCTTGCAAGAGGGTCTCGAAGTGGGCGCGGCAGTACACGAGGCTGTCCTTCATGCCGAAATGGTCGCCCGTGGTCAGAGTCTTGTTGCAGGTGGAGCAGGTGAAGCAGCTCAGGTGGTACACAGAGTCTCGCGCGCGCATGACCATCTCCGAGGCGGAAATGCCAAGGTGGCAGCGGGCACATCTCTGCACAGAGAACCTTCTGGAAGGAAACAGTTGAGTCAGGGCGCCAGTTGAAGCAAGGCAGAGCCATCTCCCACCCGCGACGCCTGGGCTTTGTCTGCAGTGGCCTGAGACTGAGACCTGAGAGGGTTCCAGGAGGGCAGGACAGTGGGCATTAATTTCATTTGCTCATCGACATTTTCCAATGAACCAAGACAAAGGATCCTGACATGAAAGTCAGAAGAATCGGGCAACTAAGCTTTAGTTTTCTTCTCTATAAAGTGAAAATTTAAAAATTAAAAATTAAAAGCAAACCAGCACTGGCTAACTCATAGCACTAGAACAGTAAATTGCCATGCCAAATGAAAACAGTTACTCAATTACAAAATATTCTGTGAATGAAGGAAGATATAATTATTCCTGGATGTGCGAGTGTGCGGGAAAACATGCGGACACAGTTCCGGAAAATGACAATTTTGTAGAGTTAAGGTTATTATTTTTTAACCACTTCTCTTGCTTGGGCTGAGAGCGGAGCTAAGTCACCTGCACGTAGTTCTGTCTTTCTCAATCCAGAAACATAACTGAGAAGAATCAATAAAGACGCCTGCCGCTGAGTTTTCTCTGCAATCTGGCGGACATGGTTGTAACTCGCGATAAAAGGAACTCGGAACTGAGTGGCTTGGGTTTTGCCAATGGCATGTAATCCTTGTCATAGTCATTTACAAAGTCTCCTGCCACCTGCAAAAAGCTAATTCTCTGTTGCTGCTTCCCGGGCCACTAGTTCAGTTTCAAGGCGCAGAACTTGCCCAATTCGTAGCAAGCGGAAAACAAAAACCCCTTCAAGTCTCGGTGGACGGAGACCATGTCAATTTACTCTTCCCCAGATTTCCCCAAGTTCTGCCAGCCAAGCTGAGAAGTGATGGGAGAGCGTGGTATTCACTGATAACGCGCTGGACCTTGAATGTCCCTCCCACCCGTCCTTACCGCCGGTCAGGGAGAGTGCAGCTTGAAGGCATGTGCAGTGGGTTTCCCTGGTCTCCGAAATGATAACCGCCCCGGAATGGGGCAAAAGGTGGGGGACGGAGAGGGGATTTCAGGCTCAGACAGATGGACCCGCCAGGTGTACTCGGGCATAAGAAGCGGGGTTTAGGGGAATACCTGTAGTAATCCTCCTTGCAGTAAATGCTACCGTCCTTGGCAAAGCAGGTCAGCTCGGACTCAAGGGCCAGCTTACATTCACAGCACTTCAGGCATCTCAGATGCCACTGTTTGTCCACAGCCAGCAGGTAGTACCTGTCCGAGATCTTGCCCCCGCAGCCGGCGCACAGAGCGGGCTTCTCCGGGCTGAGCGGGGGCATGCCCTGCAAAGCAAGCACACCGCAAGGCTGAGAAGGGCCGGCGGTGTCGCCGCAGGACGCGGGGTTCTCCCCCAGGCAGAGCGATCCCAGGGCGTGCACTGAGCGCGGCAGGGGCCAGGGGCCACTGCACAAAGGCAGACGTCGGGAGGGGGGAAACATTTGTCATTTCTCCCTTTGCGGCTTGCTCGCTTTCTTCCGAGTCTGCCTGAACCGGTGTTCGCGTCCTCCCGGGACTATTAACCTCAAGACATCTCGGCCATCCCGAGCCTCGCTTAAAACGGACTGGGAGAATTTTTACTGGTGATAGTTTCCTAATTCAAATAATTACTCGGGCGTAAGAAGTGGGGTTTAGGGGAGTACCTGTAGTAATCCTCCTTGCAGTAAATGCTAAAAACTGTGGCTTTCGACGCACACAAAATAAACAACCGAAATGATTGCGCAGGGAAAGGAAATCTGAACCAGCACAGGTTATTTTTAAACAAACAATATTATAATTCGATTTCTCTAAATTCTTACAAGCAGCATTGAAATCAAAAGCAAAAGGAAGATTATTGGACCTGTGCTCATAACTTGGTCGAGATTGTTTTGATTGAGATATATTTGTCAGACTCTGATGCTCCCTAATTTTCAGGGCTATTGGCCCCGTTCCCAATAAGGGTGTGAAGTGGCTGTTCCCAAAGAGGGTCCGTTGTCCAGTCCCCTCTGTACAGCCCCCTCCTTCCCTAGCAGCAGCAGCGTCCTGAGACCTTTGTCTTGAAAATCTGTTTAGTGCCCAAGTTAAGCTTCCCTCCTGGGTCCCCACTGACCCGACCGAGGACTGTAAGCCCCACCCTGAGGACCCCAGAGCCCCTGCAAAATTTGGGTTTGGGTTTATTTGTTTTTAAACGTGATGACCAGAAAAAGGGGAAAGAAGTTAACCTCCGGACACTTCCCTCAAGACCAGCAGAAATGGGTTGAACTTCCCCCACGAAATTTCAGAGGGCCTGCAAAAGTAAAGTTTAGCCCCTTACTCCGACCAGGGGCGCCGGCACTGAATGAGGGTCACAAATATAGACACCTTCACCAGTTGGGCTACCTGGCCGGACCCAAAGTCCCGCTGAGAGGCTAGAGCAGTCTCCTGATTAGTTTCGGCTACAAGTCTTGGTGTGGCACCAAAGGACCTACACAGCTATGTTTTACTGAAATCATTTCCGGAGACTTCTGTAGTTTCCCCCGCTCCCGTTAGTAACCTGGTAAGGGAAGCAGTTCGATAAGTAATCGGTTTTCTTTATTAAAAGGACATGACTTAATCATTACGGATAGTAGAAACAGTGGTAGTTGAGTAGCCTGAGTTTCTACTGGGCGGGCTCCTCCGTAAGTTTTATTTGATTTCCCCCTAGACATGACACCCGCCCGGCCCCGGCGCTAAACGTACTGCTGTCTCCATAGAGGGACTGAGTCTGGATGCCAGAACCCATGAAAATCTCTCGGTTAGGGTCGCCAGCCCCGAGCTTCTGGAGAACTAGGAGCGACTCAGTGGCGTCTGAACCTACTCCAAAGGTCCGGTCATCGGGCCCAGAGGCTAAGGCCACCTGGGCTTCTGCTTGGCTCGAACGCCGCGGCAGCGCGCAGTCGTCCTACCGCTTGCGCCCGGCTTGCCCTCGGAGCTGCGGATCCTCGCCGGGGAGACGCCCGCCCCGGAATCGAGGAACCTCGAGGTCTGTAGAAGAGAACGCCCCCACCGCCCACTCCTCCTCCCAGCTCCTCTCCCTGCTCTTTCGGAATCGGCTGCGACAGAGGATAGCCAGCTAGTACAGACATTTCAATTCGGAAACAGGGACCGCTTCTTGGCCCTGCAGACTTAAGTGGACGGGAGAAAATCCACCCGCCAACCTCAAGCAGATGTCTCTGCGACCCGCCGCCCCGACCTCCACCGGCCAGGCAGTCGGCTTGGCTTAACCGAGGGCGCAGGGGTGCCGGGCTCCCGCCGCGGCGGAGCCCTTCCTTACCGCGTCGCGGCCGTTGAGCTGGGCGCCTTTGGCCAGACGGGCCTCAGTCTTGGATCTGCGCTCCATCTCCTCCATGATGCCTTGGATGTGGCCTCCGGAGATCCCGTGGAAGAGCATGGCTGGGGGGCGAAAAGGACACGAGTTGTCTTCTGCTCGGCACCCCACTATTTCCATATACACACGCCTGGGGCTCTCAGCTCATCCGAGTGAAGGAGGCTAGGGACCCGAGAGGGCTGCGCTGTGGGAGCGCAGAGACGCTCGGGGACGGAGGGAAAGAGGGAGAGAGAGGAGGAGAAAGACCGAGTGGAAATCCGTCTGCTCGGGGGGCCGGGGAAGAAGCAAAAAGAAGTGGAAATTGGGGGAGGGGGGAAGTTCAGCAGCTCCCTGAAGGAGAGATGTGCAGAAAACAAACAAACACGGGCGGAGGGGAAAAGGCGTAGAAGGCAAATCTTACTGCTCTGAGAGATCGAGTTACTAATGGGAAACAACTGCAGCGGGTGGGGGGGGGGGGGGAGAAAACAAAATCTGGTGAAGAAAGAAAATAGTTTTGAACACAAAGAAAGAAAAAGAAGTGCTGTTTTCAGTGTTCCCTGGATGCTTGCAAGTTCCCAGTGCCTGTAGGTTGGGTTGGGGACTGCTCCTGCCTGAGCTGCGTCCAATTTGTTAAGAGACTAAAGCCAGCCCATTTTTGATAATTTAGTAGGAGGAGTTCTCTCCCCGGAGCTGCCACGGATTTTTATTCAGACAACAAAGACCTGTCATACTCCTCTCAACCCCCTGGTGATGGGCAAGCAGGACAAACATTACAAAGGGGTGGGGGGATGGAGAGAGAGCAGGGAGGCAGGAGGAGGGGGCATTTACCTACACACACACACACACACACACACACGCACACACACACATCCTTCCAAGAGTTCCCAGAAGTCATGTTTTAAAGGGGAAAAGGAGCTCTTCTTGTCCCCACCCTGGTGCGGGAGGCCTAGAACCCGCCTATTTGATCCGAGTTCAAGATCAGACCTTGGCTCGGGACACGCAGAATATCAACTCCACACTTTGGGTTTCCTCCTTGTGGACTTTTTCATCCCCAGCCTACAGGAGTGTCACCCGAAATACGTAAATACTGAGCTGAAATGTAAGCACTTTACTAAAGTGGAAATAATGCTGGTTCCTCTCCTCCCCATCCCATCTTCCTCGACCCACTTTTTAAAAGCAGCTGTCTGGCAATTCATCCCTTTGGCTCACCTTCTTGAGGGCCCGAGACCCTACTAGGTGCTGGCTTCTTCCAAAGTGAAAAGGTCGTTTGGAGCATCTCCATTTCTCAGGGTTACTTTTGGCAAAACAATTTTCTTCGAGAAAATCAGAGTATCAGAATGTCGAGGGCAGAGCACGGACCTGTACACATAGGTATGCAGCTGCGTCTTGGGGTAGGGCGGCTTATTCTCTTCCCTGGTTCAGGTTGGAAGGAAAGCTGCCGGAGACTAATGTCTCATTTGAAACTTGCCAATGTGGGCAGCGGCTTGGGGACTCCCGGGAGCTTGGCGCCTGCCCTCGCGGGACTGGGCGCTGGCCCCATCGCATGCTGCTCCCACTGCCCTGGCAGGACAGGGGACCTGTAAAACTGGGCGTACCCGCACACTCTGAAGGGTGTGAAAGGGGCTCTTTGCCGTGGAGGAGGGGAAGGTGAGAAGTGACAAGCAGAATGGCAGACCTGCTCCTCACAAGAGGTGGGATTGTTCTGTCGCCCTCTGTTCCCGGGAGCGGCGGCCCCTCCCCGGCCCCATTAAAAAGTGTCCACAATACTCTGATATTGTCGATTCATTCAAACGGCCGGAGGCCCCCTGGGGGTCCGAAGCGCAGCGCGGCGGCAGGAACGACGCGGCTTCACCCGGAGAGGAGGACGCGCGGGCCGCTGCCGGCTCCCTTCGTGCCCGCCGTCCGCCTGCGTTCGCCGCTGCCCCCCGCCGCCTTTCCCGGGACTGCGGTGCCTGCGTCCTGGCACATCCTAGAAACCTCAGAGGGGCCGCCGGGCCGCACACCCGCTTCCCTCTGCCCGGGGGAGCCCGACAGGGAACTGTGGCCAAAGCTAGAAAGACGACGGGAGAGAAGCCAGGGAGAGAGGGAGAGAGGGAGGGAGGGAAGAAAAAAGGAAGGGAGAAGATGAGGAAAAGGGGAAGGAAGGAAGGCAGGGGTAAAGCGAGGGAGGGAACGACCCCAGTGCGGCAGCCTGACTTCCTGTCCCAAAGCGCTGCCTTCTGAGCTGCTGGAGTGGCCTCTTCCGTGAAACTCAAGACTCCACTGCTTCCCCTCCTTTTTTCTCAGGGTCAAAAATAATGTTATTTGCAGACTGGACGCAGTTTAGGTCCTCCGGGTGCCAGAATGCAGCTCATAAAGCACAATTTCACACAAAAATGAAGCCAATCAAGTGAACTAAGCTGGAGACATCCCCCTCCTCCTTACTTTGGCAGCTATACCTGACAGCAGGGCTGCTATTTACTGTAAGTAATGTAATTAGCCCCTTTGGATGGGAATCAATGAGCTTTTCAAACCCACGTGCACACAAGAAGGGCCCCGAGGAGGGGCTGGGGGCAGCAGTCCTTTCAGAGACAGCAGGTCCTCTCACAAAGGGGCAGATTGCCTTCACTCAAGTCAGAGGCTAAACTGACTCAGAGCTGGAGGAGGAGAGGGAGAAAGAGGAGGAGGAGGAGGAGGAGGAGGAGGAGGAGGAGGAGGAGGAGGAGGAAGAGGAGGAGGAGTCTCTGAGAAGTCCCCTCAGTCAATTCACCCAAGGAAGCTTCAGTCAAAAAGTTAAATACAGGACCTCAACCTGCTTTGTCTAACTGCTTCGTGCTAAACCCTCTCCCAATCCCAAAATGGGGGTGTTTGAAATTAGGTTTGGTTCTTGTTGCATGTTGGCCTGCTCAGCAAAATCAGCAACAAAGAACGCAAGAATACCACTGCTTCCTTGCAAGAGATAAAACTTTGGAGACGGCATGCAGGGAAAGTTAAACACCACCAGGAAAAAGCCAGAACTTAACAGTCTCCAGGGAAGCCAAACACGGAAGTCCTGTAAGCCCTCCAGTCACCCATTCATTCTTCTATTCCACACATATTCGTTAATCATCTAGGTACAGGAAAGGCAGAACACCTTCTGCAATCAGTCTCCAAGTTGAAGCCTGCTCTTATAAAACCCAAGTTATAAGTTCCTGTATCCAGTGGCATTTGCTGCTTCCCGTAAAGAAGCAGACTGCCAGGATTCTTCCTTCTCAGTGAATGCAGGAAATCTGGAGAAAGCTGGGGGTGGGGCGGGGGCCCGCTGGAGTTTGGGAGGTCCTTGTTAGCTCTGCGGAAATAGGTCCCGGTGGCTCCAGCCCTGCCTCCTCCCATAGCTCCAAAGGAGGAAGTCCATGAAGATTGGGAAGGAATGCCCTCAAATTGGGTGTGCGACCCAGGGTGTTCTGTTCTTTTTGTTTTCGAGCCCCCAAGAGAGACTGCCTAAGAGCTCCCTCCACTCCTCATTCTCAAAGGACTTTAAATAAGCGCTTTAAATAAGGAGAGCATCTTTGTAGCTCTACCTCCTTTCACCTCTCCAGCAGAGGGGCTGAGGCTGGCGGCTGGGGACAAAACAAACGTGTTCCTCCTTCTCCCAATTCTAGGCTGAATGGTCCGCAAGTGTTCTATAATAATTTGGGAGTTCACTTTTTCAGTTCCTAGGGCTGAGCCCCTGGCTCACTCGATGGGACAGGTGCATGTGGCTCGCGCCTGCCTGCCTCGGGGATAGGATCTCAAGTCTCCTCTGAATTCAAAGCTCTACCAGGAATCCCGCCACCAGCACTGCCTTCCCTCACAACCGAGCACAGGCAGTCCACTAAGCTTTCTTTCCTTTCTATTCCGACATCGTCCATCCCGCTACTGTTGCCGCTTTTAGGAAAGTGGAGAGCGGGACTCTAGCGGAGCATAGTAGTTGGAACTGGGAGTTCGGAATCCTAGAAGCTCTATGAAGGTCAAGAAGACCGCAGCGTCCTTGACCCGGGCTCAAGCCAGTCCACATGGGCAAAGAACCCGAGCCCAGTAGAACTCCTCAGCGGAGAGGAAAGGGAAGGTAAACCCGCGGGACAGTTAGGGTTGAGAAAGGAAGCGACCCAACAAATGTGCATCTTTTGAGAGCAAAGGTGACTTAAGGTCTTTTTCTTCCTGAATTTTAGAGGCCATGATTCTGTGCCTGTAGTTTGCCCTGTAAAGAAGCTGGCATCACTTTTCCTCCAGACCCGGTTAAGCTAGTTAAGGAGCCCCTTTGGTCTGAAAGGTGCAGCTCTTAAAACAGTATCCAGCTTCTGGCACTGTCCTGAGCACCCCAAGGCCCAGTGAAAAGCCAGTGTCATCCTGAGGCTGGGAACCACGCGTTCAGCGCCCTGTCAGCTGGCCCTGGATGCCCGAGCTGCGCTGGATGGAAGGTGAGCGGATGACCAGGACGCGCTGGGGCCTTTCTCTTGGCAGTGGAGACCGCGATTCTCTATGTGCAAAACTTCCCCCTACACTGAGGTTGGCAGGTTCATACCGGGGCTGCTACACGGGTGTACTTCTGATCCAGTACTACTCCAGGGAGTCTCCCGCAAGACAAATGGGAGTGAACCAAGCAGAGCTGGGACAGGGGAGCTCGGCTGCCTGGAAAGGGGGACCCAAGGTCACGCTCCAGTTGCGAATCCTTGCCAGCCTTTCGCTGGGCGCTACTCCCCGACCAAGGCCCTGCTCTTTTGCGCGTTTCTCTGCCTACCCTCACCCTTTGCTACTAAAGAGCCTCTCTCCAGCTTTTGCTTCCTTCGAACCTCTGTCCTCTGTAGCCCCTGGGTTCTTCTCCAAAGGGGCCGCCGCCAAGTCTAGAATACCAGGCTTCTGAAATCTGATGCCCTTTTACCTGAGATGTGTTGCACCGCCTGCCCTTCTCTCCCCAGAAATGAAGGGAGAAGTCCCTCACGGTGCCCGCTGAGATCAGACGCAGAAACGGCTGCGCTGGGTCAGGACTGAACAACAACAACAACAAAATGTGGGTGAAGCCAGTTTCCAGTGAAGCCCTACACGGGCGAGAAACGGTGTCTTCTCGCCCCCCTGTTCCATTCCTTCCAAGAAAAAGACATGTCCCTTGCGCCACTGACTGCTGGAGGATCAGTGGAACCAGCATCTCCGCCTGGCGCCCAGACCCTGATCCTGAGGAAAGTCAAAGGCAGTCAAAGAGAAAGACAAAATGAGGGAGACGAAGGTTTGAGGAATCCCATCAGGAGACTCTGAAAGAGAATGGGTATTTTTAAGCCTACGAAGCGCGGTTTAATTTTTAGGACAAACGCACACTCCTTTTCCTTCCACCCAACGAAGGCGCGCACACACGCACACACACTCACATGATATACGCACAGGCCCAAGGGGCAGAGAACATCAGAAGGAACCTGCCGCGTAACTCACCTGCCTCTAGAGTGGTACCGTTCAGCATTCTTAGAGGAAAAGGACTGGATCACGCCGTAATGGTGGTTGCACTGGCAGAGAAAAGCCGAGCGTCAGCCCGGCGGTACGGCCAGGCTTTCCCAAGCACCTCCCAGCCGGTGGGGCGCGTCCAAACCGCTCCTCCCGCGGAGACCTCAGGTAGGGACGCGGCTTGGAGCCAAGCCGGCCCTTCCTCGGGTAGGCTCCCAAGACGTCCCTGGAACTCCCGGCCGTCCGAGCGCGCTCCGAGGGCAGAAAGCTGCTCGGACTAAAACATCTTCATCAGGGTCTTACCTTGAGGTCCGATGTCAGACGTTTCCTGCACAGGAACTCGGTTCTCGGCGAGGAAAGGCGGGAGGCGGCGGCCAGAGGTGCGGGCCAGTCCCCGCGTCTCGCTGAGTGTCCCTCTGTTAATCTAAATAAATAAATAAAGCGTTGGATGAAAATTAATTTCTCCCTCCTCTCTCCCCGCCACCCTGTTGGAATTGATCTGATTCCCTCACCTCTGACCCTCAGCTCTCTCCACCTGTCTTTTATTTTCTGTTTATGCTTCCAGATAGGGGGTGGGGGGGAGAGGAAAGGGTGGGCAGAGGGCACAGACGCGGGCCGGTGCCCAGAGAAACGCTCTGAGGCTGCGTTCAGCCCTTCCAGACTCTCAATAATCAGAGGAGGTGTTAATGGAGGACTCTGCGGTAACTGAACCTCGTAAAGCCCAGAGCGTCCAGCGGCTGGGGCGCAGCGGGGGGGGCTGGAGTCCAGCGGAGCGCCCTGGGCTCCCGGCCCCACAGCCGGCCTTTGCCTCCCTGCAGTTTGTACCTAAAAGATGCTGCCGCCAGCTGGTGCCTGCATAGACGGTGAATGGGCGGTAGCTCCTGCAGGGAAACTAGGCTAAGCCATTGATTGTTCACCCACCGCGTCCCCGCCTTCCCCTCCCGGTCCCTCCCTCACTCTCCGCGGTCCCGGGCTGGGTGTCAGGAACCCAGCACTCTGGGGAGTATTCTGCACTCAAGGTCGGCGTTTGCGACCGGGTCAAGAGAGCCTGGGCATCTCTTCCTCCCAGGCCCCGGCCAGGGGATGGGGGTGGTGATTAAGCTTCAGGGAGAAAACCCGCACTTGGACCCTGGCAGGCAAGGGATCGAGGGGAAGCAGCCAGACCTGGGACGGGGCGGAGGCCTCTTTACCTGGTCTCAGGTTCCCGAGGGGCTGCGTTGCCCCGGGCGCAGTCAGGCCGCGGGAAAGTGGTGGGAGAGCCGGGAAGCTGGGCCTCGGGCCAATTATTTACCCATTCCCCCACCCGGTGCGCCCCTCACTGTTGGAGATGGGGAGGCGGGGGATTACAGCAAGGCTCCCGCGCCGGTGGGGAGGAGAGTATGAGCAGTGAGATTGGCTGCTCCAGGATGCTGGTCCGGGTGATGGTGCCGCCCTCCCTACCCGCCCCTCCTCCACGTGCCACCATAGCTACTCCTTGGCGATGCGTGGAGTGGGTCCAGGGCGCAGTGGGCGGGGGTGGGGGACACCCGCTTGCCTCCCAGCCGCTTGAGAAAACTGCGTGGGATTGGGGCTGCACGTGGGGCACATGCGGGTGGACGCCGCCTCCACACCTGCCCCACAAGCTCCACCATACAGTTTAGGGTCTGTAAGGAACAGATTAGGTGCTGCGAACCCGAGCTCCCTGGCTTTCTCTTTTCATCCCAAATCCCGGAATGTAGCTCGGACTAGATCTCTCTTCCTACCTAAACACTTGGCTTCGCTAACTAGTTCCACCAGCCAGTCAGTCCCAACAGTTTACCTTTTAAGCTCCCCCGCCCTTGACTTTCCTCTTTCCGCCCCGTCCTCCTTAGCTCTTTCTTCTGGAATCTCCCCTATCTCGGTCAGGTTTCGCAGCCAAAAAGGGACAGTCCTCCCGGGTTCATCTTCTATGCTCATCAGCGAGGCCATCTGATGGATGGATGGCGATAGCCACCCGAAAACGCTTGGGTGCTTTCAACTCATCCCTGTCCAAACCAACCGGATTTAACCTCTTTGCGGTCACATACCGTTTTAGGTATTTGGTAACGACATGCATTCTACACACACACACACACACACACACACACACACACACGCACACACACGCAGACGCACACACACTGAAGTGCGCACTGAAGCTCCTGCTAGGAGGATGTGGTCGTTAAGGATCTCCCAATTCCTTCAGAGTTCATGATTCCTTGGTTAACACTCTCTTTTATGCCTGTGGTGCCAGGAAGGAGAGCTGTGAATCTGTGCATTTTGTGTCATGAGCCCAGCCTCGAAGCTGTTTGTGGGTACAGAGGCCAATCCAGTGCCCTGGGTACCCCAGCACACGTCAGAGCATTCAGAGGTCCAGGGTACACTGGACATTCCAGGGACATCTCAGTCTCTGGCTAAAGATAGCTGCGGGTTCTTCCATAACCTTTTTCTCAGAAATCAGTCTCTTCACAGAGGCTCACAAAAAGGATGTAGACTTTCTCTGCCCTCCATACCCCACTTAAATACCTGACTTTTTTAATAGAGAGGAGGGGGTCGTTTTGGCATCCAGGATTACTTCTTAATTTTGCAGAGTAGTGAAAAAATAGCACCGAGTTTTCACTTCTCCTCCATAGACATCCAATCCACAAACTCAAGGCATGACTTGAGTGTTAGAAAAGATGAAATGGCAGGTGTCAGCTAGGAGTGGGGGGTGATTTTCCTTTTGCACTAGCCAGGGGCTGTGTGATCTCAAAGTGCTCATAGGAAGACAACATGCCAATTGCCATTTGTCTGGTAGTGAGCTCTCTTCCCCAGCCTTGTCTGAAGATAAATCTAAGATCTGCAGATTTCTGACAGTGGAACCGTGTGTGCGGAACAGATTTTACCAATGTCTTTGGAGAACGGGTGCTGCGCTGGAACAAAGACCCACTCCAGGCCCAGAGAGCGCCTCCACTTCTCAGGGCACTGTTTCAAACACACCCTGTTTGGGAGCCTTAAGTTTTACTTGAAAAAGTAAAAGCCCTTCTCTTCCCTGCTCTCTATAAACAGTGGGGGCAGTGCTGCTTCTTGAAGAGAGATGAGTGTGCATCGTGACCCACCTGCCACGAGAACCACTGCTACAGAAATCCGTCTTCACACCTCGCCCTGGCACAAGATCCCCCCGTTTCTGTTGGATCGTTTCAAATAAGAAACAAACTAAAAGTCCATTTCAATTTTCCTTGATTTATTACACTCTGGGGCAGAAGAAGTCTCCAGAAACCTTGAAAGTCGAGCAGCACCAGAGTTGATTTAAACTCTAAAGTCTCTAAGCAAGTCTCTATTTCTTGGCATCCACATGTTTGTATACACACGCCTAGTAAGAAACCTGAATTTTACTTTACAACGTGCGAATACAATATAGCTTAAAGCTCTTGCAGCGAGACCCATTTATGTGGCCATATTGTATTTAATGTGGGAGTACCCGCCCCGCTGCCACCCCTAACGTGTTGTTCACATTCATCCCTCTAGAACTACAGCAACCTCAGCCCTCCTTCTGGCTCCAGGAGCAGGGAAGAATATGAGCATCTTTCTTCCCTAGTCCCTGCCGCAGCCTCCCAGCGGCTCCTTTGCTGTTGTTACCCTCAAGGCTTGAAGCTCTGCAAGGAAGAATTGCTGAGAAGAATTACAAACGTCCCACCTAAGGGTCCTTCGTGACGAACACCCTTTCTTTTTTGGCCAGTTTCCTGCTACAGGAAGTGCACTGGGAGGAGGAAAGAGCTGCCTGGAGGAAGGAGGCAGGAGACATCTTTCCACCTGCTAAGGGGCTTTCTCAGAACAATCTTTTCAAAATGAACTCAGACCCCTTTTCAAAATGAACTTCCTTTCTTTGTTCCCCTATTCTCCAGAAAAAATGGCATTTTAGAATCTTCTCTTCTGAGAGGCTGCTGAAGAAACACTATGACCCCACATCGAAAATGGCCTTGTTAATATTCAAATCGAGAAAGAAACGTGGACCTAGCTGGTTGCTTCTTGACCAAAAAATGGAAAGGAAGCCAGCTCCCGGGAATCCCTACACCTTTCTGGAAAACTGCTTCTATGATCACAATGCTGATCACCTCTCCTGCTCCTCTCAAAGCAATGTCCAGATAGGACAGCACCAGTCCGCAGACACCACTCTTTTACATCACGCTGTAACCCCGCAGGGCTCAGGAGCAGTGTTACTTAGGGCACCACAGGGAGACCACCAGCAAAAGTGGACTGAAGAAGCCAACAATTTGGGGAGACATTTTAATAGTTGACATTTTTAAAAAAAGACATAATCAAGAGGAAAATTAGAACCTTACTGGGCTTCTTTTCACTTGTTTCACCATTAAGAATGGCTTTTATTTTAAATTGAATGTGGGAGAAGGTACCAAAACCTTTGTTTGCTTAAGATTCCTAAAACTCTTATTTGGGCCACAGGCAGAACCTGAGGCAGACCCCTGAGATGTCCAAGGACTTTTCAGATCCCATTGAGGGAAGGCTGGGAGTCAGCTCTGAGCAAAGCCAGTCTTCCAAGTGGGTAGCAGCCTCTTTTTTCTGAGCAGCTGCATCTGGTTAGGAAAGGGCTTCCTGGGGGCTGCTGTCCTCATAGGAAGCAGAGAAGGTGTAGAAAGAAGCTCCTGTAAGCTCCTGGCTCAGGTTAGAGACTGATGCCCAGGGGGCATCACCGCAGTGAATGAAATAAGTGTACGGCTAATAAAATGTTCAAAGATAGATTTTCCTAGGAAGTGCCAAAAGAAATACAAGAGGAAAGGGTGGGGCGGGGGGGGGGAAGAAAAAATGGTCTAAGTGACACATCTTCGGCGGCCTGACCCTCAAGTCAAAATGATTTAAAGTTTTTATTGAAAGAACAGATGGAAGATGAGAGCATTTCTTGATGCAGGATGGCACTTCTTGAGCACTCATATGCTGCTCAATATATTATATCAATCTCAGTATAGCTCAAGATATAAATAAAATGAAGAATGTACTAAAACTGTTCTATTTGCCAGCAACCTCCTTGGATTGCTAACACTGATGAGAAAACAGTAGGAGAACTGAGGCTAAGAAAAACCAAGAGCTACTAATGTGACCCAGTTGCTACTATTTATTTAATAGAACAGTCATTATTTTCTTTCTTCAACATATGTGTCTGATAATGAAGCAAAAAGAAAAGAAAATAACTATCAACGTGGCATTTCAGAAACACACAAACATTTGTTAGCTTTTTCATTTTATTGATGTTCTTTTAATAAATGTAATCAGGAATATACCATTGTTCAAGTACTAATAACATAGCAATTCTGAACCAGGGCTTTATTTTTTTTTTATAACAAAATACAAGTACATTTAGAGAACAGAGATGAAATTGTTGTCAAATATAAAAATATGAATTGAACTGCTTCTTTTTAGATGGGTCTTTAACATTGACTTGACCATATGGACACTGCAGAAGAAATAAAACAAGTTATTATTAAATTATCTAATAATCATCTTGAAAAAGCACATTTCTCATGGTGACAGAAAGAGACTGTTAACAATTTTATATAGGCCATTTGATCTATCAGGTCCTGCAGACTAAGAGAAGAATATTGGCAACCATGGGCAAATGGTCCTAATTAGGGTCGAGGAAACATTTCCTAAATTCATCCTTCCAACTTTAAGAATTTTAGTATCAAAAATCCACTTTCAGAAAAACTTCAAGTCCTTGATTTACAAAAAAACTCTTATGTATTTGATTAGAAACAGTTAAGGTCACAGGAACATACATAAAATGGAAGGTTTAAGGTTTAATCCTGGCTATAGCTAATACATGCATTTAGTGTCTATTCTTTCATTGTAGAGTGAGCCAGTTAAAGGAAATTACACCTTTTGCACCAAAACATACAAAGTGTTCTGTAAACAGAGGTTGTTATCTATTTATAATCTTGATCCTATAACAATTTACCTCAGTACTATGCCTTTAAGAACTATAATGAAGAAGCAATTCCCACTTAAGCTTTGCTTGTACTAGGGAAAGAGAAATTAGTTTATCTTCATTAGTGAAATAGAGAGGTATCCATTGAAATAAACATTTTAGGAAACACACAGGCACTACATGTGGGATGATTGAGTTTCACAGTTATTTCAAACACAAACTGGAAAAGAACCACAGAAAGAACCAGAAAGAGAGAGGGAGAGAGAGAGAGAGAGAGAGAGAGAGAGAGAGAGAGAGAGAGAGAGAGAAGGAAGAGAGGAAAGAAGGAAGAAGGGAAGGAGGAGGAAGGGAAAGGGAAGGAGGGAAGGAAGGACAGAAGAAAAAAATCGTTATCTGAAGGAAACCTACCTCTTAATGCTGGGTGAGTTTCTATTTATTCAACTAATAAAGAAGAGGGATATAGTTTAAAACATTCTAGATTTCTTTTCCTGCCCTCTTTGTACTTGCCTAATGAAAACAACTTATTTGAAACCACATGAAAAGTTTTATTGTAATAAAGAGCTCCCATGAATTTCAAATCACAGCATTTCAAGGAACTGATGCTCACAGTGAAACACAGCAACATTCCATTAACTTTAAAGATCCTACACTGGGTACTAAGGACTTCATTGTCATTGGCTAAAGTAGCTTGTGAAAAGTGCACTCCAGGTCTATTTGGCTTTTTTATTTGACTTGTTGTTCAAATAATAAGTATTTATGAAGTTACAGAAGCACCGCAAACTGCTGCTGTAATGCGAGAATTGCTACTCACATGTCTGCAGGCAGAGCCACAACATTCACCTCTTTGCAAGTGGGCAATCTGTGTAAGCACCAAATAGCCAGTAGCTGGATCCACATAGTTTAGCTGGCCAGCCTGAAGTGCAATAAAATGAAACAATTCATTAATCTCAATATTCATCATATCTCCTCACCATAATGTCTACTCATAAAATACTGCAGAAAAATTTTAAACAATATTAAACTTCTTCCCAGCAGTTTTAGTGGCACTTGCAATTAAAGACCAAATGCACTCCAGCATTATACACAATCCAACTTTATGTGACATAAGGAGAAAATATACAGTTCGAGAAAAATGAGAAGTTGATGGAAAAACAAGAACTCCTCTGTACCTAATAACTATGTAGCCACTGCTCTGATATTTTTCATTTGGTTTCTAGGTAACAAGCTTAATAACAGGTGATTTAAATGATTTTAAGAGCTTAAGAGGCTGAAAATGAACTTTCACTCAGAAGTTGCAGTTGGAATTTCAGTACTTAAAATATGTGGATAATGATTTAAACTTACAGAAAAGGTGCTAATCAAAACCAACAGTCCTTATAGAAAAGTATTACCTTTGCCATTATTGAACACTTTCTTTACCTTCATGTGTTACTCCATTGCACATTTTATACTATTTTTCCTTGTGTTATTAGTTGTATTTTTAAGTGAAAAAAAGTATTGTTTTAACATATTAACACTCACTACTTTCATAAGTTTGATTAAAAGAAACTTATTGTACTATTTCAAACGTCAAGGAAGCATATTCTATCTACATTCAAACATGACTTTAAAAGGTGTCTCAAGTACTTTGTGGGAAGGGAAAAGTAAATAACATAACATTTTCTGTGGATTTGGGTCATTTGGGTTCTATTACTTAGCCTTGGGTTTTTGTAGAGGAACTTTCCCACGGACTTTTTACATAACCCTTTTACCATGCAGTAACTGAATGCATCAGTCTTGTACAGAGCCTTTTTCTTTAAAATACACATGAAACTTGCATGTCTTCTGACAAACGCATTTTTGTATGAACCACCAACAACTTCTTCAGTGTCTAACTTACTGGCTGAATATCTTATTCTGGTTGAGGTTTTAACCCAGTATGTTTCATGAATAAAGTGTGTAACGAAAGGGCAGGTGCAGTCGAAGTCTAGTCTCACTCTAAGGTATTCCAGCAAACCTAGAGCAGGGCAGGGCAACAGAAATCCAAGCAAGTCCCAAGGCTGGTCTGAGAGCGACTTCCCAAATCCAGGAGGACCACAGAAGCAGATTACATGAAATCGGGAGCTCTCAGCACTACCTTAGAATGACCGATTGTCAGGACCTCACTTCTTTATTTATTTACAAAGCTCGTGTTTGGAGACTTGAACGAAAAACAAGGAAACACTAGAAACTCCGTAGCAAGCTTCTTTTCACTTTTCATAGCGTCTGGGAGTCTTCTGAGGGCAATTACCTGGCAACCTGGAAGCCAAACGCATTGCCGCTGCGCATGCGCCTGGTCTGCAGCTCTCCATGTTGATGGAGCACCTCTGAGCCTGCTGGCAGCCCACACAGACTTAATCTGTCCTCAGTGAATGAGCCTCACGTGACGGTGGCCACGGACAAAGAGGAGGCAAGGGTGCTAACAGTTAGACTGGAGAGCAGGATGTTCAGCGAAGCGCGTTGGCACCGGGAGAAACCTAAGAGAGCTATCTGCCTCGAGGCTGGAAGAAGGACCATTGTGAGGGGGCTCTGATTTGTCAAAAGAGAGCAACAGCTTGTTATTTATTGGACTTAACTTATGGTCTCCTGGATAGTCATTTAACCTGTGATACTGACACTGATGAAACAAGTGTGGATTTTCCGAGTGAGAAAAAGGTCCTTTCCTTCCCTGGGCTGACTGAAAGTTTCTTCACATGCCACTGGTGTTTGCTCTAAAGAGAATAAAACTTTTCTTTAATATCCACCATATCTACGTGGTGCAGTGTGGGAACACATCACATACGTTATGTTTAAAAGGGGAGCATAAACAAGAACAATCCAAAGCTGCCAGTCGCTTCCTGATGAGTCTTTCTTTAGTTTCCACACTTGAATGGGTCAGACCGACAGTGGATTCTCGGGGCCTACTAACTGTCATTATTTAAGTAAGTCAGTTTTAGGCAGCCTCCGAGATTTTCTTCTCTACGCCTTTGGCTCAAGTCATACCATGTCATACCAGTCCCATCAAGGGCTGGGCGCACACACAGCTGATTAAATGGGTTCATTTCACACTGCTTTTCTGTCTTTATGAAGTCAGTTTCTCTTTTTCTCACGGTTTCTTTTGTAAAGGTAATAACATAAAATGTTGCCTTTAAACTCACGCAGACAGTGTTAGAAGGCATAAAGGGAGACCAGTTTAGATGCCGGCACTAACAAGCCATTGTCAAGTCCGCAAAACACGGGAGAACAGCCCAAGTGAGCAGGAAGAATGCGAACACCACATTGTAGTGTCCTCCGCTCCGACGAGAAGGCAGTGGAAACATTAAAACGAACGTGTCAGTGTGTTATTTTTTAATCATAAAAATCGCTGGATGGCTCGGTGTCCAGCTGACAACGCAGAAGAAAACAGGGCACACTTCTGCAGTGACTTTCCGGCCCCCACCTTGCCATGGGTTCCTCAACACCCCCCTCCGCAACACACACACACACACACACACACACAGTGGCGGCGGGTCCCACAGCTCGGACGCCGTTCGGAAAACAGATCGCTCATCCCGCAGAGAGACAGGGTCAATCACCCCTCGGTCTGGAACGCGAACCGCGGCAGCTTTTCCCGCGAAAAGGCCGGGAGTGGGAGCCTGCGTGCGCGCGCGCGTCGGAGGCCGAGGCGGGACCGCGCGAGCGCCCGGCAACCTCGCCCTGAGCCGCGCGGCCTGCCGGTCTGGAGAGGCCCGCGCTGCGCAGGCGCGGAGGGGCGGGGCGCGGCGGGGCGGGCAGGAGCGGCTTACCGCGAGGGGCGGGGCGGGCAGGAGGGGCTCACCGCGCAGGCGCGGCGGACGGGCGGGGCGGGCAGGAGGGGCTCACCGCGCAGGCGGCCGCGTGCAGCTCCGCGATTCGCCGCTCCGCCGCGGTTAACTCTTCGCTCCCCGAAGGCCTCGCCGCGGCGTCCGGCCTGCCCTGCCTGTCGGGCGCGGAGCCGCCGCCGTTCCCCTCGTGAGCCGGGCCGAGGGTTAAGCTGAGCTGCTGTCGGAACCCACCGGGGACCCGGGGAGGTGCTGGCGGCGGGGCGGCGGGAGGTCGCCCCCGGAGCGCGGGACCCGCCAGCGCCCGGATCTGCCTGCCCGCCATGGCGGCCGCCGGCCTTGGGAGGCGGAGCACCGGGCGCTGGGGCCCGGAGGGGCGACCGAGGCGGGCCGGGGCGCCGCGAGCCGATCTCGGGCCGCGCGTGGCCGGCGCTGCGTGGGCTCAGGTCGCGCTGCCGGGACCGCTGGTGGAGGCCCACGGACGGGCCTTCTGCCTCCGCCACCGGGCCCGCTGCGGAAATGAAACGGGCTTGTAAGGCGGACAACGAGGTTCTGCGGAGCTGCCGGGACGGGGAAGGGCCTGCTGTTCCCCGTCTTTGGACTTAAATTCTAATTCTGAGCTTTTTTTTTTTTTTTTAAATCCACCCCCAAGGGCTGAAAGGTGGACATTGTTTCTCATGTAAAACTGGACTTGGGATCATTCAGTATAGCCCCGAGGTTTGTTAATAACCACCTTGGGCCTATCCAGAAAAAGCTGAGTGTTTCCAGGTAGTACTCGACCGGAATAAAGGTGGAAGCGGAGCCTTCGTGGCTTCTTTGGCCCACCCTAGAATAAGGGCACACTGAGTAAGAAAACGTGTTGTGTTCATGTTCCTCAATATTTACAAAATCCAAACTAAAACTGTATTTCCTTTCTGATGGATGAAAGTTATCTTGATGTTGTCACAGAATTGAATTTGAGAAAATTATCGCAAGCCCAGGACGTAATCTCAAGTGTTAGGATTAAATTAACACCACCTCCTCTTCCTACCCCCAGTCTGGGTTTCAGGTAAAGGAGGGTACCAATTTTGTTAGTGCCCCTCAATATTGAAGAACTGAGGCAGGAATTGATCTTTGAGAACAAAAGTAGACTCTTCAGTTGTGCAGGAGAAAGATGCTAAGCCACTATAGGCCATCACTAGACGTTTTTTGGCTTCTGTGTTTATCATGTAACACTGTAATCAGATTTTCATTGTCTTAAATCTTAATAGGAGCTGATCGAAACAACCCTCTTGGTTCAGTACAAATCTCAGTGAGTTAATAAGTTGGAATTCCAAATTCTTTGTGTTGGAATAAAAAACTAGGATTTGGAGACTGGTCAGTAATCTGAGGAGAGTTTAAAATCTGGAAAGCGAAGGAGGGACTCTAGGGAAAGCTGTGGAAGAGTGGGACCAAACTCGAGATCACCAAAAATGAACAACTGATATTTCTCACATTCACCATAAGTCAGGTCCTCCTACCAAGAAAAACCAGAAATTGATTTATTGCATTGTCTTTAAAATTGAGGATCAGGATCCACTAATAGGCCATGATATGGATTCAAAGGGTAGGGACAGCATTTTACAAGAATGAAATAGACTAGACCAGATTTAAATAGAAAGTAAATATCTAGGAAGAGTACATATTGTTACATGAAACTTCTTTTAATGATGATAAGAGGGTGGAAGTGACTCTAAAGGGCTTGAACTACAGAGACCTTCTTGGTAACAGAGTAATTCTGTATCTTGACCATTATGGTTACACAAATATACGTGTGATACATTGTTTTATGTCAAAACAATGTCAAGCTATACATACATTGTTTAATGTCAGATTCCTGGTTTTTATGTCAAGCTATATACATTGTTTTAATGTCGAATTCCTGGTTTGCATATTATACTGTAATTATGTAAAGCGTAAGCACTGGGAGAAACTGGGTGAAGTAAAATATAGTACCATATCTGCAACTGCTTATGAATCTATAATTATGTCAAAATTTAAAAACAGTAATTTTATTTAATTTTTTTTTTGAAAGAGAGTCTTAGTCTGTCACCCACTGGAGTGCAGTGGTGCAGTCGTTGCTCACTGCAATCTCTTAACTCCTGATTTCAAGTCATCCTCCTACCCCCAGTCTCTTGAGTAGCTGGAACTACAGGTGTGTGCCACCACACTTTTCTAATTTTTTATTATTTGTAGACACAGGGTCTCCCAGTGTTGTGCAGGCTGCTCTTGAACTCCTAGGTTCAAGGGATCCTCCCACCTCAGCTTCCCAAAGTGCTGTGTTCACAGCTGTGAGCCACCATGACTGGCCTAAAAACAGCAATTTTAAAGAGATGTAAAAGTGAATTTCAGATTATTTGGTAAGGCAGACTACAGAATTAACCAAAACCTTTTTTTTTTTTTTTTAATATATCTTACATTCCCAGTATTGTTTAGATGTTGAATAGATTACCTGCCCCCTTCAATTTTCATTTGATCTTCATACTTTAGAGTCAGTGTCATTTCTCACCAAGTAACTTTCATTCATTATGTCTCTGTTTTAGAAACCCTCCTCAGGGCTTGACCCTTAGCTTATTGTATCATGTGTTCATTTCTCAGATTCTCTGCTCAAAGTAGACAAAATTATATGAAAGTGGAGGCACTAATTCCCACCTTAGAGTGGTGCATACAGTTTGAATTTTATTTGCAAAGTATTTACATTTAGATTTGCTCTAGAAAGAGTCATTTTTGTGCCACAATTCTGTTTGTAATATGTTATATTTGATATATTTTGTAACATTTATCATATCATTTGGGATATTTGTGTTAATATTAAACATGCTTGTTATGTCAGAGGTTGGGGAGATGAGAGAAATGCATTCCCTTATATTTCATTGATACTAATTTTTAAATGGGTATGTTAGGACTCTCTAGGTTGCATGATGTAGATTACACAACTCAGTCTGGTTATAATAAAAGGCATGTGTTTGCTCATATAACCATGAAGCATGACTTGATTCCGGAGTCACCAGGGCTTGGTTTTCATTTTTCTGCTTAGCCTCTTCAATGCTAATTCTCTTTTCAGGCAGGCATTTTTCTCATTGAGGAAATACAGCTGCAGACAGCTCCCATGTTTTCATCCTCTCTGGTCCTTTTCCAAATTAAAAAAAAAAAGTCATGAAGCTCCAGGATAAGAAAAGCCTTTTTTCCCTTCTGAAAGTCCTGTCAGCCATATCTGTATCATGCGCCCATTTTAGAACCAGTCTTTGAGTTTAGGTCATACTTAAGCCATTCAGGGCCTATCCCTGGATCTGCCTGTGGGCAACAAACCCAAACCTGTTGCTGAAAATGACCCCTGAATTAATGCTGGGAGGACAACACAAAAAAGGCCACTGCAGTGTGACTTTAAAAAGCAAAATGCTAGCAGCCCACCCAGTCCTTTTGAATACCTAGTATTTAAATGTTCATCTTTAAAATTTTTTATGTTCCTCTGTCCCCTCGAAAAGCCTTCCTTTGATTTCTCACAATTATTTGTGCTATTTTAACTTCTTATAATTTCTTTACATTGTTTTCCCAACAGATCAAAAATAATAGGGGGCATGTCATTTTCATCTTTTTATCTCCACAACCCATCATGTACTTCTGCAGAAAGTATTATGGCACATGGTGAATAATGAATAATGAATTTTTGAATGGATAAATGAGTCAGCAGTTATTTATTTCTCAAATACATATTCCTAATTACTGAACCAAAAAAAATCACGAAATTGTAATACTAAATTTCTAAACATAGTATTGCATATTTGAAAATGTGTATTATTGCAAATATTTTTTAAAACTAAGTGAAAAGAGATACTAATTCTGAAATCTTAATAATTTTATTATTAAAGTGAGCTATTTTACCGCTAAACAAGACAGATGCATATATTAACTGATCTGATCTAAGCCCTTGAAATGCTACCTTTAATTGACTTTAAGTGTTCCCCTTTTAATGAATTATGAATGTATTGAGCTGATTGTGGACAAATTACTGCTGGATCCACAGAGCTACCAACAGACTTCTTGTCCATGTACTTCTTGTTTTGCACATTTCCATCTGGACACTGATTATGTATTTAGTGTTTTCCAAATAGCCAAATGGTGTGTCAGGACATGTCATGCTCCATGTCGAGCGCATTTTCACTATCAACTCTTATGATTGAGAGCAAATGTTACATGCCCCTAAGGTTGCCTATAGGGAATCTTTGTTTCATTTAATCGGACATCCAATAGCAAACTTTGTTTCACAGAGCTGGTTGTAGAAAATTCTTTTGGGAATTATAACCATGTCTATTTGCAAGCCCAGCAAATCTCTGCTGACTTCACAGTGGATGCTACTCCATCAGTGTTGCATTGCCTAAAGCACTGCTGCATTTGACTCTCATCTTTCCATTTTGTTTTTGTTATCTTGGACAAGTGTAGATGAGCTATGTAATATGAAGTTTGTTTTTTTTTTTTTTTTTTTTTTTTTTGAGAAGGTGTCTCGCTGTTGCCCAGGTTGGAGTGCAATGACGTGATCTCAGCTCACTGCAACCTCCTCCTCCCAGGTTCAAGCGACTCTCCTGCCTCAGCCTCCTGAGTAGCTGAGATTACAGGCTACTGTGGCCTGCACCATGCCTGGCTAATTTTTGTATTTTTAGTAGAGATGGGGTTTTACCATGTTGGTCAGGCTGGTCTTGAACTCCTGACCTTGTGATCCGCCCATCTTGGCTTCCCAAAGTGTTGGGATTACAGGCATGAGGCGCCACGCCCAGCCAGTCATTCTTTAATGAATGGTAGTCTGGCTTCTACCTGCACTGCCAACTTAAAGTATTGCTAAATCCAGTGCACTTACACAGTACTTCCCTAACTAAACTCCATGTACTTTTAAGGTGGTCAGTTGTCTGACCCTCAAAGCTATGCTCTTGACTTCTTGGACCCCAAAGTCTTAAAATTTGCTTTTTTAAAATACTATTATTTGTCTGACTTTATTTAAAGAACCCTTCTTCCTCCTCTTCATCCTTAAATGTTGATTTTCTTCAGAGTTCTTCAGCAATCCTCAGCCCACTCGTCTTGCTGTATAACACTTCCCCAAGTGCTTTTTTCCGTGCTTGTTTTTTCATTCTATTATGCTGTAGTAATGATTCTTCATCAGGTTCAAAACTTGTGAGAGCAACATACCTATCTAGCCATCTGCCTGCTAGTCATAGATGTTTAAAATTACCCCAAACTTACCATGTCCAAAACAGACTTAATCATCATTACCTTTGAAATCTTACTTTCTCATTTATTTTCCATTTTAAAGGCATGGTTGTCCAATCATCTAATTCAGAGATCTTGGAGTAATTCTACACTTTTTTCACATCTCCCCATTCAGACCATCACTACTGCCAGTTTTGTCTGTAAAGTCTCAAATTGTCTCTAATTTGTCAAAAAGTCTCAAGTTGGGCCTTTCCTTTGCTTCTCTCATTGTTCATCATCTTTATCATTAGCATTTCTTTCCCCTGACTACAACTATAGCAGAATAGTTCGTTAACGTAAATAATATATCAGGAGGGCTTACTGTGTATCACATCACTCTGATAAGTGCTGGAGATTTATTATTCATACTTGCACATACTGTGTAGTCTGACAAAAAAGACCCCATCCTCATCTCTACCTCAGTCTTCATGCTCATGTCCTTGATGAAGTTATGCCTGTATTTAAAGCTTCAGCCTACGTATCACCTTCTCTAGTAAGCTTTTCCTGGCCTGCTCACTCTGTTCCTTGTCTCCTTCTTTCCCCAGTCTTCTCTGCAGGCTGGGCTAGGCTTGCCACCCCAAGGCTCCCATAATGTCCAAAGCATGACTCTACAACTCTACTTTGTACTTTCCTATTGTATAATTTTATGTTTGTGAGTTTTTACTCCCAGACTGAGGCTTTTAAGGATAAAGATTGTCTTAAAAATCTGTATCTCCAATAGCACAAGTATATAGAAAATGCTAAAAAAAAAAAAAAAAAAAAATTGCTTGTTTTAATGAATAGATGAATGAATAATGGCAGCAAAAACCTACACATGAATGGCATTGCAAAGAAATTATACAAATATATTTTTCCCTAATATTTTATGCTTATGAAGCAGTATTGGCTTTTGCCAATACATCAGTTCTCGGGCTATTGTTTATGAGACACAATATACTAAAATAACAACTGTGATTTTATTTGGCAATCCATTTAGTAAATTCCCCCCAAACAGTCATTGAATTAATGGTAAGTGCAGTGTATGAGCTGCATTCCAAATGAAGTAAGTATATGTTGACAGTGAAGTGTAGCCTTGTTAACCCTGAACAATCATTTCCATTATAAACTACATGCACACAATCACCGTCACATAAAATATCCAGACTAATTACTTCTAGCCCTTGTGTTACGCAAGTATTAGAAATGAAACCTACTCTTATGTATATTCAGTATAACAGTGAAATATCCAGGAACATTGTTAGGAAAAAAAAGAATGTTTACATTATTAAGATAAATGGATTAGTGTCTTGCTTTTAAAATTGCACAGGCAGCCACTGTTTCATAGGATTTCCCACATACCAACACATTTGTAACAGATCTTGGTTAAGGCTGTAAATACAACATACAAATCAGAGCGTTGTGTTCTGCACTCTTGTTGCTGCCTGAGGGAGAAAACCATGTCCACTGTTCCATGACTGGAATGAAAGGCACACTGAGTTTTAGGTCAAATATCTACGACATTGACATGTATGACTAGTCTACTGAGTATGATACATGTTAATATCTTCCCAGTGGTGGGCACGAGTGATATGCCTCAGTGATCAACACAGCACACACAACCCCTTTAGGTTTTCTACAGGTGTAAAACATTCATCTTTGAAATCCTGTGGAATGTGATTCTTCAACGTGCAGTTAAATGGTACTATTGCTGTGTGAGTTTTCTTCTTTGTGTAATTCTATAAGAATGTCATTAACATCAGTGGCTCCATCTGATGATATTTTTGATGACATACCAGACACCATTGTTATGAGCTAAACCTGTTTGTTTTACATTATTGGACCAATAAAAGCAGAAAAAGCAAAGTTTCATGGCTGACTGAGTGCTGCAAAATGTAAGTGCTATGCCCACATTGTGATTTCTGAAATGGTCAGTGATACACTTGTAACATAATTGTATAATTCATATAAAATCTAAGTTTTATGATAGGAGCATGTATATTCTGCCTGTCATCTTATTCCACTGTGAAGAACAGTGGCTGACCCATAATTCACTGAATAAGTTCTTGAGTAGTAGCATGACATGCTGAAAGAGCATTGTCTTTGAAGGCATGAAGACGTGAATTGAATCTTAACCTATTCACGTTCTAATTCTGTGACATTTAGATTATTTAAACTAAACCTGGGTTTCCTCCTCTGTAGAATGTGAATAATATCTCAAAGCTGAATTATTGTGAAGGTTAAATGACATGGTATATATAAAGCATCTGTCATGGTGCCTAGCACATAGTGGGAGCTCATAAATATTAGCTGTTGTTATTTCTGAAACCACTTTTGTGCTTTTAGCATTTTGGTATGTTAGCCTTCAGCTGTGTCATAGTTCAGTTGCCTGTTTTACCATCAGTCCTTAATGGGATGAGGCTTAGGTTGTTTGAATGATTACTATTTTTTTTATAAATGACAAAAGCTTGATATATATCTATATAGTCAAACAGATTTTTCCATTAAAAGCTTTGTACAGTGAGCTAAAATTATATTTTAAGATTCCAGAATTCATGTGTCCAAAGCATATTGACTGTAAGAATGTAAATAACTTACTCATTGAGTAGCCTTAAATAGTTATGGACAGTAAGTGATAAAGGTATGCAGAATAGGGAGATATCTTTGTTAAGTTTCTTGGTGAGAAAAATTTTATGACAGAAGAATTTGAAGTGAGTATTAAAGAATGTTTATAATTTTGTTAGGAGCTGTGACTGAGCACCTTATTTTAGGTAAGAAAAAGATTTGAAGAGAGCTTTTGTGGGTGATAATAGGATGTTTTTGGTTACACATGACAGCAAAAGGCAACTCTCTTTGCATAACATGAGAACATTGATCGTGTCACGAAACAAGAAATCCAGAGATGGTGCTACAGGGTAGCCTGGCTCAACAGCAAGGACCTAAGTTCTTTGTCTTTCAGCCTTGGCATTCTGAGTGAGTCCACTTGATACTCTGACTGCTTGCCTTAGAATGACAGCCTAGTTTGCTGCAGTTTCAGGCATCATATCCAGACATGGCAATGTCCAGTTGATATGGTTTGGATGTTTTGTCCCCTCCAAATCTCATGTTGAAATGTGACCTCCAGTGTTGGAGTTGGGCCTAATGGTAAGTGTTCGGGTTGTGGGGGCAGATTCCTCACAAATGACTTCAAGCTGTCCTCGAAGCAGTGAGTGAGTTCTTACTCTGTGAGTTCACACAAGATCTGGTTGTTTAAAAGAGCCTGGCACCTCTTCCCTTTCCCTCTTGTGTGTGCTCTTTCTCTCCTCTCCTCTCCGCTCTCTTGCTCTCAACATGTGATATGCTGGCTCTCCCTTTGCCCTCTACCGTGATTGGAAGCTTCCTGAAGCCTCACCGGGTTTCTTGTACACCCTGCAGAACTGTGAGCCAAAGTAAACCTCTTCTCGTTATGCATTACCCAGCCTCAGGTAGTCCTTTATAGACGGACTGTCACACCAGTGAAAGAGGAAGGATGAGTTTTCTTGTGCCTCTTACATTTTATTATGGATATGCAAACACACATACAAATATAAAGAGAATATAACCAATAGCCATATTCCTGTTACACAGTTGAAAACGTTAAAAACACAGTTGTAACTCCCTGTGCATGCATACAACTCCAAGCGTATTTCTCTTCTCCACATTCTGAATTTATCCTGGTGTGCTATGGCTTTAATATGTGTTCCTCCAAAATTTAAATGTTGAAATCTAATCAACGACACGATGGTATTAGAAGGTAGGGCCTCTGGGAGTTGACTAGGTCATGAGTGCTCCACCCTCATGAATGGGACTAATGTCCTTACAAAAAGACTGGAGGGAAGTAGCTAGGTTCCTTTACCTTTCCCTCTCTTCTTCCTTATGAAGACACTGTTCATTCCTTTTTTCCTGCTTTGCACCCATGTGAGGGTGCAGCAAGAGGCACCATCTTGGAAACAGCAGCCTTCACCAGATCCTGAATCTGCTGCCACATTGATCTTCGACTTACCAGTCTCGAGAACTGTGAAAAATACGTTTCTGTTATTTATAAATTACCCAGTATCAAATATTTTGTTGTAGCAGAAACAGACCAAGGTACCATACATGCCTTTCACTACATGTATATGTATTCCTCAGCAATATAATATTGCTTTTTATGTTGTTCAGTTTTATGTAAATGATTTCATACAGCTATATAACTTTATAAAACTTGATTTTTCAGTTAAATTTGCAAGATGCATCTGTTAATTCATGTAGCTTTTGCACATGTATAGGATGATATTTTGTAAATATAGCTAAAAGTGTTCAACAATAATAAGGAAATGTAAGTCAAAACTATAATGAGATATTACCTTATACCTTAATAAGTATGGTTATTATCCAAAAATAATAAAATGAAAATAATAAGTGTTGGCAAGGATGTGGAGGAAAGGAAACCCTAATATACACTGTCAATGAGAATGTGAATTGGTAAGACACTATGGGAAACCAATATGAAGACTTCTTAAAACATTAATAATAGGACCACAGTATGATCCAGCAATCCCACTTCCCATTATTTATCCAAAGGAATTGAGATCATGATCTTGAAGAGATATCCATATTTATTGCATCATTATTCAGAACAATCAAGACATAGAAGCAACTTCAATGTTCATCAGAAGATGAATGGGAAAGGAAAACGATGTGCTATTTACATACAGTGGAGTACTACTCAGCCATAAGAAAGAAGTCCTGCAATGTGGGACAACATGGATGAACCTGGGGGACATTATGCTAAGTGAAATAAGCCAACCACAGAAGGACAAATAATGTGATATATAACATTATATGAGAAATCCAAAGTAGTCAAATGCATAGAAGCGGAGATAGTAGTTGACAGAGATTTGGGGGAGGGAAAAACAGAGAGGTATTAGTCAAAGGGTACAATGTTCCAGTTACACAAAATGAGTAAGTCCTAGTGATATATTGTACAGCATAGTTAACAATAATGTGTACTGAAAAATTGCAAAAGATTATATCTTAATGTTCTCACCGCAAAAAAAAACTTGAGGTGATGGATATGCTAATTAGCATTGGGATGACGTCCCATTGTACACCATTAATATAAGCTTCTGTCATTTCTACCTTGATAAAGCTGCAAGGAGGAAAAAGTTTATTTTTTACTCATGCAAAATCCACTGTTGATGTTTCTCATCAGTCAGCTCCCCCGGACACTTCTCCATTAAGTAGTAATCCAAGAAATCAGGTGCCTTTTATTTTTTCTGCAATTTTTTTTTTTCTTTTTTGAAATGGAGTTTCACTCTTGTTGCCCAGGAGAGAGTGCAACGGGAGGATCTCGGCTCACCGCGACCTCTGCATCCTGGGTGCAAGTGATTCTCCTGTCTCAGGCCCCCTAGTAGTTGGGATTACAGACATGCGCCACCACATCCAGCTAATTTTGTATTTTTTAATAGAGTCGGGGTTTCTCCATGTTGGTCAGGCTGGTCTTGAACTCCTGATCTCAGGTGATCCGTCCACCTCAGCCTCCCAAAGTGCTGGGATTACAGATTTGAGCTACCGTGCCCAGCTGCTGCAATTATTTTTAAGATATATCCTTTAAGTTTGCTGAAAGATACATAATCTACTCAGCCTGGAAGTGAGTTTACTCCATTGACCATTCATATTCCCTCATTCCCTTATTCTCCAACTCTACTTTCCATTCCTGACTTATCACTATTATCCTTTGCTCTTTATACCTTTCCTTAACACAGGAAACCTTTTATGTCCCTTCTCCAATAACTCCTAACACAATGAGCTATAACAGCCTTAAGGAATAGAGACACATCTACCCGGCTCCTGTTGCAATATTTAGATTAAATCCTTATATATGGTTAAGATGCCCTAATAAACATTTAGATAGTCTTACATAATTTTTGAACTACATTCAGAAACTGTAATTTTCACATTCTTTTAAGATAAGAATTAAATATATAATCATCTCTTTGACAAATGAGAGAACTGGTCTTTATCATACTATCAAATGTATTTATTGAAGGGAACCAAATCCTTGCTTTTTTTCTCCCCTAACTTATCCTATATACAGCTGAATCACCAAATTCCATGTATTCATCTCCATAATTTGTCTCCCTTCCTTCGAGATCCTATAGCAATTTAACATGGTTTAGGTCATTATCATTTCATGCCTAAGTTACTGCAAAACTTCCTAAATTATAATTATTGCCTCTAGTCTCTTCCCTCTCTAATTCATTCTCAACACTATTTTCAAAATAGTACACACGTTTTTATTGTCATTTTCTGGTTCCAAAATCCTCAATATCACAACTGTTCATGTAGGATAAACTATTAACTAATTACCTAGGCATTCATGGTACTCCTGCACCTTGACACTTGAAATACCTTTTCAGTCTTATGTTCTGCTGCCTTCTAATTCGAACACATGGTTCTAGTCAGACTAATCTGCCCAGTCTCCCCTAAATTATCCATGTTGCAGACATGCTATTTTTGTCTCCCCTAAAGCTATTTCCCCCCCAATTCCCCAATTTTGTTTCATTGTCCATCACTTTCCCATATGTCCCTAAGGTAAATCCTGACTAGTCTTAATTAAATTTTGGAAACCACACTTTTCTTGCCATCGATTGATTTATGCAAGTAAGTGGCCAATGACACATGAGAGGAAATTCTGCAAGGAAACTACCAGGAAAGATTTTCTTATGGGAATTTTGGTTTCCAAGAATATGGCATAGTAGATATCCTTAAAATGGAAAAATAAAACTGTATTTTAAAAATGTATAGCTGAGCCTACATAAAGTAGAGAACATTTAGGCACTGAAAACTAAGCTGAACATCAGAGAAGTAATTTGTCTCTGGCACTACTGTTGCCCTGGAGAAATTTGTCAGTCTTGGCAACCATGATGATTGGATTTTTGGGACTGAATGGAGTAAGGAGTAAAAGCCTTGGCCTGTGCCAGGTGGGTAGTTTAAGCCAAGATCCCCTTGTAAAATTGGAACATTCAAAGAGCTATACCCTTAGTTAGGTCAGGACTAGGGTGAAGGCAGTAAGGAACTTACCTTAGTCACAGCCCTGCCCTTAGTGAGTGGATGGACTATCAACCGAAGCTACCTGCCAGTTGTGGGTCACGGCAGAATACTTGATCTCTGTCTAAGCTCCCCTGAAAATTTATGAAGAGGTCCACTCACACATGAGTTTGAGATTAGAGTTATATTTCCTAAGTAAAATTCACATCACTAACATCCTATCCAGTAAAATCCAATAACAAGAACTTGTCTTAGGTCGGTAAAATCCCTGGTTGCTTGAGAGAAGCAAAAAGAGAGAAATAAATTATCTCTAGAGAATTTACAAAAAATAAACCTCAATCCTTGATAAGGTTCCTGCAGAAAAAACCCTGCTGAACGTAATTCCACAGCCCAAAATTACAAAACACGTGAGGAATTCAGGCATCATGTAAACACAAATAACAACATAATTTGACAACCAAAACTTCCAAAAATGAAATTGCTGATGTTAAGAGAAAAACATTCAACAAATTAAACAGAGTTTCGATAAGCAAAGAACAATTTACGAATCAGGCAGACCACAGAACCAGAACAAGCTCGGATAAACTCCAAGGCTGCCACATGGTTGGATCACATTTATGGAGGGAAAAAAAAAAATTGCACACAGAAAAGAGAAGTAAGATATAGAAACAGCTGGATTGGTTACAGGTAAGTGTTTACCTTATATGAATCTTATATAAGTTTACGTTATATGATTTGAACAGTTGGCTCCCTATGGTTGACTAAATTTTAGCTACTGTGATTGGCCGATACTCCAGTACTTGAAGAGTAGGTTACGTTCTGCTTACACATCAAGTTTTGTTACAGTTTATTATATATGCAGAAACCTTTAGAGCAAACTCAAAATATGTAAAGAAGCAGCCTTAGGACAAACTTAACAGTGGATGTAAAATATAAAATAATGCTTTAAATTTGTAAGGAAATAAGAGTCAGAATTGAAACATGAGAAAGAAACAGAATAAAAGATTTTAAAAGCCAGATAGATTTAAACAACAACTAAATGAAAATTCATCAATTAAAACAAGGATAGCTAACATTAAAAACTCAGTGAGTGGGTTGGAGAGCAGGTTCAGCACAAGTGAAACAATTAGTTAATTAGGTTTAGAGAAACAGGGAGTGGTGGCTTGTGCCTATAATCTTAGCTACTCAGGAGGTTAAGGTGAGAAGATTGCTTGAGCCCAGGAATTTGAGACCAACCTGAGCAACATAGTGAGACATCATCTCTAAATTAATTAATTAATTAATTAATTAATTTGAATTAATCAAGAATTAGAAAAAATATTCATATAGAAAGAAATTCAGAATGAGGCACAGAGAGAGCAAGAAATATGAGGTTTTAAATGGAGTAAAGAGACACAGAAGATAAAATTAGGTCTATAATATGTCTAATTGGAATTCCAAAAGGCGATAAGAGAGAATAGGAAACAGCAGCAAGAATTTTGTTCTGTAATGGCCAGGCATTTTGTTCTGTAATGGCCAGTGCTCATGCCTATAATCCCAGCACTTTGGGAGGCCGAGGCCAGTGGATCACTTTAGGACAGGAGTTCAAGACCAGTCAACATGGTGAAACCCTGTCTCTAGTAAAAAAAAAAAAATAATAAAAAAACTAAAAAATTAGCCAGGCATGGTGGCACATACCTGTAATCCCAGCTACTAGGGAGGCTGAGGCACAATAATTGCTTAAACCCAGGAGGTGGAGGTTCCAGTGAGCCAAGATTGTGCCACTGCACTTCAGCCTGGGCAACAGAGTAAGACTCTGTCTCAAAAAAAAAAAAAAAAAAAAAGAATTTTAGTTTGTAACTGTACAGGCACTTATGAACAATGTAGTGAATGTTCAGAACATTAAAATAACGAGAAGATCCTTTTTAAAAAGCCAGAGAGAAAAGGCAAATTATGTGCTCAGGAATTACAATTAGACTAACGGCAGACTTGAAAGTAGCAACAACAGAAACCAGAAGGCAATAATGGCTACTGTTTTTTAAGCCCTGTGATAAAACCTGTCAACCTGGGATTCAATATCAAGGTAAACTACTGTTGGAGAATAGGGGCAAAAAATATATTTCAGACAATAGCTGAAAATATTGATAGCAAAGGAACTCTTCAACGATGTGCTGCAGAAAGGACTGATGTGTGAAGGGAAGGCATGCAGTGATCATTGTAAACTTGTGAGTAAAGCTAAACAAAGGCTGATTATTCGAAATTATGATCCTAATGTATAATTTATGGGATTTAAAAAGCACTATCAAATAAAGCTAAAATAATGGTCAACGTAGAATGTAGACAACATGGACTTGGAGAAATGGACAAATAGTCATTGGGACATAGCATACGCCTCACAAACAAGACACACAAATGTATGGAAACTTGATGTAATGCAGTGGTGCCATTGAAGATGAGTGGGAAATATGTAGACTCTTTAATCAACAACCCTAGCCTATTTAGATAAGTATGTTAAAAAAAAAATAAGATGTCTAGTTCACACTATATGTAAACCCAGCTTCTGCTGAATAAAATACTTCAAAGTGAAAAGTAAAACTTTAAATTTTCCAAGACAATGTATGAGATTACTTTATGACTTTTGAGCTAGGGGAAATTTTTTTCAAACAAGATATAAAAAGCACAACATATAAAGAAAATGGTAAATATATTTCACTAAATTAAAATTAAACTTCTGTTCTTCAAAATACACCCTAAAAGTAAAGAGGTAGGCCCCAAACTGGGAGAAAATATTTGTAGCATATATAACAGACAAAAGATTATTTTCCAGAAATATAATAAATTCATACACACCAGTAAGAACAACACAAATTAATAAAATGTCAAAAGACATGAACGCTATTTTAAGAAAACATAAATGTCTAATAAAAGTATGAAAACATGCTCAGACTAAATTCCTTAGGACAATTCAAATTAATACCACAGTTAGTTGTTTTATACCCAACGGACTGTAAAAAACAAAAAAAGTCTAAGACTATTGAATATTGTCTAAAGAATGGAACAAAGAAAACAGTTATACTCTATGGGTAGGAGTATAAGTTGGTACAAATATTTTGGAAAACAATTTGAAACTCTAATAAGTCGAAGAAGTGCATATCTTGAACTCCTAACCTAAGGTGATCTGCCCACCTTGACCTCCAAAGTGCTTGGATTACAGGCATGAGCCACCATGCCCAGCCTAGAAATACATATCTTATAACAAATAATTTCACTTTTGACAGTATATCTGCTGTGATCTGAATGTACATGTTTTCCCCAAATTCATATGTGATAGAATTAAACATACGGCATTTGGGAAGTGATTAGGTCATGAGGGCTCCACCTTCATGAATGATATTAGTGCTCCTATGTAAAAGGTTTGAGAACTGCCCTTCCACTATGTGAGGACATGTAGAATACACCATCTATGAACCAGAGTGCCCTCACCAGACACTGAATTTGCTGGTGCCTTGATCTTGGAACTTGCCAGCCTCCATAATTGTCATCAATACATTTCTGTTGTTTATACATTACCCAGTCAAAAGCATTTTGTTATAACACCTAGAGGAGCCTAAGACAGTATCATAAATGTGTCTCTGCAGACTTGTAAAAGATTGTTCTTAATAGTATAGTTTGTAAACAAAAAACTGTAGACCATGAAAATGTCATCCAGCAATGTGATTCTGGACAGCAATGAAAACAAATTAACTGCAACTATGCAAATCAACATAAAAGAATCTCACAGAGAGGGATCAAAGATGGCCGATTAGGAGCAGCTCAGGATTGCAGCTCCTAGTGAAAGGGCAGAGGGTGAGTGGATGCTGTATTTCCAGATGGATTTTTATTGCCCACAGACCAGGAGATTCCCAGGCCGAGGAGACCCACGGGTCACCAGCGCAGCTGGTTTGGTCGGTGTGGCTGGCACCCTGGTGCGGCAGTTCTCTGTACAAAATTCATGGGTCTGGGCGCCATTTTAGCTGGTGATTGGACCTCCGGGAAGGCAGAGTCACCCATTCATCTGATTTAAAAGGTGACTGAAACAGGGAGCCAGGCCAAGAAATTCCCAGGCAAAAAAGCACCACAAATCTCAGCGCCACTGTTTCAGCCGGCACAGTGGGTCACTGCATGGGAAATCACACAGATCCTGGTGCCTTTTCAACAGACGATTGGAATGCCTCGGAGACAGTCAACCATTCAACTGAAAAAAAAAAAGCTCTGAGGCAGGGAGCCAGGTGATCAGGCTCAGCTGGTCCCACCCCCACAAAAAAACAGCAATCAGAAATACTCTGGATTGGGAGTTTCACAGCAAACACAGCTGAACTCAGGACGGTCCAGCTCTGTGGGGGAAGGGCGTTCACCATTACCTAGGTACTCCACCACTATGGGGGTAGTTTGCCATTGCCGAGGCAGCCTGCCATTACAGATAGTCTGCCATTATAGAGGTGGGCCGCCATTGCCAAGGCAGTAGTAACCACACTTGTATAAACAGGCCTGCAGGGAAGTTCACACAGCAGCTGGGCAGAGCCCATAGCAGCTCAGTAAATCCTCTGCAGGCAGACAGTGACTAGGCTGCCTACCTGGGCAGGGCAGCCCTGCAAAAAGCCAGCAGAACAACAGAAACTCATAAATAAAGTCCTAACTCCCAGGGACAGAGCACCTGGGAAAAAAAGGGGGGGTGGTATATAAGTTCTGCTGCAGCAGACATAAATATACTTGCCCAACAGCTCTGAATGAACAGCAGAGCTCACAGCTCAGCACTTGAGCTCCTATAAAGGACAGACTGTCTCATCAAGCAACTCCCTGACCCCTGTATATCCAAAGAGTCACCTCATAAAGGAGAGCTTAGACTGACATCTGGCAGATATCCTTCTGGGACAAAGATAGCAGAAGAAGAAACTGGTAGCAACCCATACTGTTCTGCAACTGCTGCAGGTGATCCCCAGGCAAGCAGGGCCTGGAGTGGACCTCAGCAGTACTACAGTAGAGGGGCTAGACTGTTAGAAGGAAAACTAACAAACAGAAAGAAATAACTTCATCATCAACAAACTGGACATCCACTAAGAGACCCAATCTTAAAGTCAACGACTACAAAGATGACAAGTGGATAAATCCACAAAGATGGGAAGAAACCAGCACAAAAAGGATGAAAACACATGAAACCAGAATGCCTCTCCTCCTACAAGGGATCCCAACTCCTCACCAGCAAGGGAACAAAGCTGGATGGGGAATGAATGTGATGAATTGACAGAATCAGGCTTCAGAAGATGGGTAATAAGAAAATTCTGTGAGCTAAAAGAGCATGTTCTAACCCAATGCAAAGAAACTAAGAACATTGAGAGAAGATCCGACGAAATGCTAATGAGAATAAACAACTTAGAGAGGAATATAAGTGAATTGATGGAGCTGAAAAACACAACATGAGAACTTCACAAAGCATACACAAGTTTCAACAGCCAAATTGACCAAGCAGAAGGAAGGATATCAGAGGCTCAAGATCAACTCAATGAAATAAAATGAGAAGGCAAGATTAGAGAAAAAAAGGTAAAAAGGAATGAACAAAGTCTCCAAGAAGTATGGGACTATGTGAAAAGACCTAATCTACATTAGATAGGTGTACCTGAATGTGACGAAGAGAATGAATCCAAGCTGGAAAATACTCTTCAGGATATTACCCAGGAAAACTTCCCCAACCTAGCAAGACACACCAATATTCAAGTCCAGGAAATACAGAGAACACCACAAAGATATTCCTCAAGAAGAGCAACCCCAAGGCACATAATCATCAGATTCACCAGGGTTGAAATGAAGGAAAAAATGCAAAGGGCAGCCAGAGAGAAAGGTTGGGTTACCCACAAAGGGAAGCCCATTAGACTCACAGCAGATCTCTCAGCAGAAACCCTACAAGCCAGAAGAGAGTGGGGGCCAATATTCAACATCCTTAAAGAAAAGAACTTTTTTTTTTTAAATTTAACCCAGAACTTCATATCCAGCCAAACTAAGCTTCATGAGTGAAGGAAAAATAAGATCTTTTGCAAACAAGCAAGTACTCAGAGATTTCGTCACCGCCAAACCTGTTCTATAAGAACTCCTGAAAGAGGCTCTAAACATATAAAGGAACAACCAGTACCAGCCACTCCAAAACATACCAAATGGTAAAAAGCATCAACACAATGAATAAACTTCATTAACTAATGGGCAAAACAGCCAGCTAGCATCAAAATGGCAGGATCAAATTCACACATAACAATATTAACCCTAAATGTAAATGGGCTAATTGCCCCGATCAAAAGACACAGACTGGCAAATTGGATAAAAAGTCAAAACCCATTGGTGTGCTGTATCCAGGAAACCCATCCCACATGCAAGGATACACAAAGACACAAAATAAAGGGATGGAGGAATATTTACCAAGCAAATGGAGAGTTAAAAAAAAAAAAGCAGGAGTTGCAATTCTCGTCTCTGATAAAATAGACTTTAAAGCAACAAAGATCAAAAGAGGCAAAGAAGGACATTACATAATGGTAAAAGGATCAATGCAACAAGAAGAGCTAACTATCCTAAATATATATGCACCCAATACAGGAGCACCCAGATACATAAGGCAAGTTCTTAATGACTTAATTACAAGTTCTTAATTACAAAGAGACTTAGCTTCCCACACAATAATAGTGGGAGACTTTAACACCCCATTGTCAATATTAGACAGATCAACGAGACAGAAAATTAACAAGGATATCCAGGACTTGAAGTCAGATCTGGACCAAGAAAACCTAATAGACATTTGCAGAACTCTCTACCCCAAATCCTCAGAATATACATTCTTCTCAGCACCACATCACACCTACTCTAAAATTGACCATGTAATTATAAGTACATCATTCCTCAGCAAGGAAAATGTGGCACATATACACCATGGAATACTATGCAGCCATAAAAAACGATGAGTTTGTGTTCTTTGTAGGGACATGGATGAATCTGGAAACCATCATTCTCAGCAAACTGGCACAAAAACAGAAAATCAAACACCACATGTTCTCACTCATAGGCGGGTGCTGAACAATGAGAACACATGGACACAGGGAGGGGAGCATCACACACTGGGGTCTGTTGGGGGGAAATAGGGGAGGGACAGCTGGGGGGTGGGGAGTTTGGGGAGAGATAGTATGGGGAGAAATGCCAGATATAGGTGATGGGGAGGAAGGCAGCAAATCACACTGCCATGTGTATACCTAAGCAACAATCTTGCATATTCTTCACATGTACCCCAAAACCTAAAATGCAATAAACAAATAAAAATAATAATAAAAAAGAATCTCACAAACATAATATTGATGAAAAAGCTTTGAAGAATATTTACATGCAAAGCCATTTATATAAAATTCAAAAAACCTGCAAACATCAATATTATTTACCTATGAACATATGTTTCAAAAATTATAAAGAAAAACAGGCACATTCATGGTATGACAATCCTTGGTTAATAGTCTATATTCCTCAATCACTGGTGTTCAGAAAATTGGTAAGATACAACACAGCATGATTTTACAACTGTCTCTTTAAGCAATGATATGGTTTGGTTCTGTGTCCCCACCCAAATTTCATCTTGAATTGTAATCCCCAGTGTTGAGAGGGACCTGGTAGAAGGTGACTTAATCATGGGGGCAGATTTTCTCCTTCCTGTTCTCCTGATAGTGAATTCTCATGAGATCTGGTTGCTTGAAAGAGTGTAGTAGCACTTCCTGCTTTGTGCTCTCTCTCTCTGATTCTCTCTCTCTCTCTCTCTCTTGCTCGCTCGCTCTACCACCATGGTAAGATTTGCTTGTTTCCTCCTCACCTTCTGCCATGATTTTAAGTTTCCTGAGGCTTCCCAGCCATGCTTCCTTAATAGCTTGCTGAACTGTAGGTCAATTAAACCTCTTTCTTAATAAATTACCCAGTCTCAGGTAGTTCTTTATAGCAGTGTGAGAACAGATTAATACAAGCACTTTGAAAGCCAGTTTATCCAATTATTAAACGTTTTTTATCCTTAAAAAAATTCTGGTTTATTTGACTAATTATTTCTGTTCTGCTATTTTTATTACTCTGTTTTTCCAACAATTAGTGGGTTATTTAAATTATGACAAGTTTTAAAATACACATATATATAGGATAATCCAATTTTTAAATAAAGCACACACACATAGATATATACAAATATATATGCATGCATATATATGCATGCATATATATTCTTTTATGAAGAAGATTAGCTGAGTTTTCACAGGGTAAATGGGATTATACAAATTCATTATGTTATCCTTGTGATTATATTTTCTGATACTGCCTTTGTAATAAATATTAGTCAAAGAAATTAGAAGAGGATCTTACAACTGAGCATTAGGTTGTTCCAACTAAATATTGCTGGCCCATAGCACTTAACGATTAAATATGTTGAGTGAAGTTTTTTCAAATCAATCCCTCTTTGGTTACATGATTTTTTTCCCATTAAGGATACTTTGGTAACCACTTTGGTGGAATAATTTCAAAATCATTGTCTTATGACATGTTTTTGGACTGCTACATATAAATACAGAAATATATCTTTAGAATGTAATATGTATTAATTAAAAATTAGAATAAATTTTTATTTGGTCAGTAAGTACTCAGCCTCTTATTTAAACTGCTACCTAAATATTTATTCTGGTTGAGTTGTTTGAGGTACGTAAATATTTATTCTGGTTGAGTTGTTTGAGGTACATAGTATCTACTCACCCAATTTCTTGTTTCCCTAAAGAAAAGGGAAAATTTATGAGCTGTTCTTAGTTATGTAGACGTTTCACTAGTACTATTTTTTATAATTTTTTAATGTTTCAGTGCTCTCTTAAATGAAGTTTTATATTTGAGTCTCCAAAAACTCTTACAAAATTAGATTCATTAAATGCTAAGTTACCCCTCTTTGATGCCCCAGAGAATTGTTATTATAGAGAAATTAAATGAGTGATAATAATTATAGCTGTCATTTATTTTGATGTGTGTTAAATGTAAGAAGTCTTCCTAATTACTTAATGTAGGGCCATAAAATATGCTGCTCAAATCTCCAGCTGCAAAGAGCATAATTGACTGATGAACCCAGCTGCTGTCCCTTTTGATAAATATGGAGACTAAGACTCTCCTAGAAATGACAGCACCACTGGGGCAGTAAGGCAGGCCCATTTGGCCAAGATGTGGGACTTGTTTCAGGGCCTGCCTGAACCTTTCTTGGAAATGCACTGCAGTCTGATGCTTTTCTTACCCAAGCCTCCCTCCTTTTCTCTCTCCTTCCACAGGTGTCAGACCTACCTGTGGTCTTAAAGCTCTCCCTGCCTTCTCCTGCTGTCTCTTCCAAAAAGTATCTTGCATGCCCAGTGTTGTCTTAGCATCTGCTTCTTGGTAGGTCCAATCTAGCACAAGCAGTAATGAGCATGGTCTGAGAAAACAAAAAGTAAGATGGAGATTTTTGACTGGCCCACTCATTACCAGGAACAAAGAGAATGTCATCCTAGTTGGTAGGCGGGTGGCACAAGAGTAGACCTTGGCATAATATGGGGGCCTAATTTATTTATTTATTTATTTATTTATTTATTTATTTATTTATTTATTTTTTGAGAGGGAGTTTCGCTCTTGTTACCCAGGCTGGAGTGCAATGGTGCAATCTCGGCTCACCGCAACCTCCGCCTCCTGGGTTCAGGCAATTCTCCTGCCTCAGCCTCCTGAGTAGCTGGGATTACAGGCACGCGCCACCATGCCCAGCTAATTATTTGTATTTTTAGTAGAGACGGGCTTTCACCATTTTGACCAGGATGCTCTCGATCTCTTGACCTCGTGATCCACCCACCTTGGCTTCCCAAAGTGCTGGGATTACAGGCATGAGCCACTGCGCCCAGCCCGGGGCCCTAGGAAAACATCTAATAGATGGGAATATCTTTCAAGTGTCATGATTCAGGTATTTGAGATATGGTGGGGAAATGCCTACATATAGCAGAGTTGGCGGATTACAGCTAAACTGAATTAGTTCCCTGCAGAAAAAAAAGAGAGAGAGAGAGAGAGAGAGAGAGAGAGAGAGAGAGAGAGAGAAATTGAAGGCAATTAACAATTAATCAAGGGTTAGGTTTGAGGGCCTTAAGGACTCTAGGGTAGCTTTAAAAAGACCATTATCTTCTGCAGTGGAAGAGCAGACACAGCTGAGCAATGGACTATATAGATCTGATAGAAAGTGTTTGGATGCTCAGCCTAGACAGGTTTGGTATACTGAAGTCAGTACTCCAGTTGGGGAAACCTGGAACCTTGAAACATGGGAATGAAATGCCCAAATTTCAATACCTGGAGTACTCTGAAACTTCAAAGCTTGCAAGAGGTGACCCATCCTTTCCTGATAATAGCTGGCAATTCCCCTGTGCTGGAAATTGCCTTAGAAACCTCCCCTCCACAAGGCAACTAGTGTCTGTCAGGAGCTGCCCCTACCTCTTTTCCTGGCTTCCAGGCTGATATCTAGGGTTAAGTCCCAGCATAATCCAGCTGATGACAGCCTAATAAGAGAAGAAAGAGAAAACCCACCAAGGAAGTGCAAGAATTATTAATACTATGTACCTGGAGAAGTCAGATGAGAATCTCTGAGACTGAATATTCATGGCTAGAAAATAAAACTAGAATAATTTTTTGACTTAGAGAATTTTTCTTAGGATTTAATACCCTATCAAGGGTGACAGGATGTTATAAACTCATTGCTAGAGTGGCTTTTATTTATTTATTTATTGAAACAGAGCCTTGCTCTTTCACCCAGGCTGGAGAGCAGTGGTACAATCTCGGCTCACTGCAACCTCCCGCTCCCAGGTTCAAGCAATTCTCTTGCCTGAGCCTCCCGAGTAGCTGAGATTACAGGCATGCTCCACCACACTTGGCTAATTTTTGTATTTTTAGTAAGGATGGGGTTTTGCTATGTTGACCAGGCTGGTCCTGAACTCCTGACCACAAGTGATCTGCCTGCCTGGGGTTCCCAAAATGCTGAGATTACAGGCATGAGCCACTGTGCCCAGCCTAGAGTGGCTTTTAGAAAGCTGAAGAGGGTGAGGGACAACACTGATTGGAGTGGAAATGTGCAAGATGGCCTCAGAGAAGGTAGGGGAAGGAATAAAGATACTGAGAATGCATAGATTTTGTGAGGCCAGAAGACTCGTAAGAGAAATATGTTCTCTGGAATGGCCCAGAGAACGAACTATTTACTAAGGCCATTTTAGGAATGCAGTGGTTAAAGAGTTGCCAACATCGTCAGTAGTGGCTCTCTTCTAAAAGCCAGAGAGAAGGGACAGTAGTAAATTGAGCTTGCTGAAATCCAAGGGGATGATGGAGCTTTGATGTAACAGCTGATGGTGCTTAAGCACCAGGGACCAAGAAGCCAGAATTACCATAATGTCTGGCTAAGTTAAGGGAGCAGCCAAAAGCGTTTGAACCCCAGGAAGTTACAGAGATGATTAATGGAGCATAGCATTCCTAGGGGCAAGACAGGTGGCCGGCAAAGCTGCCACTTAACATCTACAAACAACCGAAAGTGTCAAGAGTGGGGGAATATGATGCTAAGGATGGCTACCCAATGAATATGCCCAATCTCTTGCTCAGTTACCTGAGCCAATTTTCAAATCCAGAACTCATTAACTGAAAAGATTGCCAGGTTCCTAAAAAGGGCCATGTGAAATCATGTCAAGAACATCCTGTAATGATTCCCTCAACTCCTTCTGTAGAAAGGAGTTGAGGGAATCGTTTTCATGAGTGAATGTATGTTAGGTAGAGATGAATCCCTAAGTATTTTGAGATCGACTAGATACAGAATCTGAGCTTATTTTGGTACTTAGAGAGCTGAGGCATCTATGAGAATGCATCTCTCAGGTCTCTGCCTGTTAGCCCTAGCTGCTGTGGTCTGAAATCCATCACCACATTCATGCTGAGGCTGCACTCCTTCCCTTATGATGAATGAGCATGGCTGGGATACACATGCAGGCTTACTCTTGGGAAGTGTGGGATTCCTCCGACCAGCAGCTTTGGGCTTGAATACCCTCGTACAGTCTTGCTGAATTTTACTTAGAATTGCAATGCTAAGTACTTTCACCCAACCTTCTTGTCCTCTGTCCTTCAATTGGTGTCAGAACTGCATCAAGGTTTGATAGCCCTCCCAGTCTCTTCTGGCTGACTCCCCACGGGATTTCCCCTCTGAAGACATTTCTTGCATGTTCAACCCTATCTTGCTTTCCGCTTCTTGAATGACTTGGACCAACACAGTGGTCCCTGTTTGAGTGGGAATTGCAGGAGCTAAGTAACAAATGAAGCTCTAGATAAGTCTGACTCGTAATAGGTCTTGTCCACTGTGGACACACAATGGGTCTGCATATCCATCCAGTGGTCACATGCCCAGGCCCTGAATGTCTTACCAGTATTGTTATATTTGGTGATTGTAGTAACCCAAGCATTGGGTCCTTATCCTATGGCAGGCGTCCCCAAACTACGGCCCGTGGGCCGCATGAGGCCCCCTGAGGCCATTTTTCCGGCACCCCCGCCACACTTCAGGAAGGGGCACCTCTTTCATTGGTGGTCAGTGAGAGGAGCACAGTATGTGGCAGCCCTCCAATGGTCTGAGGGACAGTGAACTGGCCCCCTGTGTAAAAAGTTTGGGGACGCCTGTCCTATGGTATAATAGCAATTACAGTGGTGGAGGCCAAGTGGAAACCTCAGCAACTACCCGCCTCTCTACCAAGATAATTGTCCAAAAACCTTGTTGCATCCTAAGGTTCATGATGGAGATTTTTGTCACAACTGAAGACCTAAAAGATGCAGGGCTGACTTTCCATGTCATATCAGCAGTCTGGCTCCTGTAGAAACTAAAGAATAGCTATAGACTACTGCAGACTTAACAGGACTCATTGTATTGCTATGCCAGATGTGTACCAAGGATTGAACAGATTAATGTGGTCTCAGGTACACAGTATGAGGCCATTGAAATGGAGAATTCATTGCCTTTCATTCTGGTTAGAAAAGAGCAGGGGTCAAAAAACTATAGCCTGTTAGCCAAATTCAGCCAGCTGTCTCTTTTTGTAAATAAAGTGCTAATGGAACACAGCCATGATCATTTGCTTACCTATTGTCTGTTTGCTTTCACACTACAATTTCAGAATTGAGTAGTTACAACAGAGACCATATGTGAAGCCATAAATATTTACTACCTGTCCCATTACAGAAAATTTTGCTGACTTTTGAAAAAGAGAACACAAAACAGTTTGAATTCACGTGGACTAGAAAACACTATTCACTACAGTTTGGGGCACAAAATGCTCTGTCAGCTCTTCTGCCCTGTGTCATAATATAGTCCAAAGAGATCAGGGCAGCCTAAACATCCTATAGAAAATCACTCTGGTCCATTACATTGGTTACATCATGCTGGTGGGACACAGTGAGCAGGGGTTGGGTAATACAATGGAGAATTTTGTAAGACGCAGGCATTCTAGTGGGCGGGATATAAATCCTATGAAGATCTGACAATCCAGTGAAGTTTTTAGGAAACTAAATGAAATTGTCGTATCTTGAATCTTTTACCACAAAGAGAGAATAGGCAATAATTGATCAGCTTCTCTGGGTTTTGGAGGCAACATACTCCACATGTAACATTACCTGTCCAGGTGACACGTTGATTTATGTGGAAGACTGCTATCTTTGAGTGGAGCCCAGAGCATAAAAAAATTCCACAGCAAATTTAAACTGCAATGCAAGCAACCTTACCATTTGGACCATGCAATCCAGCAAACTCTATGGTGTCAGTGGTGGGAAAAGATACCATATTGTGCTAATGGAAAGCCCCGGGGGGGAGAATCATAACAGAGGACTCTGGAACAAGAAAGCACCCACAGCAGAGTATGATCCATTTTTTTTTTCTTACTTTAAGTTCTGGGATAAATGTGCAGAATGTGCAGGTTTGTTATATAGGTGTACACGTGTCATGGTGGTTTGCTGCACCCATCAATCCGTCATGTACATTAGGTATTTCTCCCAATGCTATCCCTCCCCTAGCTCCCCACCTCTTGACAGGCCCTGGTGTGTGATGTTCCCCTCCCTATGTCCATGTGTTCTCATTGTTCAGCTCCCACTTATGAGTGAGAGCATGCAGTGTTTGGTTTTCTGTTCTCGTATTGATTTGCTGAGAATGATGGTTTCCAGCTTCATCCATGTCCCTGCAAGGACACGAATTCATCCTTTTTATGGTTGCATAGTATTCCATGGTGTATATGTGCTACATTTTCTTTATCCAGTCTATCACTGATGGGCATTTGGTTTGGTTCCAAGTCTTTGTTATTGTGAACAGTGCTGCAATGAACATATGTGTAAACATGTGTACATGTGTCTTTATAGTAGAATGATTTATAATCCTTTAGGTATATATCCAGTAATGGGACTGCTGGCTCAAAAGGATCTAGTTCTAGATCCTTGAGGAATTGCCACACTGTCTTCCACAATGGATGAACTAATTTACACTCCCACCAACCGTGTAAAAGCACTCCTGTTTCTCCATGTCCCCTCCAGCATTTGTTTGCTGACTTTTTAATGGTCACCATTCTAACTGGTAAGAGATAATATTTTAATGTGGTTTTGAATTACATTTCTCTAATGACCAGTTATAATGACCTTTTGTTCATGTTTGTTGGCCACATAAATGTCTTCTTTTGAGAAGTGTCTGTTCATATCCTTCACCCACTTTTTGATGGGGTTGTTTTTCTCTTGTAAATTTTTATAAGTTCTTTGTAGATTCTGGATATTAGCCCTTTGTCAGATAGATTGCAAAAATTTTCTCCCGTTCTGTAGGTTGCCTGTTCACTCTGATGATGGTTTCTTTTGCTACACAAAAGCTCTTTAGTTTAATTAGATCCAATTTGTCAGTTTGGCTTTTTTTTTTTTTTTTTTTTTTTTTTGCCATTGCTTTTTGGTGTTTTAGTCATAAAGTCTTTGTCCATGCCTATGTCCTGAATGGTATCGCCTAGGTTTTCTTCTAGAGTTTTTATGGTTTTAAGTCTATGTCTAAGTCTTTAATTCATCTTGAGTTAATTTTTTTATAAGGTGTAATGAAAGAATTCTGTTTCAGCTTTCTGCATATGGCAGCCAGTTTTCCCAACACCATTTATTAAGCAGGGAATCCTTTTCCCATTGCTTGTTTTTGTCAGGTTTGTCAGAGATCAGATGGTTGCAGACGTGTGGTGTTGCTTTTGAGGCCTCTGTTCTGTTTCATTGGTCTATATCTCTGTTTTGGTACCATGGCTGTGCTGTTTTGATTACTGTAGCCTTGTAGTATAGTTTGAAGTCAGGTAGCATGATGCCACCAGCATTGTTCTTTTTGCTTAGGATTGTCTTGGCTATGCAGGCTGTTTTCTGGTTCCGTATAAAATTTAAAGTAGTTTTTTCCAATTCTGTGAACAAAGTCAATGGTAGCTTGATGGGAATAGCATTGGATCCATAAATTACTTTGGGCAGTATGGCCATTTTCACAATATTGATCCTTACTAACCACGAGCAAAGGATGTTTTTCCATCTGTTTGTGTCCTCTCTTATTTCCTTGAGCAGTGGTTTATAGTTCTGCTTGAGCAGGTCCTTCATATCCCTTGTAAGTTGCATTCCCAGGTATTTTATTCTCTTTGTAACAATTGTGAATAGGAATTCACTCATGATTTGGCTCTCTGTTTGTCTGTTATTGATGTATAGGAATGCTTGTGACATTTGCACATTGATTTTGTATCCTAAGGGTTTGCTGAAGTTGCTTATCAGCTTAAGGAAATTCGTGGCTGAGACTATGGGGTTTTCTAAATATACAATATCATCTGCAAACAGAGATAATTTGACTTCCTCTTTTTCTATTTGAATATGCTTTATTTCTTTTTCTTGCCTGATTGCCATGGTCAGAATTTCCTATGCTATGTTGAATAGGAGTGGTGAGAGAGGGCATCCTTATCTTGTGCCAGTTTTCAAAGGTATTGCTTCCAGTTTTTGCCCATTCAGCATGATATTGGCTCTGGTTTTGTCATAAATAGCTCTCATTGAGATTTGTTCCACTATCTAGTTACTGATAGTTTTTAGCATGCAAGCTGTTGAATTTTATTGAAGGCCTTTTCTGTATCTATGGAGATTATCATATGGTTTTTATCATTCATTCTGTTTATGTGATGGATTACATTGACTGATTTGCATATATTGAGCCAGCCTTGCATCCCAGGGATGAAGCCATCTTCATGGTGGATAAGCTTTTAGATGTGCTTCTGGATTTGGTTTGCCAGTATTTTATTGACCATTTTTGCATCTATGTTCATCAAATATATTAGCCTAAAGTTCTTTTTTTGTTATGTCACTGCCAGGTTTTGGTATCAGGATGATGCTGGCCTCATAAAATGCGTTAGCGAAGATTTCCTCCTTTTCTGTTGTTTAGAATAGTTTCAGAAGAAGTGGTACCAGCTTTTCTTTGTAACTCTGCTAGAATTTAGCTGTGAATCCATCTGGACTTGGACTTTTTTTGTTGGTAGGCTATTAATTGCTCGATTTCAGAACTTATTGGTCTATTCAGGGGTTTAACTTCCTCCTGGGTCAGTCTTGGAAGGGTGTATGTGTCCAGGAATTTATCCATTTCTTCTAGATTTTCTAGTGTATTTGTGTAGAGGTGTTTATAGCATTCTCTGATGGTAGTTTGTATTTCTGTGACATTGGAGGTGATATCCCCTTTATCATTTTTTATTGGGTCTATTTTATTCTTCTCTCTTTCTTCTTAGTCTGGCTAGTGGTCTATCTATTGTGTTGATTTAAGAAAAAAAAAAACTGGCTCCTGGATTCATTTATTTTTTTGAAGGGTTTTTGATGTCTCTATCTCCTTCAGTTCTGCTCTGATCTTAATTATTTCTTGTCTTCTGCTAGCATTTGAATTTTTGCTTCTCTAGTTCTTTTATATATATATATACTTTAAGTTCTGGGGTACATGTGCAGATCTTGCAGAATTGTTACATAGGTATACAGGTGCCATGGTGGTTTGCTGCCTCCATCCCTCCATCACCTACATTAGGTATTTCTCCTGTTATTCCTCCCTAATCTCCTCACCCTCTGCTACCCCTCTCCTAGCCTGCCACCCCCAAAAGACCCCCATGTGTGATGTTCCCCTCCCTGTGTCCATGTATCCTCATTGTTCAACATCAACTTATGAGTGACAACATGCAGTGTTTGGTTTTCTATTCTTGTATTAGTTTGCTGAGAATGATGGTTTCCAGATTCATCCATGTCCCTGCAAAGGACATGGACTCATCCTTTTTATGGCTGCATGGTATTCCACGGTGTATATGTGCCACATTTCCTTTGTCCAGTCTATCCTTGATGGGTATTTGAGTTGGTTTGAATTCTTTGCTATTGTAAACAGTGCCACAGGGAACATATGAGTGCATTTGTCTTTATAATAGAACAGTTTATAATCCTTTGGGTATATATCCAGTAATATATACCCAAAGGATTGCTGGGCCAAATGCTATTTCTAGTTCTCGATCCTTGAGGAATTGCCACACTGTCTTCCACAATGGTTGCACTAATTTACACTCCCATCAACAGTTTAAAAGTGTTCCTATTTATCCACATCCTCTCCAGCATCTGTTGTCTCCAGATTTTTTTTTTTATTATCGCCATTCTAACTGGCATAAGATGGTATCTTAATGTGGTTTTGATTTGCATTTCTCTAATGACCAGTGACAATGAGCATTTTTTCATATGTTTGTTGACTGCTTAAATATCTTCTTTTGAAAAGTACCTGTTCATATCCTTCACCCACTTTTTGATGGAGTTTTTTTTTTTTTCTTGTAAATTTATTTTAGTTCTTTGTAGATTCTGGATATTAGCCCTTTGTCAGATGGGTACCTTGCAAAAATGTTTTCCCATTCTGTTGATTGTCATTTCACTCTAATGATTGTTTATTCTGCTATACAGAAGTTATTAAGTTTAATTAGAACCCATTTGTCTATTTTGGCTTCTGTTGCCATTGTTTTTGGTGTTTTAGTCATGAAGTCCTTGCCTATGCCTATGTCCTGAATGGTATTGCCTAGGTTTTCTTTTAGGTTTTTTATGGTGTTAGGTCTTATGTTTAAATCTGTAATTGACCTGGAGTTAATTTCTGTATAAAGTGTAAGAAAGGGGTCCAGTTTCGGCTTTCTGCACATGGTTAGCCAGTCTTCCCTACACTATTAAACAGGGAATCCTTTCCCCATTGCTTGTTTTTGTCAGATTTGTCAAAGATCAGATGGTTGTAGATGTGCAGTGCTGCCTCCAAGGCCTCTGTTCTGTTCCATTGGTCTATATCTCTGTTTTGATTACTGTAGACTTGTAGTATAGTTTGAAGTCAGGTAGCGTGATGCCTTCAGCTTTGTTCTTTTTGCTTAGGATTGTCTTGACTGTGTGGGCTCTTTTTTAGTTCCATGTGAAGTTTAAGGTGGTTGTTTTTCCAGTTCTGTGAAGAAGGTCAATGGTAGCTCGATGGGGATAGCATTGAATCTATAAATTACTTTGAGCAGTATGGCCATTTTGACAATATTGATTCTCCTAACTATGAGTCTGGAATGTTTTTCCATCTGTTTGTGGCTTCTCTTATTTCCTAGAGAAATAAGGTTTGTAGTTCTCCTTGAAGAGGTCCTTCACGTCCTTTGTTACTTGTATTCCTTGGTATTTTATTCTCTTTGTAGCAGTTATGAATGGGAATTCATTCATGATTTAGCTCTCTGCCTGTTATTTGTGTATAGGAATGCTTGTGATTTTTGCACGTTGATTTTGCATCCTGAGAGTTTGCTGAAGTTGCTTATCATCTTAAGGAGATTTTGGGCTGAGACGATGGGGTCTTCTAAATATACACTCATGTCATCTGCAAATAGAGAAAATGTGACTTCCTCTTTTCCTAATCGAATAGTCTTTATTTCTTTTTCTTGCCTGACTGCTGTGGCTAAAACATCTAATAGTATGTGAAATAGGAATGGTGAGAGAGGGTGCCCTTGTCTAGTGCCAGTTTTGAAAGGGAATGCTTTCTTTTTATTTCCATTCAGTTTGATATTGGTTGTGGGTTTGTCATAAGTAGCTTTTATTATTTTGAGACATGTTCCATCAATACCTAGTTTATTAAGGGTTTTTAGCAGAAAGAGCTGGTGAATTTTGTTGAAGGCCTTCTCTGCATCTATTGAGATAATCACGTGGTTTTTGTCTTTGGTTTTGTTTATGTGTTGGATTACATTGATAGATTTGCATGTGTGGAACCAGTCTTGAATCCCCGGGATCAAGCCTACTTGATTGTGGTGGATAAGCTTTTTGATGTACTGTTGCATTTAGTTTGCCAGTATTTTATTGAAGATTTTTGCATCAATGTTCATCACAGATATTGGCCTGAAATTTTCTTTTTTAGTTGTGTCTCTGCCAGGTTTTGGTATCAGGATTATGTTGGTCTCATAAAATGAGTTAGGGAGGAGTCCCTCTTTTTGTATTGTTTGGAATAGTTTCAGAAGGAATGGTACCAGCTCTTCTTTGCATGTCTGGTAGAATTCAACTGTGAACCCGTCTAGACCTGGACTTTTTTTGATTGATAGGCTATTAATTGCTACCTCAACTTCTGACCTTGTTATTGGTCTGTTCAGGGATTCAGCTTCTTCCTGCTTTAGTCTTAGGAGGATGTTAGTGTTCAGAAATTTATCCATTTCTTCTTTTCCAAATCTTCAGATTTACTGGTTTATGTGCATAGAGTTGTTTGCATTAATCTCTGATTAATGTGTTTCTGTGGAATCGGTGTTGATACCCGCTTTATCATTTTTTATTGCATCTATTTGATTCTTCTCTCTTTTTTTATTAGTCTGGATAGCAATGTATCTGTTTAGTTCTTTTCAAAACACCAGCTCCTGGATTTATTGATTTTTTGAAGGTTTCTTTGTGTCTCTATCTCTTTCAATTCTGCTCTAATGTTAGTTATTTCTTGTCTTCTGCTAGCTTTTGAATTTGTTTGATCTTGCTCCTCTAGTTATTTTAATTGTGATGATAGGGTGTTGATTTTAGATCTTTCCTCACTTCTCATGTGGGCATTTAGTGCTATAAATTTCCCTCTAGACACCACACTAAGTGTGTCCCACAGATTCTAGTATGTTGTGCCTTATTTCTCATTTGTTTCAAGGAACATCTTTATTTCTGCCTTCATTATTTGCCTAGTCATTCAGGAGCAGGTTGTTCAGTTTCCATATAGTTGTGTGGTTTTGAGTGTTTTGCATTTGCTGAGGAGTGGTTTACTTCCAATTATGTGATCAATTTTAGAGTAAGTGTGATGAGATGCTGAGAAGAATGTATATTCTGTGGGTTTGGGGTGGAGAATAATGTAGATATCTATTAGGTCCACTTGGTCCAGATCTGAGTTCAAATCCTGGATATCCTTGTTAATTTTCTGTCTTGTTGATCTAATATTGACAGTGAAGTGTAAAGTCTCCCACTATTATTATGTGGGAGTCTAAGTCTCTTTGTAAGTCATTAAGAACTTGCTTTATGTATCTGGGTGCTCCTGTATTGGGTACATATGTATTTCAGATCATTAGATCTTCTTTTTGCACTGAACACTTTACCATTATATAATGGTCCTGTCTCTTTTGATCTTTGTTGATTTAAAGTCTGTTTTATCAGAGACTAGGATTGCAACCCCTGCTTATTTTATTTTTATTTTTATTTTTTATTTTTGCTATTTGCTGGGTAAATATTCTTTCAACCATTTATTTTGAGCCTATGTGTGTCTTTAGGCCCATGAGACTGGTCTCCTGAATACAGCACACCAAATGGTCTTGACTCTATCTAGTTTGCATCAAAGAATTAAATCATTTATTTATTGCACATGATAATAGATAATACAGAAGCTTCATTCCCATGCATAATTTTTTTCTAGTACCATTATTAAATTTAGATATATTGCATAGGATGTGCCAACAATCATTTTTATGACCAATAATTCCATGACTTTGTTTGGGCAATCCTTTTTAATGGTGAACTTCAGGTCACAACAGTAACTATCAGTTCAACTACACCAAGGTTTCTGAAGACAATGGCTTCTCCACCCAAGCAGGTTGTATATAAGTTCCAAATAGAACGTGGCATCACCCTGAAGGAATTCTAACTTCACACTGTTGGGGAAATTTACCAAGATGGCTTCAGAGTAGACTAATGTTACACAGCACATTAAAAACGAAAAAGACATTTATTCAGCATCATGATCAGACTATTACATTTAGCAATCAACAGCATGGGTGCAAAAAAGAGAAATCTACATTAAAACCCTTCGTTGGAATGCTTTACACTTTCCACAGAACAGAAACTAAAATAACCGATTATACAATTAGCCACAAATACAGTCCTTGAGATATTTGCCCATGCACGAGTATTTGTCTAAATCATGTCTCCTCTGTAGCACTAGGCCCTGCCACCACTGTGCTTGGCTGAATTCACAAATATGTTGTAACCTGTAGCTTCCCTGTCACTTCTCTGGCTCTCCTTTTCTAAGCTTTGTTTCCTATTTAAAATCTCCGGCTACTGCCATAGCTACTACTGCTACTGGAACCACCACAGCCACGTTGGTTTCATGGTTTGGCAAAGTGTTGGCAGCCACCACCATAGGGACCAGAGCTTCTGCCTCCAAAGTTTCCTCCCTTCATATAGCCATCCCCATTGCCACCATATCCACCACAACCACAGCTGACGCCAAAGCTGTCATGACTTTGTTTCCTCCATGACCAAAGTTGTCATTCCCACCAAAACCACCTCCACAAACACCACCAAAGTTTCCAGAAACACTCTGACCTCTTTGGCTGGATGAAGCACTAGCCATCTCTTGCTTTGATAGGGCTTTCCTAACTTCACAGTTGTGGCCATTCACAGTATGGTATTTCTGAATGACAGTCTTATCCACGGAGTCATGGTCATCAAAGGTTACAAAAGCAAAGCCCCTTTTCTTGCCACTGCCTCAGCCAGTCATGATTTCAGTCACTTCAGTTTTTCCATACTGTTCAAAATAATCTTGTAGGTGATGTTCTTCGGTGTCTTCTTTAATGCTACCAATAAATATTTATTTCACAGTTAAATAGGCACCTGGTCTTTGAGAACCTTCTCTTGAGACAGCTCTCTTTGTTTCTAAAACTCTTTTATCCACTTTGTGTGGCCTTGCATCATGGCTGCATACACCTCCTCCACAGTGGCGTATGTGATGAACCCAAAGCCCCTGGAAGGCATAGTGTTTGGATCTCTCATTACTACACAGTCCGTAAGCAATCCTCATTGCTCAAAATGGCTCCTCAGGCTTTCATTGATTGTTTCAAAGCTCAGATCTCCAGTGAAGAGCTTCCTCAGCTGCTCAGGCTCTTTAGGAGCCTCTGACTTAGACATGATTGCAAGGAGAAGAGAGACTTTAATGATGCTTCTTCGGCAGCATCCACAGGCAGAAAGGAACCGTCTATGTCTTTTAATTGGGGCATTAACAATTCAACTACACCAAGGTTTCTGAAGACAACGGCTTCTCAACCCAAGCAGGTTGTATATAAATTCCAAATAGAAACTGGCATCACCCTGAAGGAATTCTAACTTCACATGTGTAATGTTATGGGTAAATTTAAGGTTAAGGTTGTGATGTGTAAACTGGATCCTGTCATTATGATGCTAGCTGCTTTTTTTGCCCATTAGTTGATGCAGTTTCTTTACAGTGTCAATGATCTTTACAATTTGGTGTTTTTGCAGTTGCTGGTACTGGTTGTTCCTTTCCATATCTACTGCTTTCTTCAAGAGCTTTTGTAAGGCAGGTCTGGTGGTGACAAAATCTCTCTGCATTTGCTTGTCTATAAAGGAGTTTATTTCTCCTTCGCTTATGAAGATTAGTTAGGCTGGATATGAATTTCTGGGTTGAAAATTTTTTCTTTAGGAATGTTGAATATTGGCCCCTACTCTTTTCTGGCTTGTAGGGCTTCTGCTGACGGATCTGCTGTTAATCTAATGGACTTCCCTTTGTGGGTAACCTGACCCTTCTCTCTGGCTGCCCTTTAACATTTTCTCTTTCATTTCAACCTTGGTAGATCTGATGATTATGTGTCTTGGGGTTGCTCTTCTTGAGGAATATCTTTGTGGTGTTCTCTGTATTTCCTGAATTTGTGTGTTGGCCTGTCTTGCTAGATTGCGGAAGTACTCCTGGATAATATTGTTTTCCAACTTGGTTCCATTCTCCCCTTCACTTTCAGGTGCACCAAATCAAATGTAGATTAGTTCTTTTCACATAGTCCCATATTTCTTGGAGGCTTTGTTCATTTCTTTTCACTCTTTTTTCTCTAATCTTGTCTTCTGACTTTACTTCATTGAGTTGACCTTCAATCTCTGATATCCTTTCTTCCGCTTGATTGATTTGACTATTGATACTTGTATATGCTTCATGAAGTTCTCATGCTGTGTTTTTCAGCTCATTTAGGTCATTTATATTCTTCTCTAAACTAGTTATTCTGGTTAGTATTTTGTCTAACCTTTTTTCAACCTTAGCTTCTTTGCAATGGGTTAGAACATGCTCCTTTAGCTTGGAGGAGTTTGTTATTACCCATCTTCTGAAGCCCACTTCTGTTAATTCGTCAAACTTATTCTCTGTCCAGTTTTGTTCCCTTGCTGCTGAGGAGTTGTGATCCTTTGGAGGAGAGGAGGCATTCTGACTTTTGGAGTTTTCAGCCTTTTTTGTGCTGGTTTCTCCCCATCTTTGTGGAGTTGTCTGCCTTTGGTCTTTGATGTTGGTGACCTTCAGATGGGATCTCTGAGTGGACGTCCATTTTGTTGATGGTGATATTATTACTTTCTGTTTGTTAGTTTTCCTTCTAACAGTCAGACCCCTCAGCTACAGGTTTGCTGGAATTTGCTGGGGGTCCTCTCCAGACCCTGTTTGCCTGAATATCACCAGCAGTGGCTGCAGAACAGCAAAAATTGCTGCCTCTTCCTTCCTCTGGAAGCCAGCCAGAGATCTCCTAATGAGGTGTCTGTAAGCCCCTATTGGGAAGTATCTCACAAACAGGATACAAGGGGGTCAGGGACCCACTTGAGGATACAGAGTTTCCCTTGTCAGAGCTTGAATGTTGTGCTGGGAGATCCACTGTTCCTTTCAGAGCTGTCAGACAGGGATGTTTAAGTCTCCTGAACCTGCGCCCATGGTCACCCCTTCCCCCGGGTGCTTTCCCCCAGGGAGATAGAGGTTTTATATATAAGTCCCTGACTGGGGCTGCTGCCTTTTATTCAGAGATGGCCTGCCCAGAGAAGAGGAATCTAGAGAGGCAGTCTGGCTACAGCGGTCTTGCTGAGCTGCAGTGGGCTCCACCCTGTTCACACTTCCCAGCTGCTTTGTTTACACTGTGATGGTAAAACCACCTACTCAACATTCAGCAATGGTGGATGTCCCTCTCCCACCAAACTTAAGTGTCCCAGGTCAACCTCAGCCTGCTATGCTGGGAACAAAAATTTCAAGCCAGTGTATCATAGCTTGATGGGCTCCATGGCGGTGGGACCCACCGAGCCAGACCACTTGGCTCCCTGGTTTCAGCCCCCTTTCCAGGGGAATAAATGCTTCTGTTTCACTGGTGTTCCAGGTGCCACTGGGGTTTGGAAAACAAAAATAATAACTCCTGCTGCTAGCTCAGCGTCTACCCAAATGGCCGCTCAGTTTTGTGCTTGAAACCCAGGGCCCCGGTGGCATAGGCACCAGAGGGAGTCTCCTGGCTGTTAAAACCATGGGAAAAATGCAGTTATCTGGGCCAGAATGCACTGTTCTTCTCTCACAGTTTCCCTTGGCTAGGGAAGGGAAATCCTCCAACTCCTTGTGCTTCCCAGGTGAGGCAATGCCCCAGCTTGCTTTGGCTCATCCTCTGTGGTCTACACCCACTGTCTAACCAGTCCCAGTGGGATAAACCAGGTGTAAGGCTGGTTGCCTCGCCAGGAGTTCAGACACACCCATCTCCCTCCCCGCTTGAAAATTTACATTATCAGAATATGTCAATCATCTAGCTCCGCCTTGGAAATCCCCTCTGTACTTGGCACCTAACCATACCCTTGGAAATCCCCTCTGCACTCAGCACTTAGCCCGCTCACCGGAAGTCCCACCTACCTACCAATAGCAGCTCACCCCATCCACATCCTGTTTCTCCAAATTCAATCGAATGCCTTCACTCCCTATGAACCCCCACTCCTGAGAGGAATCAGGCGCGACTTCCCTGGCCCCTCTCCCCGGGACCACAGAACGTCACCCGGGAGCAGAACAAATTGGCATCTAATTTTCTTGTGCTGGCCTCAGTTTCCTCGTTTTTAACTCGGCAATAAACCTACAGAGAATAAACTTTACACCAGGTACCTCAGTTCAAAATGCTGAAATCATCACCTGCCTTCTGTGTCGATCTCACTGGGAGCTTTAGATCGGAGCACTTCCTATTCAGCAGTTGTAAGTGATCTGCTTTTTGTAAAACAGATCTCAACTTGTTACTGGACTCACAGAGAAGAAATACTTGACCATGGAGCTCAAAAGTTCCATACATCTAGAATACCACATTATGATCTGGTCTAGACCCACCAAGTAATGGAGTCAGATAGAAATGATACATTGGGATCAAACTTGAACAGGACCTAGACACAAGTAAGCTGCATGAGCAGTGTTACAGTCTGAATATTTTTGTCCCTCCAAAATGTATATATTAAAGTTTACTACCAATGTGATGGTATTAGGAGCTGGGGCCTTTGGGAGGCAATTAAGTCATGAACGCAAAGCCCTCATGAATGGGATTAGTGCCCTTAGAAGTAGAGATACAAGAGCTTGCTCTCTCTTCTTTCCATCATGTGAAGACGAAAAGACAACTGCCACCTGCAAACCACAAAATGGGCCCTCACTAGATAATGATTCTGCTGGCAGCTGCATCTTGGACCTCTCAGCCTTCAGAACTGTAAGAAATAAAGGTTTGTTTAGGCCACTGGGTTTATGGTATGTTACAGCAGCCTGAACTAAGACAAAAGGTATCAGACCCCATGTTATCCACAACACCTGCACTAGTGTGTCCCTTCCTCAGCTTGTCTATGGTCATAGAGGGGGTTTCACAGGACCAGCTGAAAGAGGAGAAGAGGCATAAGCTTGGTTTACAGATAGGTCAGTTACTAAGTGAGTGTAAACTGAAAATGGATGCTAACTGCATCACAGATGTATCTCAGGGGTAACCTTGAAAGACAGTGAAGATGAAAAATCCTCCTAATGGGTGAAGCTGTAAGGACTGCACTTGATTATTGATTTTCCACGACAGAAGAAGTGGCCTCATCCATTGCCTATAAGATATATAAAGATTCATGGGCAATGGCCCTTGACCTGGGCATTTAGTCAGGAGTCAGAAAAAAAGAAAGGAAGGTTGAAGACAAGGAGATCTATGTTACAGGTGACGGACATATGAGAATAGGCAGAGTGCAGTGATTTTTGTTAACATCCACTATAGAGCACTCACTATAGAACAGACACCAAGCAACCTAGTAGACAAAATGACATAGTTGGTGAAATCGATATAGCGAATACACATATATGAAGTGATGATGTTGGCAAAGAAGGGGACTATGTATAGACCCAGCAGGATGGACTACCACTTACAAGACTGATCTAGTTACTGCTGCCTCTGAATGTTCAACCTGTCAGCAACTGAGACTAGCATGAGCTCCTGATATGGCAGTACCCCTCAAGGACACCAGCTGGTTCCTTGGTGGCATGTCAAATATACTGTGCTACTTTCATGTTTGTAGGATCAGTTGTGTGTCTTCACAGGGATGTATTACATCATTCTAACTTGCTTTGCTGCACTCAGACTCAGCCAGCACCATAATCCAGGGGCCTGCAGAATCCCTGATCCATAGGCCTGGAATCCCGTGCAACATAGCATCTGACTAAAGGACTCACTTCACAGTAAAAGAGGTGTGGGAAAGAGCAATGGTTAGGGCAGGCTGAGGACCTGCAGTCTGCCTGGTACAATTGCCACCAAATTTAGACTTCTGCTTGCCATTAAACATCATGGAAGATCTGCAGAGTGAACAGCAGTGGACGCTGCGATGCCACCAGTGCCAGAAGAAAGAGCCAAAGGCCCACATCTAGAGCATGAAGAACTTCGTCCTCAGGAGCGACAAGAAGAAAAGAAAGCAGTTGCTCCTAGATGTGGCCACGATGGAGCAGAAGCACCAGCAGGAGCTAGGGAAGTTCCAAGACAATAGCAACCTTGACTCTGTCACTGAAGATCTAGCCAAGATGGATCTGGAAAACCAGCCTCCCCGTCTCTTCGTCTCTTCCAGGGAGAATGTGAGAAAGAAGGGTGGTCCTGGAGAGGGAGCCCAGGAGAGGATCTTCCAGGTCGAGATGCAGCACTTGGCCAGCTTCATGTGTGAGGAGGAGAAGCTCGCTGTCTTCCTGGGTGCCAGGAATCGAGATGAAGGTATCCCAGCAACCGCCATGCATGACCAGCTGCTGTCCTCGGTATCCGCAGACAGCCTGCAGGGGCCGCACGGCTAACTACACGCAGAGGCACACTGACTGCTTGCAGCCCGACTTCAGTGACCCCAGAAACTTCGATGCCTATGGTCGCAATGACTTTGTGAGCTACTGTGAGGACACCCTGCTCAGCGTGGTGAGGAAGCGGCGGGGCTGAGGGCCCTGTCGCACGTCCTGCAGTCCGCCATGGAGGAGGTGGCTGGGCTGAGGGCCCTGTCGCACGTCCTGCAGTCCGCCATGGAGGAGGCGGTGGGGCTGAGGGCCCTGTCGCACGTCCTGCAGTCCGCCATGGAGGAGGCGGTGGGGCTGAGGGCCCTGTCACACGTCCTGCAGTCCGCCATGGAGGAGGAGTCAGGGGCTGAGGGCCCTGTCGAACGTCCTGCAGTCCGCCATGGAGGAGGAGTCAGGGGCTGAGGGCCCTGTCACACGTCCTGCAGTCCGCCATTGAGGATGAGTCAGGGGCTGAGGGCCTGGTCACACGTCCTGCAGTCCGCCATTGAGGATGAGTCAGGGGCTGAGGGCCCTGTCACACGTCCTGCAGTCCGCCATTGAGGATGAGTCAGGGGCTGAGGGCCCTGTCGCACGTCCTGCAGTCCGCCATTGAGGATGAGTCAGGGGCTGAGGGCCTGGTCACATGTCCTGCAGTCCGCCATTGAGGATGAGTCAGGGGTTGAGGGCCCTGTCACACGTCCTGCAGTCCGCCATTGAGGATGAGTCAGGGGCTGAGGGCCCTGTCGCACGTCCTGCAGTCTGCCATGGAGGAGGAATCAGGGGCTGAGGGCCCTGTCGAACGTCCTGCAGTCCACCATGGAGGAGGAGTCAGGGGCTGAGGGCTTGGTCGCACGTCCTGCAGTCCGCCATGGAGGAGGCAGCGGGGCTGAGGGCCCTGTCACACTTCTGGCAGTCTGCCATTGAGGCGATCCAGGTCGACTCGCTCGTCGTCGTTGTCATCAGGGAGGAGTCCGCCAAGAAGTCACTCACCCTGGTCCACCTGCCCCAAGCCTGCAACCCCAGGGAGTACCACAGCTCCGCGAAGTCGCTTGAGGCCGGGGGCGTCAGGGTGCGACTCCGTGCCTCTTCCAGGCCAGACAACGCCGAAAACCTCCCGCCTTGCTGTCGCGCCTGCTGTCGTCATCTCCTGTTGTCATCCCCGCTGCGGCTGCTGTCGTCATCTCCTGTCGTCATCTCTGCCGCAGTGTCTCCTCAGGAGGCCCCGTCTCCCCTCCCCCCCCACAACACCGCCTCTCCGGTCCATCCAACCTCCGCTCCGCAGACTCGCCCGTTGCTTTGCTCCGAGTTTTCCTTTTACTCAAAATGGCCTCCGCCCCGTGCTCCCCCACCCCCCACCTTCCTGCCTTGCCATTCTACCTACTCATTCCTTGGTGACATTTCCAGGGAAACACGTGCCTTGTACTACCTGAGGGACCGAAGTTGGGTAAGCTCTAACCTCTTGCTCTAACCTCCAAGGTCTTTACCTCCCTTACCGGCTGAGAATTGGCCATGTTGCGAATAACGCAGGGATACAAATAGAAATTTTAGGTTTCACGTATTTCGGGAAAAGTAAATTTCATAGACTAGCTCGGAGTCCTCGGATTTCCTATGAATATATTGGATTACTCATATAAAATTAGAGTTTATGTGATGGAAATGCTTTGTGAATGCCTTTTGTTGCGTTTTTGAAACATAATTGTCATGGTTTGCTTTTTACTTAAATGGGCTACTCAGGAGATGCCTCGAGTTGTGAACAAGGGCACCATTAGTACTTTGTTTTGTTCTTTTATCAAAACTTGTGTGGTTCCAAATTAATTTCTGTTGCTCAGATGTTTGCTAAATTCTAAATAACAGCATTTGTTAAACTTGTAGATGTGTTTATAGAGTAAATTGACGTAAACTGATAGGCTAGATAAGGCTTAACATGTGAAAGATCTGAACTTAATTTCCTATATTAAAGGTAGGAAGGGATATGACTTTATTCAAATAGTTGATTCATTTCATTATCTCTACAACTGGCATAAAGCAAAAAGAGAAACATGAATATGTAGTTTAAGTTACTTTAAGGGGTGAAGATCTGAATCCAGTAAGTTTCCGTTATTCTTAGATATATAAAAAGGCTATGACTTTATTCAAGTAGCTAACCTACCTTGTTATCAACTGGTATGGAGTGTGAAAGATATGAATGTAGTAACTTACCTTATTTCTTGGAGATAGAAAAGTATCTAAAAAGATTTTTAGAAATATTAAAGTATTATTCTATTTTGTTCTGTCAACAACTGACATGAGGCGAAAAAGTGAACAACATACTTTTGTCATTTGAGACTTGTTAATATCTTGAATTTTCCAAAAGAATTTAAAAGTGAAGTGATTTGCAGCAAACAATTTCTGAAAAATTTAATCTTTGCTTTCTGTAATTTGGTGAGGTTGCTTAATTTTGGAAATTCTTTTTACATTCCAAATGTTCTAAAGTAAAATATATACATTAAAAAGATTTTTAACATGCAGTTTCTTTAAAAAGGAAAAGCAGTTAAAAAAAGAAAAAGAGGGGTGAGAGTGGGACCATAACTAAAGGTCCCACTTGTTCTGTCACTCGTCTCATCCATTCCTCCTTCCTTCGCTCTCCTTTCACTCATGTTAAACCAGCTTTTCCTTTCTCCAGTGAATCTCTTACATGTCTCACTCCATCTTGGTAGCTGCTTCTAGGGGCAACTTGAAATAATGTACTTCCATACTTATAAAATACTTCAAGTTATACCTCAAAATCCACAGCATACTTTACAAAATACCTCAAGCTCATAGCACAGATGAAGAGATGATTGTTTATCTTTAAAAATTTTTACTCCCAAAGCCATGTATATATATATGCCATTTGTGTATATATATATATATATATATTACACATATTATATATTAGTACACACACACACACATACACACACACACACATACACACACACACACACACACACACACACCCCTGGGGATTAGATTTAAAGAGCTTCAGTGACTTGCCTGATGTCACCCAACTGGTAGTAGAAAGCCTTAATGAACCTCAGATCTTTTCCCAACATTCTTAATGAACATTTAAAAGGGCTTCTTAATAAGATTACTGCATGTTTGTCATCAGAAACTTAGAAGACCACAAGGCAGTGAGCCGATATATGTAAAATGGTAAAATAAAAAACCCTGTAAACCAATAATCCTGTTTGGCAAAAATTGTCCTTCAAAAGCAGTGGCTCATGCCTGTAATCCCCTCACTTTGGGAGGTCGAGTCTGGTGTATACTTGAGGTCCGGAGTTCAAGACCAGTCTGACCAACATGGTGAAACCCCATCTCTACTAAAATACAATAAAAAAAAAATATATATATATATATATATATATATATATAGTTGGGCATGTTGGCATGCGACTGTAATCTCAGCTGCTCAGGAGGCTAAGGCAAGAGAATCACTTGAACCCTGGAGGTGGAAGTTGCAGTGAGTCAAGATCATGGCACTGCACTCCAGCCTGGGCAACAGAGTGAGACTCTGTCTCAAAAACAAAAACTACAAACAAACAAACAAAAAAATCTCTGAGAACTGCCCTACAAGGAATGCTAAAGTGAGTCCTGCAAGTTGAAATAAAGGATACTAGACAGTAACTTGATGTCATAAGAAAAAATAAACATCTCAGTAAGGGTAAATATATGGACAATTATAAAAGCTATTATTATTATAACAATGGTGTGTAACTCTACTTTTTCACATAATTTAAAAGATAAATACCATTTTTACAATTTAATAATCTAAAACCTAGTATTGTAACTTTGGTTTGTAACTCTACTTTTTTTCCTACATAATTTAAGAGACTAATTCATTTGAAAAATTATTAGATTAAGGTTTTTTGACACACAGTGTAGAAAGATGTAATTTCATGATATCTGTCCCTGAAAAGAGTAGGGACAGAACTATTAAAGCAGCACAGTTTTTATAGTTATTGAAATTATGTTTGTATAAATTCAAATTAGAGTGTTACAGTGTTAGGCTATTAAATATATTCGTAGTAAACAAAAATAATTCATAGTAAAAAAGAAATATGAAAGAATGCACACAAAAAGAAATGAGAAGAAAACTTTAAAGCTGCACTGTAAAACATCAACTAAACAAAAAAGAGGACAGTAATGGAGGAATAATGAGGAATGCACAAATGAAGATAATAAAGCTATGAGGCATATAGAAAAGAAATAGCAAAATGTCAAAGGTAATCCCCTTCTTATCAGAAATTAAATGTAAACTGATTAAACTGTCCAGTCAAAAGACAGATATTGGAGAATGGATTTTAAAAAACATGAGCAAAGTATATGCTGACTATAAGAGACTCAGTTTAGATCCAAATGCACAAATAGGTAGAAATTGAAGTAATGGAAAAGGATATTTTCTTTTCATACGCCATGCCACTAGTAACTAAGAAAGATTAAGGATAACTATGCTAATATCAGACAAAATAGACTTTAAATCCAAAAAAAAAATTACAGAAACAAAGGACATCATTAATAAATGAAAGTTTCAATACAGCAAAAGATTTATTTGCAAACATTTTTGTACCTAATAACAGACCATCAAAATATGAAGAAAAAATTGACAAAATAGAAAGGAGAAATAGACCATTCTGCAATAATAGCTGGATATTTCAATACCCTATTTTCAGAATTGGTAGAACACCCTGACAGAAGGCCAGGCACAGTGGCTCATGCCTGTAATCCCAGCACTTTGGGAGGCTAAGGTGGGTGGATCACTTGAGGTCAGGAGTTTAAGACCAGCCTGGCCAACATGGAGAAACCCCATCTCCACTAAAACATATAAAAATCAGCCTGGCCTGGTTTAGGAGAAACCCCGTCTCTACTAAAAAATATAAACATTAGCCTGGCATTCCTGTAATCCCATCTACCTGGGAGGCTGAGGTAGAGAATCACTAGAACTGGGGAGGCAGAGGCTGCAGTGAGCCGAGATTGCACCACTGCACTCCAGGCGGGAGACGGAGTAAGACACCATTTCGGAAAAAAAAAAAAAAAAAAAAAAAAAAAAAAAAAAAAAAAAAAGAACACCTGACAGAACATAAGTAAAGAAACATAGGATTCAAACAACACAATAATCCAACTAGATCTAACACATGTATAGAACACTGTATTCACAGAATACATAGTCTGCTGAAGTGCATATGGGATATTTTTCAAGTTAGACCACATGAGACAAATTAAGTCTCAATAGATTTAAAAAGATATATATCATACAAAGTATCTTCTCTGACCTCAACAGCACAAAATTAGAAATCAATAATGAAAGATAAACCATAAAACTTATGAATTTGAATTTGTAGAAATTAAACAAAATGTTCTTAACTGCTGGATCAAAGAAGAAATTAAAAGAGAAATACAAAATATTAAGAGACAAATGAGAATAAAAATAACCTGCAAAAACTTATAAGACACAGTGAAAACAATGCTAAGGAGAAAAAATTATAGCTATAAATGCTTACATTAAAAAACAAGAAATATCTCAAATCAACAACCTAACTTTACAATTTAAGGAATGAGAAAAAGAACAAAGTAAACCCAAAGCCAGCAGAAGAAAGGAAATAATAAAGATTAGAGCAGAGTTAAATGAAATAGAGAATAGAAAAATTATAGAGAAATCAATGAAATCAAAAGTTTGTTCTTTGAAAAGATCAACCAAATTGACAAATCTTTAGCTAGTAATCAAGAGAGATTAAGGGTGACTATCTTAATATCAGACAAAATAGACTAAGAAAAAAGAAGACTGAAATTACTAAAATGAGAAATGAAAGTGGAACTGTTACTACCAACTCCACAGAAACCGAAAGAATTATAAGAAGAGAATACTATTAGCAATTATATGCCAACAAACTGAAAAGCCTGTAAAGTAGACATATTAGTAGAAATACAAACCTTATCACCACTAAGCCACAAAGAAGTAAAAAAAAATCTGAATAGACCTATAACTAGTTAGGAGATTATGTCAGTAATCAAATATTGCTCAACAAAGAAAAATCCTGAACCTGATGGCTTCAATGGTAAACTTTACCAAACATTTAAAGAAGGACTAATACCAATCATTCTCAAATGTTTCCCAAAAAAATGAAGAGAAAGAAACACTAACACATTTTGTGAGGCCAGCATTGGCCTGATACCAAAAGCAGAAAATTACATTACAATAAAACTATAGATCAATATTCCTTGTGAGTATTGATACAAAAATCTTCAATAAAATACTAGCAAACCAAATTCAGCAACATGTTAAGAGGATTATTTATCATGACCAAGTGAGATTTATTCCTGGAATGCAAGAATGGCTTAAAATATGAAAATTGATCAAAGTATTAGACCACATTAACAGAATGAAAGGAAACAAACCTGATCATCTCAATTGATGCAAAAAATTATTTGACAAAAATCAACTCTTTTGTGACAAAAGCACTCAAAAAACTAGAAATGTAAAAAAGCTACCTCAAAATGATAAAGTCACTTAGAAAACATCCACAGCAAATATCGCATTTAATGATAAAACAATGAAAGCTTTCCTCTAAAAGCAGGAAGTAGACAAGGATGCTTACTTTCACCACTTCTGTTCAACATGATATTGTGAAAGTCCTAGCCAGAGCAATTAGATAAGAAAAAAAGAAATAAAAGGCATCCAAATGGAAAAGAAGTAAAATGATCTCTGTTTGGAAATAATATGATCTTATATGTAGAAGACAAAAAAATCCACAAAAATATTAGAATTAATTAAGACATTCAGCAAAATAACAGGATACAAGGTAAACATACAACAGTTGCATTTCTGTACACTAACAATGAAAAATCTGAAAAAAAAAAAAAGGTAAGAAAACATTTCCAGTTACAATAGCACTTAAAAGAATAAAGACACTTAGGAATTAACTAAGGATAAGGAGGTTGTACACTGAAAACTATAAAAACTTTCTAAAATAAATTAAAGAAAGTATAAATAAGTGGAAAGCATAAATAAATTTGAAGATTTAATATTGTTCAGATGTCAATACTACCTAAAGTGATTTACAGATTTAATGCAATGTTTATCAATATCCTAATGACTTATTTTTTGCAGAAATAGAAAAACGCATTCTGAAATTCATATGGAATCTCAAGTGACCCCAAATAGCCAAAACAATCTTGCAAAAAAAGGATAAAGAATATATCCTGATTTACCAGTGGAATAGAATAGACAGTTCCAAAACATTCCTTGCGTATATGGTCAAATGCTTTTAGAAAAGGGTGTCAAGACCACTCAACAGAGAAAAGACAGTCTTTTTAAACGAGTGGTGCTGGGAAAACTGGATATATCCACATGCAAAAGAATGAAGCTGGATCCTTACGTAACATCATATATAAAAGTTAATTCAGAATGGATCCATGAACTAATAATGTAAGACCTAAGAGTTTTATACTCTTAGAAAACACAGGGAAAATTTTCACAACATTGGATTTGGCAATTATGTCTTGGATATGACACAAAGGCACAGGGAACAACAATAACAAAAAGACAAATTGCAAAGCCGAGGTGGGTGGATCACCTGAGGTCAGGATTTCAAGACCAGCCTGGCCAATATGGTGAAACCCCATCTCTACTAAAAATACAAAGAAAATTAGCAGGGCACAGTGGTGCACACCTGTAATCCCAGCTACTCAGGAGGCTGAGGCAGGAGAATCGCTTGAACTCAGGAGGCTGAGGTTGCAGTGAGCAGAGACTGTGTCACTGCATTCCAGCCTGGGCAACAGAATGAAACTCTGTCTCAAAAAGAAAAAAAAGAAAAATTGAACTTAATAGCCAGGTGTGGTGCTCATGCCTGTAATGCCAGCACTTTTGGAGGCCAAATTGCAAGGATCACTTAAGCCCAGGAATTCAAGACTAGCCTGGGCAACATGGCAACATGGCAGGCTCCCATCTTGGTATAAAAAAAAAACTGAACTTCATCAAAATGTAAAAATTTTGTGCATAGACAGTAGCAGCAGAGTAAAAAGACAACCAAAAGGAAAAATATGTACAAATCATCTATTTTATAAGAGATTAATATCCAGAATATATAGAGAACTCCTAAAACTCAACAACCAAAGAACCCAAGCAATTCATTTCCAAAACGAGCAAAGAACTTAAATAGACATTTCTACAAACTAGGTATATAAATGGCCAATAAGCCCATGAAGAGATGCTCAGCATCACAAATCATTAGAGAAATACATGCTAACATCGTAAGGAAATACCACCTCATACCTACTAGGATGGCTGATATAAAAACGAACAAAAAATAATAAGTGTTTGTGAGGATGTGAATAAATTGGAACTCTTACGCTTTATTGGTAGAAATGTAACATGGTACAGCTGCTTTGGAAAACAGTATGGTTGCTTCTCAAGAATTTAAAAATAGAATTATCATATGGTTTAGCAAATTTCACTTCTTGATTTATACTCAATTGAAAGCAGGAACTTGAAGAGATAATTGTATACTCATGTCGATAGCAGCATTATTCACAATAGCCAATGGTAAAAACAACCATCCATGGACTGATGAATAAACAAAATGTGGTATTAGCATGCAGTGGAATATTATTTAATCCTAAAGAAGAAATAAATTCTGACATGATACAATATGGATGAACCTTGAAGACATTATGCTAAGTGAAATAAGCCATTCACACGAGGACAAATATTGTGATTTCACTTACGTTAGCTACCTAGAGTAGTCAAATTTATACAGGCAGAAAGTAGCATGGTAGTTGGCAAGGCCTGGGTGGACAGGGAATGGGAAGTTATTGTTTAATGAGTATAGAATTTTGTAAAATGAAAAGTTCTGGAGATGGATGATGATGATATTTGCACAACAATGTGAATGTACTTAATGCCACTGAACCGTACACTTAAAAATGGTTATGAAAATTTTTACGTTATGAATATTTCCCACAAAAATAACTTTAAAAAAACCCTATTGTTCTAAAACAATGTTTTTTTCCTAGAGAAAGTACTTACTAGTTCAAAACAATGTATGTGTCAGTTCTCTGTTATCATATAACCTTTTATTTTCAGTGGAAGAAAATATGTTGGAAATATTTATTCCTCCTAGTTTCCTCCTCTCCCCAAATAATAAATGATAAGAGGGTGGTGTAATCTCATCTTTTCTACCTTGGTGATCTAATTTTGGTTTAAGCACATGTATTAGTAGGTGTACTTTTTGTCTGTTTTTAGATTCCATTTGAAAGAAACCATTTCTCTGCTTCACTAGTACACTCTGGCTACATTCTTTTGGCCTATTCTTTGTTGGGTGAGACTCTCCAAAATTAATGCCTACTCTTTATTGATTGCCTACCTGCGGCAGACATTTTGCAAACGTTATTTTTAACTTCTTGAATAACCTTCGAATTGACTATTATTACCCCATTTTTTCAGATTGTAAGTAGTAAGCACAGGATTTGAATGTGGGTCTAGCTCTAAAACCTTGAAAAGGTTTACCAAAAAGTTAAAACAAAAGCCAAAGTTAGATAGATACTCAGTCACCCCATCCATTCTCTTTCAGCTACAGGAAAGTGATCTCTATTTAATACATATGAGTTTCTGTTTGCAAAATGGGCATCAAATCTTAATAGTTTTATAAGTGCCTGAAGAAATGGTTTGTACCAGATGATCTTTAAGGATTTATGACATATATATCTTAAATAGGTTGTATAGATTATAAATAGATTGTGTGGATTGACAGATTTTCACAAACTGAACACACCTGTTTAACCAGTACCTAGATCAAGAAACAAAGCATGACCAATAGCTTCCAGACTCTTTTATGCCCCTCGCTGCTATATCTCCACTTTCAATAGCAATTGATTATTTACACCTAAATGTTATCTATTTACAATTATGGACATTTAGTTTCCAGTTTTGCTATTATGAATAATGTTGTTATAGACATTCTTGTTCATGTCTTTTGGTGACACACACACATTTCTGCTGAGTACAAAGCTATGAGTAGAAATAATTGCTGTATCACACTATATGCATATGTTCAGCTGGTATGGTTTGGCTCTGGGTCCCCACCCAAATCTCATCTTAAATTGTAGCTTCCATAATTCCCATCTATTATGGGTGGGAACCAGTGGGAGATCATTTAAATCATGGAGGTGGTTCCCCCATATTGTTCTCTTGGTAATGAATAAGTCTCATGAGATCTGATGGTTTTATCAGGGGTTTCCGCTTTTGCATCTTCGTCATTTTTCTCTTGCTGCCACCATGTCAAAGTGCCTTTTGCCTCCCACCATGATTCTGAGGCCTCCCCAGCCATGTGGAACTATAAACCCACTGAAACCTCTTTTTCTTCTCAGTCTTGGGTATGTCTTTATCAGCAGCATGAACACGAACTAATACAGTAAATTGGTACCAGTAGGGTGGGGCATTGCTGAAAAGATACCTGAAAATGTGGAAGTGACTTTGGAACTGGGTAATGGGCGGAGGTTGGAACAGTTTCAAGGACTCAGAAGAAGACAGGAAAATGTGGGAAAGTTTGAAACCTCCTAGAGATTTGTTGAATGGCTTTGACAAAAATGCTGATAATGATATAGACAATGAAATTCAGGCTGAGGTGCTCTCAGATGGAGAGGAGGAACTTCTTGGGAACTGGAGCAAAGGTGAGCCTTGTTATGTTCTAGCAGAGATTGGCAACGTTTTGCCCCTTCCCTGGAGATTTGTGGAACGTCAAACTTAAGAGAGATGATTTAAGGTATCTGGCAGAAGAAATTTCTAAGCAGCAAAGCATTCAAGATCTGACTTGAGTGCTGCTAAAGGCATTCAGTTTTAAAAGGGAAACAGAGCATGAAAGTTTGGGAATTTGCAGCTTGATGATATGATAGAAAAGAAAATCCCATTTTCTGAGAAGTAATTCAAACCTGCTGCAGAATTTGCATAAGTAACAAGAAGCCCAATGTTAATCCCCAAGGCAATGGGGAAAATGTCTTCAGAGTATGTCAGAAGTCATCATGGCAGCCCCTCCCATCACAGGCCTGGAGCCCTGGGAGGAAAAAGTGGTTTCATGGGCGAGGCCCAGTGTCCCTGAGCTGGGAACTTGGTGCCCTGTGTCCTAGCTGCTCCAGCCATGGCTAAAAGGGTTTATCATAGAGCTTGGGTCATGGCTTCAGAGGGTGGAAGCCCCAAGCCTTGGCAGCTTCAACATGGTGTTGAGCCTATGGGTACACAGAAATCAAGAATTGAGGTTTGGGAACCTCCACCTACATTTCAGAAGATGTATAGAAATGCCCGGATGCCCAGGCAGAAGTTTGCTGCAGGGCGGGGCTCTCATGGAGAACTTCTGCTAGGGCAGTGCAGAAGGAGAAGAGAAATGTGGGGTCAGAGCCCCCACATAGACTCCCTACAGGGACACTGCCTAGTAGAGCTGTGAGAAGAGGGCCATCATCCTCCAGACCCCAGAATGGTAGATCCACTGACAGCTTGCACTGTTTGCCTGGAGATTCAGCAGATACTCAATGCCAGCCTGTGAGAGCAGCCAAGAGGGAGGCTGTGCCCTGCAGTGCCACTGGGTCAGTGCTGCCCAAGACCATGGATACCTACCTCTTTCATTAGCATGACCTGGATAGAAGACATGGAGTCAAAGGAGATTCATTTTGGAGCTTTAAAATTTGCCCTGCAGGCTTTTGGACTTGCATGGGCCCTGTGAGCCCTTTGTTTTGGCCAATTTCTCCCATTTGGAATGGCTGTATTTACCCAATACCTGTACCTCCATTGTATCTAGGAAGGAACTAGCTTGCTTTTGATTTTACAGGCTCATAAGCAGAAGGAACTTGCCTTATCTCAGATGAGACTTTGGATTGTGGACTTTTGGGTTAATGCTAAAATGAGTTAAGACTTTGGGGGACTGTTGGGAAGTCATGATTGGTTTTGAGATGTGAGGACATGAAATTTAGGGGGGCCAAAGTTGGAATGATATGGTTTGGTTCTGTGTCTCTATCCAAATCTCATCTTGAATTGTACTCCCATAATTCCCACATATTGTGCGATGGACCCAGTGGGAGATAATTAGAATCATGGGGATGGTTTCCCCCATATTGTTCTCATGTTAGTAAGACTCATAAGATCTGATGGTTTTATCAGGGGGTTCTGCTTTTGCATCTTCCTCATTTTTGTCTTGCTGCCGCCATATAAGAAATGCCTTTTGCCTCCCGCCGTGATTCTTAGGTCTCTCCAGCCACATGGAACTGTAAGTCCAATTAAACATCTTTTTCTTCCCAGTTATCAGCAACATGAAAATGAACTAATACATCAGCTTTTGTAAATATGGCAAGTTTTCCAAAGTATACATTAAAATGTTTTATAAAGCCTCAGGTAAAATACTGTCAACCAATAGAAGAATAGGTAAAAGACTTGACAAAAAGGAAGCCAAGTAATAAGAATAGCACAACTTTTGAAAATGTTAAGTCATTTTAACCCTAACTTTGTTGCAGAGAGGAAAAAAAATTATTCTGTAAGTATATTTAAAATGTTTGTTTCAAACTGGCTAATTCTTTATTATATATTCTATCAAAAAATTATTTAAAATTTATGAAATAAATAGATACACCAATGGTTATGTTTTATCTGTAGTATAATGGTTCAGAAATTGAAAATACATATATTATATTTCATTAAAGTCCATATTTTAAAAAAGCTTATCTACTTCACTTAAATTTAGAAAACAGAATTATTTTAAAATCTCCAAAGTGATAGTATCCTAAATTGTCTTCAATTTATTCAACTAATAATTAATAATCAAGTTCAAAGCAAACCAATAAAAAGGATATTCAGATAGATTTAACAATTATCTTAACAGTCCACTACTTAGTAAAACCAAATTTTCATAAATATTATTAAATTTTTTTACAAATTACAGATAAATGGAATACACAAACAAAAACTTTTTTTTTTTTTTTTTTTAGTTTTTAGTTTTTTTTATTTTATTTTATTTTATTTTATTTTATTTTATTTTAGGTTTCGGGGTACATGTGATGAACATGCAAGATTGTTGCATAGGTACACACATGGCAGTGTGGTTTGCTGCTTTCTGTCCCCTCACCTGTATCTGTCATTTCTCCCCATGCTATCTCTTCCCACTTCCCCACCCCCCGCCCCTCCCCCATTTCCCCTCAGCGGACCCCAGTGTGTAGTGCTCCCCTCCCTGTGTCCTTGTGTTCTCATTGTTCAGCACCCGCCTATGAGTGAGAATATACGGTGTTTGATTTTCTGCTCTTGTGTCAGTTTGCTGAGAATGATGGTTTCCAGGTTCATCCATGTCCCTACAAAGGACGTGAACTCATCGTTTTTGATGGCTGCGTAATATTCCATGGTGTATATGTACCACATTTTCCCTATCCAGTCTATCATCGTTGGACATTTGGGTTGGTTCCAGGTCTTTGCTATTGTAAACAGTGCTGCAATGCACATTCGTGTGCACGTGTCCTTGTAGTAGAATGATTTATAATCCTTTGGATATATACCCAGTAATGGGATTGCTGGGTCAAATGGGATTTCTATTTTTAGGTCCTTGAGGAATCGCCACACTGTCTTCCACAATGGTTGAACTAATTTACATTCCCACCAACAGTGTAGAAGTGTTCCTATTTCTCCACATCCTCTCCAGCATCTGTTGTTTCCCGATTTTTTAATGATCGCCATTCTAACTGGTGTGAGATGGTATCTCAATGTGGTTTTGATTTGCATTTCTCTGATGACCAGTGATGATGAGCATTTTTTCATATGTTTGTTGGCCTCCTGTATGTCTTCTTTTGTAAAGTACCTGTTCATGTCCTTTGCCCATTTTTGAATGGGCTTGTTTGTTTTTTTCTTGTAGATCTGCTTTAGTTCTTTGTAAATTCTGGATATCAGCCCCTTGTCAGATGGGTAGGCTGCAAAAATTTTTTCCCATTCTGTTGGTTGCCGATTCACTCTACTGACTGTTTCTTTTGCCGTGCAGAAGCTGTGGAGTTTGATTAGTTCCCATTTGTCTATTTTGGCTTTTGTTGCCATTGCTTTTGGCATTTTGGTCATGAAGTCCTTGCCTACACCTATGTCCTGAATGGTTTTGCCTAGATTTTCCTCTAAGGTTTTTATGGTGTTAGGTCTGATGTTTAAGTCTTTAATCCATCTGGAGTTAATTTTGGTGTAAGGTGTCAGGAAGGGGTCCTGTTTCTGCTTTCTGCACATGGCTAGCCAGTTTTCCCAACACCATTTATTAAACAGGGAGTCCTTTCCCCATTGCTTGTTTTTGTCAGGTTTGTCGAAGATCAGATGGTTGTGGGTATGTTGTTTTTCCTGTGAGGCCTCTGTTCTGTTCCATTGGTCTATATCTCTGTTTCGGTACCAGTACCATGCTGTTTTGATTACTGTAGCCTTGTAGTATAGTTTGAAGTCCGGTAGTGTGATGCCTCCTGCTTTGTTCTTTTTGCTCAGAATTGACTTGGCTATGCGGGCTCTCTTTTGGTTCCATATGAAGTTTAAGGTGTTTTTTTCCAGTTCTGTGAAGAAGGTCATTGGTAGCTTGATGGGAATAGCGTTGAATCTGTAAATTACTTTGGGCAGTATGGCCATTTTCACAATGTTGATTCTTCCTAACCATGAACATGGAATGTTTATCCATCTGTTTGTATCCTCTCTTATTTCATTGAGCAATGGCTTGTAGTTCTCCTTGAAGAGGTCCTTTACGTTCCTTGTTAGTTGTATTCCTAGGTACTTTATTCTCTTTGTAGCAATTGTGAATGGCAGTTCGTTCTTGATTTGGCTCTCTTGAAGTCTATTACTGGTGTCTAGGAATGCTTGTGATTTTTGCACGTTGATTTTGTATCCTGAGACTTTGCTGAAGTTGTTTATCAGTTTCAGGAGATTTTGGGCTGAGATGATGGGGTCTTCCAGATATACAATCATGTCATCTGCAAATAGAGACAATTTGATTTCCTCCTTTCCAATTTGAATAGCCTTTATTTCTTTTTCTTGCCTGATTGCTCTGGCTAGAACTTCCAGTACTATATTGAATAGGAGTGGTGAGAGAGGGCATCCTTGTCTAGTGCCAGATTTCAAAGGGAATGCTTCCAGTTTTTGCCCATTCAGTATGATATTTGCTGTTGGTTTGTCGTAAATAGCTTTTATTGTTTTGAGATATGTTCCATCAATACCTAGTTTATTGAGGGTTTTTAGCATAAAGGGTTGTTGAATTTTGTCAAAAGCCTTCTCTGCGTCAATTGAGATAATCATGTGGTTTTTATCTTTGGTTCTGTTTATGTGGTGAATTACGTTTATGGACTTGCGTATGTTGAACCAGCCTTGCATCCCCGGGATGAATCCTACTTGATCATGGTGGATGAGCTTTTTGATATGCTGTTGCAATCGGTTTGCCAGTATTTTATTGAAGATTTTTGCATCTATGTTCATCATGGATATTGGCCTGAAATTTTCTTTTCTTGTTGAGTCTCTGCCGGGTTTTGGTATCAGGATGATGTTTGTCTCGTAAAATGATTTGGGAAGGATTCCCTCTTTTTGGATTGTCTGGAATAGTTTCAGAAGGAATGGTATCAGCTCCTCTTTGTATGTCTGGTAGAATTCCGCTGTGAACCCATCTGGACCTGGGCTTTTTTTGGGTGGTAGGCTCTTTATTGCTGCCTCGACTTCAGACCATGTTATTGGTCTATTCAGGGTTTCGGCTTCTTCCAGGTTTAGGCTTGGGAGGGTGCAGGTGTCCAGGAATTTATCCATTTCTTCCAGGTTTACTAATTTATGTGCATAGAGTTGTTTGTAATAATCTCTGATGATGGTTTGGATTTCTGTGGAATCTGTGGTGATATCCCCTTTATCGTTTTTTATTGCATCAATTTGGTTATTCTCTCTTTTCTTTTTTATTAATCTGGCTAGTGGTCTGTCTATTTTGTTGATCTTTTCAAAAAACCAGCTCCTGGATTTATTGATTTTTTGAAGAGTTTTTTGTGTCTCTATTTCCTTCAGTTCTGCTCTGATCTTAGATATTTCCTGTCTTCTGCTAGGTTTTGAGTTTTTTTGATCTTGCTCCTCTAGCTCTTTCAATTTTGATGATAGGGTGTCAATTTTCGACCTCTCCTTTCTTCTCATGTGGGCACTCATTGCTATATATTTTCCTCTAGAGACTGCTTTAAATGTGTCCCAGAGATTCTGGTATGTTGTGTCTTCGTTCTCATTGGTTTCGAAGAACATCTTTATTTCTGCCTTCATTTCATTGTTTATCCAGTCAACATTCAAGAGCAAGTTGTTCAGTTTCCATGAAGCTGTGTGATTCTGAGTTAGTTTCTGCATTCTGAGTTCTAACTCGATTGCACTGTGGTCTGAGAGACTGTTTGTTATGATTTCTGTTCTTTTGCATTTGCTCAGGAGTGATTTACTGCCAATTATGTGGTCAATTTTAGAGTAGGTGTGATGTGGTGCTGAGAAGAATGTATATTCTGTGGATTTGGGGTGGAGAGTTCTGTAAATGTCTATTAGGTTTGCTTGTTCCAGGTCTGAGTTCAGGTCCTGGATATCCTTGTTGATTTTCTGTCTGGATGATCTGTCTAATATTGACAGTGGGGTGTTAAAGTCTGCCACTATTATTGTGTGGGAGTCTAAGTCTCTTTGTAGGTCATTGAGAACTTGCCTTATTTATCTGGGTGCTCCTGTATTGGGTGCATATATATTTAGGATCGTTAGCTCTTCTTGTTGCAGTGATCCTTTTACCATTATGTAATGTCCTTCTTTGTCTCTTTTGATCTTTGTTGCTTTAAAGTCTATTTTATCAGAGATGAGAGTTGCAACTCCTGCCTTTTTTTGCTCTCCATTTGCTTGGTAGATATTCCTCCATCCCTTTATTTTGAGCCTTTGTGTATCCTTGCATGTAAGATGGGTTTCCTGGATACAGCACACTGATGGGTTTTGGCTTTTTATCCAGTTTGCCAGTCTGTGTCTTTTGATTGGGGCATTTAGTCCATTGACATTAAGGGATAGTATTGTTATGTGTGATTTTGATACTGTCATTTTGATGCTACCTGGCTGTTTTGTTGGTTAGTTGATGCAGATTCTTGATTGTGTCGATGCTCTTTTACCATTTGGTGTGTTTTTGGAGTGCCTGGTACTGGTTGTTCCTTTATAAGTGTAGAGCCTCTTTCAGGAGTTCTTGTAGAGCAGGTTTGGTGGTGATGAAATCTCTGAGCGCTTGCTTGTTCACAAAGGATTTTATTTTTCCTTCGCTTATGAAGCTTAGTTTGGCTGGATAGGAGATTCTGGGTTGAAAGTTCTTTTCTTTAAGGATGTTGAATATTGGCCCCCAATCTCTTCTGGCTTATAGGGTTTCTCCTGAGAGATCTGCAGTGAGTCTAATGGGCTTCCCTTTGTGGGTAACCCGACCTTTCTCTCTGGCTGCCCTTAGCATTTTCTCTTTCATTTCAACCTTGGTGAATCTGACGATTATGTGCCTTGGGGTTGCTCTTCTTGCGGAATATCTTTGTGGTGTTCTCTGTATTTCCTGGATTTGAATATTGGTCTGCCTTGCTAGGTTGGGGAAGTTTTCCCGGATAATATCCTGAAGAGTATTTTCCAGCTTGGATTCATTCTCTTCATCACATTCAGGTACACCTATCAGACGTAGATTAGGTCTTTTCACATAGTCCCACATTTCTTGAAGATTTTGTTCATTCCTTTTTGCGCTTTTTTCTCTGTTCTTGCCTTCTCTTTTTATTTCATTGAGTTGATCTTCGACCTCTGATATCCTTTCTTCTGCTTGGTCAATTCGGCTGTTGAAGCTTGTGCATGCTTCACGAAGTTCTCGCGTTGCATTTTTCAGCTCCATCAATTCACTTATACTCCTCTCTATGCTGTCCATTCTCGTCAGCAGTTCGTCCAATCTTTTTTCAAGGTTCCTATTTTCTTTGCGTGCGGTTAGAACATGTTCTTTTAGCTCGCTGTAGTTTCTTACTACCCACCTTCTGAAGTCTGATTCTGTCATTTCATCACTCTCCTTCTCCATCCAGTCTGGTTCCCTTGCTGGTGAGGAGTTGTGATCCCTTTTAGGGGGAGAGGTGTTCTGGTTTCGGGAGTTTTCATCCTTTTTACGCTGGTTTCTTCCCATTTTTGTGGGTTTATCCACCTGTTGTCTGTCTCTGTCCCAGGGAGTTGGAGCTTTATGAGTTTCCGTTGCACTACTGCCTTTTTTTGATTTTTCTTTCAGGTCTGACCCGCCCAGCTAGCAGCACGCCTAGCCACTGCCTGCCCGCAGGGGCTTTGCTGAGCTGCTGTGGGCTCTGCCCAGCTGCCCTGAGCTCTTCCCTGTAGTCCTTTTTATATGGGAGTAGTTAGAACTGTCTCGGCAACGGTGGCCCCGCCTCTGTTATGGCGGACTCTCTCTGTTGTGGGAGGTTGCCTCGGCAACGGCAGCCTGCCTCCGTAGCGGTGGAGAGTCTCAGTAATGGCGGAAGCCCCTCCCCCACCGAGCCGGGCCGTCCAGGTTCAGCTGTGCTTGGTTTGAAGGGCTCAACCCAGAGGGTTTCCAATTACTGTTTTTGTTTTCGTTGTTGTTGGGGGTGGAGGGGTGGGACCAACCGAGCCTGATCACCTGGCTCCCTGACTCCGAGTCTTTTCTTTTAAGTTGAACGACCCCGCGTTCCGGTCTCTTGTTGAAAAGGCGCCGGGATCTCCCGTACTGCGACTCACGGAGTCGGCTCGGCCTGCGGCGCCGGCTCCTAGCGGATTTTTTGCCTAGGAATCTCCTGGCCTGACTCGCTATTTCAGATGAATGGCCCACTCTGCCGTCTCAGGGCTCTGCTCGTCAGCTAAGAGGGCTCCCAGACCAGTGGTTTTTGTACGGAGAACCGCAGCAACAGGGAGTGGTCACAGCAGCCGCGCGGGCGGAATCAGCCCCACAGGGGCCAAAACAGCCACACCGGCTGGGACTGCGACACTGGCGACCCCTCTGCCTGGGTATCTCCTGGTCTGTGGGCAATAAGAGTTCGTCTGTAAATGCGGCGTTCACTCACCCTCTGCACCTTCACTGGGAGCTGAAGTCCTGAGCTGTTCTTAGGCGGCCATCTTCCACAAACAAAAACTTTTAATCACCTAACAAAGCTCCTCCTTCTTTTTAGTTTTTATTTAGTGTTTGGAGGGAGTATTTAGTGTTTAGTTCAAAATTATTGCAATGCAAGACTGCAATAAAAGTTAGGCTGTTATCTTGAATGTAAAGAAGCGATGATGAATGCACTGAAAAATAAGCAGTAAAAAAAAAAAATGCAAGGCAGTTGCAGGAATAAAGCTCCGTGAGCTCTTGACCTCACATATGTACAAATTAATTTACCCAAATAAAAGAGCTATAATGTTAATGTGGCTTGGAAAATTTTTCAGAAAAATGCCAATTTTATTCTCTTTTCTGAAAGTGCAAAGGATAGAGAAAAAAAGTGAGAAGAAAAATTCTGTGACGAAAGATATTATAAATGGAAAATACAATCTAAATCTCAGGTATTTTAACAGCAAAAAGCATGTGTTAGAGAGAGAGAAAGAGAGAGAGACAGAGAGAGAGAGAGAGAGACAGAGAAAGAGAGAGAGAGACTTTACGTTAGTAAGGTCAGCCTTACATTAGTATATTCTTGCTGAATCTTTGACTGACCTACCAGATGTTCATCACAGGCACACTTTACTTCTATTATGCCATCTGGTTTTGTTTGTTTTCTATTTGAATTTCTACTGAATCCATTCTCTTGTGATAAATGTGGAAATTTTGGTTGTTTTAATTTTATTATTGTGCCCTCCATTATCTTTGAATTCCTGTAACTGGAACATTATTAAACTTGTCTCTTAAAAACGCCGTACTCTCATTTGTCATTGCACTCCTAAAGGACCTTAACCTTTTGGTATTTGAGGTATTCTTGGAAGTCCTTTTAGGAACATGGATTTCGCTGATGGATTTGACTGGGACTTTGAAAATACAATGGTTTTATGTTAATCTTGCCTATTAATGTTTTATGTCTTAAGGCTGGAGACTTGGTTCCTCTTCCTGAAATTTTAAGCTCTGTTTCCTATAAAGACTCATAGCTAGCTTGACTTGGGATCTGCAATAAGTAAGAGATTTGGTCACTTAACCTTTTCTCTCTCTTGCCATTGGGTGGATTCTATGAACTGGTCTTTCTTAGGCTTCCATTAAACACACTCTTGATTCTAGAACTAAAGACAAATAGATAATCTCATAACTATTTGCAAATATTGGTAGTATTTTCATATGTAAAAGATTTAAAGAGAATTCTTGGAAACCAGCACAGTAGAAGTAAGAGCAATGAAACAAAGCTACAGGAAGAAATGTTCAGCTTTGTATAAAGCAAGTGTTAGCACTCTGCCTCTGGGAGGCAGTAGGGTGTAGGGTAGAGGTTGAGTATGGCTTCCCGTTGACTTCAAATCCAGTACACCACTCGGTATTTGTGTGATCTGTGCCTTGGTTTATTCTGTGAAATAGGTATAATAGTAAATCCTCCCCCATTGGGTTTTTGTGAGGATTAAATGAGATACTTCCTGCCGGGCACTTACAATTGTGTCTGGTACAGAATAAACGTTCAATAAAAGTTAGCTTTATTATTATGGAATAGGCTCTCTGCTTTTATGTGTTCTCCATCATTAGAGGAATTTAAGCAGAGGTGAAATAATAAATTGGTAGAGATTTTATAGTTAAGATTCAAGCATTGGATAGCTCCTTCAACCCCTCAGATTTGTGTTTCTATTTTTTTTTTTTTTTTTGTTTCCAGTGAATATCAAGGTATCTTTCATATTGACAATGGTGGTATTAACCTATATAACATGCTTTTTTCCTGGTAGTTCAATTTCAATGATACAGTCTCCTGTAGGCAATCTGGGACCTCAGAGGACGGCAAAGAAAACCACTGCTTAAGTCCAGTCTACACGCTGACCTCATGAAGCAAACCAACGATAGATGCCAGAGACCTAAACAGATAGACTGTGAATTCAGTTTGAGGAAGACACTGCAGAACAGGTCTTTTGATAATTTACAATCTTTCCTATCTGATGGCAAAAATTTAAAAGGGCTATAATAGTCATTGTTGGTAAGACATAAATGGAAAAATGGACTCTGTACTATATTGTTAGTGGGACCATACACCACAAACATTTTGGAAAGAAATCTGTCAATGTCTGTTATAATTTAAAATATATATTCTCTTTGACCTGCCAACTCCACTTTTAAATATATATATATGCATACATAGACACACAGACACGTGCGCGCGCGCACACACACACACACACACACACACACATATTTAAGGCCACATTAAGATACCTCTATTGTGGCATTAATTATGGTAGTAAAAATAAGGAAACAATATAATTGTCTATCAATAGTCCCAATATTTAAATGCAGTAAGCTCTTTTGGAATATTATTAAGTGACTTTTAAAAAATGGTTGATATTTCTATCTGTTGACATGAGAGGTCCATGATGTACTGTTAAGTGAGTAAAGCAAGTCCCAGCATAATATTTACAGTATATTTGATGTTTGAAACAGCGAACAAACAAAAACTTCAAACTGCCTTTGCATGCTTTGATATGTGGAGGAGAGGTGAGGGTGGTCACCAGGTCACTGAGCTTGGTTAGCTCAGTGTTGGGGCTAAGGGGGAATCAGTGTTTCCTATATATGTTTTTGCATTGTTTTACATGCAATAAATGAAACTTTTTGGAGTGAAAAACTAGAAGGAAATAATTTTAATTAAAGAACTTAATAATTACAAAAATGTACCTGCTACAATACATGCACAGTAGGAGCATGCATTTCGCTGATGGATTTGACTGGGACTTTGAAGCTGTAATGGTGTTATGTTCATCTTTGCTGTTAATGTTTTATGTCTTAAGGCTGGAGACTTGGTTCCTTCTGAAATTTCTGGCACAATACAAATTTCTTGAGAAAAATAATCCCACTCTCCCTTCTTCTCCTTATTATTTATCCCTTTTTCCTCTGTCTCCTCCATCACTTTCTTCCTTATTCTTTTTTATTCCCACTTCACGTCAAAAAAAAAAGTATTTTTGCAAAAATGGAAAGACATTACAAGTCAAAATGTTTAATAAGACTGAAACTGATAGAAAAAACAGTTCATTTTTTCCCTTTTTCACCTCAAACACTAAAAAATATTTTGTAAAAGAACTATTTTTAACCAGAGTACAGCTCCTCCGACTCATACAGGGTAAAGTTCTGCCATTTCTAGTGACATAGAGCTCCCTAGACCATGCTGTTCAGAAAGAACACAAAAACCAAATGCCTCCTTCCTTCCTTCCTTCTTTCCCTCCCTCCCTCCCTCCCTCCTTCCTTCCTTCCTTTTTGATAAATAGTAGGAGCAGCAGCAGTATTTCTTCTTATGATAAGCAATAATGACATGTGCTCTAAAAGAAAACTAGAATATTGACTCTGACTTTATGTGGACAAGTGCAAAAAAGAATAAAATATATTAATTAATTGAAACTCATTAAAAAGAGGCAAATATAACCAAGATTTTTTTCATGTAGTAGTAACAACTATTATTAAACATTTGTATAGATAAACTAATTGAAATTTATCTTCCTAAAATAGTATATCTTTAAAGTTTTAAAAAATTATGTAAATTCTGTAGTTGAACAAATTATGTCATTGCTGAAGTATTTGATTTGTGGGTGAACTCTTTCTATGGTTCCTATTGTCTTCCATTACTTTTCATTTCTTTTCTTTTTGCACTGGAGTCTCACTCTGTCACACAGGCTGGAGTGCAGTGGCAGGACCTCAGCTCACGGCAGCCTCTGCCTCCCAGGTTCAAATGATTCTCCTGCCTCAGCCTCATGAGTAGCTGGGACTCCAGGCACATGCCACCACACACTGCTAATTTTTGTATTTTTAGTAGAAATTGAGTTTTGCCGTGTTAACCAGGCTGATCTCAAACTCCTGACCTCAAGTGGTCCACCCACCTTGACCTCCCAAATTGCTGGGATTACAGGTGTGAGCCTCTGCTCCTGGCCATGTCTTCCATTACTTTTCTGAGTTCTATTTTTGTTCGTTTTTTAACTACCTTAAAATTTTTACTGTAGAAATGTAAAAGCATACAGAAAAAATGTAATGAATCCCCATGTATCCTTCACCCAGCTTCAACATTTATGTATTCATAGCAATTCTTGTTTCATCTTCAAGCCCACCTGTCCTCCAAACATATTTTGTAGCAGATACCAAACACCATAAATGTTTCAGTACTTATGCCTACAAGATATGAACTCTTTTAAAACATAATCACAATACTATAAGTGTAGCTAAACAAAGAAGGATATTTTCTTAATATCAACACGTAGATACTGTTAAAATTCCTAATTGTCTCTTAAATGGCATAATTTTTATAGTGTTTAATGTATAAATTTCTCCTTAGTACACTGTTTTCCCCTTTGAAATTTATTTGTTGAAGAAACTGAGTTGTGTTTACTTTTTGTAAATTGGAAATTGACTCTAGAGACTGACCAGATTTTGATTGTTTGTTTTTTCTTGCCAAGACACTTTATAGATACTGTATTTTATTAAAAGGCACAAAATATTTGACTGGCTCTCTTTTTGTGATGTTATTGACTGTTAATGCTTAGTATCCACTTCCATTAATTTATCACAAAATAATGATATTCTAATTGTAACCTTTGTTCTTTATTAGCTGAAATATCTCTCTAGAGAGAAAAATTCCACTTATCTATCATTTAGTTACTCAGTGTTACAGTTCATATAAAGAAAGCAGGATAAATGTTCGATTGTATCCCTTTATTTACCAGTTTTTTAATGAATTTGTTCCCTAGAATCATCCAACAGTGATTTATTAGGTTTTTAAGTTTTTTTTTTTTTAATCACTACACACTTAATGGGTGTAAACATATTTTTGTTATATTTCAAGCCATTGCAGCTATTATTCTTTTCTTTTTCTTTTCGGTTTTTTTTTTTTTTTTTTTTTTTTTTTGAGATGGAGTTTCACTCTTGTTGCCCAGGCTGGAGTACAATGGCACAATCTTGGCTCACTGCAACCTCCACCTCCCAAGTTCAAGCGATTCTCCTGCCTCAGCCTCCAGGGTAACTGGGATTACAGGCATCCGCCACAATGCTCAGCTAATTTTTTTGTATTTTTAGTATTGATGGGGTTTCACCATGTTGAACATGGTCTCAAACTCCTGACCTCAGGTGATCCACCCACCTTGGCCTCCCAAAGTGCTGGGATTACAGGCATGAGCCACCGCTCCCAGCCTGCAGGTATTATTCCTAATGATGCTGTTCTTGGTCAGTGTTCTAAATGGTATGAGTCCTGTTCACATGATCTTAGTAAGCTTTGATGGTTTCTTTGCTATTTGGTATGACAAGATGTCCCACACTCATTTTGTACTTTTTCTATCTTTGAACTAGCTGGATTAGTTCATTTTCACACTGCTGATAAAGACATATTCAAGACCGGGTAATTTATAAAGAAAATGACGTTTAATGGACTCTCAGTTTCGCATGGCTGGGGAGGCCACATGATCATTGTGGAAAGCAAAAGGCACATCTTACATGGCAGCAGACAAGAGAGAAATGAGAACCAAGTGAAAGGGGTTTGCCCTTATGAAACCATCAGATCTTGTGAGACTTATTCAGTACCATGAGGATAGTACGGGGAAAACCACTCCCATGATTCAATTATTTCCCGCCAGATCTCTCCGACAAAACTTGGGAATTATGGGAGCTACAATTCAAGATGAGGTTAGGGTGGGGACACAGCCAAACCATATCACTGGCCAAGGCTCTTTTTAGTGTCTTTTTTTTTTCTTTTTTTAAGTGGGTTTTTAGTTCTATTAGAGTGACAACTTTTAGGCCTTTTCAGTGAACACAGTAGGGATTATTTTTTCAAATGAAATATATTATGAGCTCATATATATATATATATATATATATATATATAAAATTTTTTTTAGATGGAGTGTTGCCCTGTCACCCAGGCTGGAGTGCAATGGCGTCATCTCAGCTCACTGAAACCTCCGCCTCCTGGTTTCAAGCCATTCTCCTGCCTCAGCCTCCCTGAGTACCTGGGATTACAGGTGCACGCCACCATGCCTGGCTAATTTTTTGTGTCTTTAGTAGAGGCAGGCTTTCACCATGTTGGCCAGGCTGATCTCGAACTCCTGACCTCATGATCCACCCTCCTTGACCTCCCAAAGTGCTGGGATTACAGGCGTAAGCCACTGTGCCCAGCTCATATTTATATTTTCAATTCAGAGTCTAGGCTGTCTTACATCTGTAGTGCTTCTATTTCACATCAATATATCATTTATACTGCTGATAATCCCAATTCTCAAGGCCATGAAGGACAATATAATTAGACTATGTCATACTTGCTTATTTGCCATGTTCTCAATGTACACACAGACATCTCGGAATAACAGTGCTAACCCCACTAGCAATGATAAAACTATTGAAAACAGTTAATTTTTCTGTTTTTTACAGTTTTACTTTTTGCCGTGCTAGTTGGTATGTAATGGTATCTCGGTTTTGTCACTCCATCTTTAGTCCTCTCTATGCAATTTAACTTTTTTTCTCTGGTTACTTTTAGGATTTTCCAATTATCACTAGGTTTTGGCCATTTAACTATGATTTCTTGATGTGGTTTTCCTCATATTTTTTTTTTCTGTTTGGGGTTCATTAAGCCTCTTGGATCTATAGATTTGTATTTTTCACCAAATTTGGGAATATTTTTGCCATATTTTTCTGTTTACCTGACTCCTCCTTCTTAGACTTCAATTACGTTCTGTTAGACTACTTGATGTTGATTCATAAGTTATTAACGTGCTACTGATTTTTTTCCATCATTTGTCTTTCTCTATGTCACTTAATTAATTAATTTACTTATTTATTTATTTATTATATTTGAGACGGAGCCTCACTCTCTGTCACCCAGGCTGGAGTCCAGTGGCACAATTTTAGTTTACTACAACTTCTGCCTCCCTGGTTCAAGCGATTTTCCTGCCTCAGCTTCTCAAGTAGCTGGGACTACAGGTGCCCATCACCACACCCAGATAATTTTTGTATTTTTGGTAGAGACAGGGTTTCACCATGTTGGCCAGGCTGGTGTCGAATTCCTGACCTCAGGTGTTACACCCACCTCGGCCTCCCAAAATGCTGGGATTACAGGCATGAGCCATGGCGCTGGGCCACTGTGGGTTATTTTAGATGTTCGATTGCTTTGTTTTCAAGTTCACTAATCTTTCCTTCTGCTATACCTAACCTGTTGTTAATCCCATTCAGTATATTTTTCATTTCAGATATTAACATATTTTTTAATCTCTAGAATTTCAAATTTAGGCTTTTTAATATTCAAATTTCTTTCCTTCAAAGATAATGTTTTATCTTCCTGGATATATGGAGTATATTTATAATAATTTTCTTAAAAAACATTTATTCTCTGATGATTCCATTATCTCTGTCATTCGGGATCTGTTTCTATTTGACAGTTTTTTTCCCCCTGTCCTGGTTAGGATTTACACTTTCCTGCTTCTATTGCAAATTTTTCATTGGATTCCACACATTGTAGTTGCTACTGTATTTTGCTGAATTTCCTTAGATATTTTTAAGTTTTGTTCTAGGATGCTGCTAAATTACTTAGAATCTGTTTCACCCTTTAAGTCTTGTTTCCAAACTTTGTTAGGGCAGGTCCAGAACAGCTGTTCCTCAGAGGACTTAATGCGATTCCGCCTCAGAGGTCATAACCTTCCAAGGAGTCTACTCAATTTCCTATTTAATCAGGGGAATTGGCAATCTCCCCTCAGATTGATGAGAGCATGAAAAATTCCTATCCCTTGGATCTTTAGGGAAGAGTCCACCTGTTCCCTTCCGTTGATCCTTTCTCAAGCTTTACATTGTTTCCTCCACAGTCTCCACGTGCAGATCAATTCTCCGTCATAGACTAAAGCAGACTCCTGGACCTGTACAGATCTCTGGAGCCCATTTTTGTGTGTGTGTGCAGTTTTCTTCCTGAAATTACACCTAAAAATCTAGCTGGTTTGCCTTTCTTAACTCTGAATTCTGTCTTTTCAATGCAGCACTACTGTCAGGGTCTGTTTGGGGGCCTCTTCTCACTGCTATAGCCTGAAAGCTCTCTTTTTAAACAATAAACTGGGGTAATTGTGAGGGGCTTTTTCCTTTTGCTTCTCTCTCTCTCTTTTTTTTTTTTTTTAAAGATTATTGTTCTATACTGCTTGTCATCTAATGTTTCATGTAATATTATCTAGTTTTCCAGTTGTTTAACTTTGAAGTCAAAATTAAAATGCCATGAATTTTTAACACTGAAAGTTGAAGAAGACCTTCTATGGTTTTCTCTGGCTTCTGTCTATACAGCTTCATATCACATTATCTCTAGCATTTCTTTCTCTTAATAACCAGGATTAATCATCCAAGCCAGTAATAAAGATCGGCTCACGTTTGTTCTATTTGCTTAAAGGCATGAAGAATCTGAAATATCTAAGTGCTAATCTTGGATTCCAGTGTAATAGTACCATTTTTGTGTACCTAGAGGAAGCATTTCTTCCCTCAGTGTTGAACTTTCAAAAAGGATAGATCCTAGATTAACTGTAACAGAAAGTATGTCACTTACAGACCTCTAGTTCTTCGCATGGAGGCTCCAACTAGGTTCCCAGCTTAGACCACCACTGCAGATGCTAGGACTGGACCCAGAGAAGTCCCAGGAGGAAAGGTGATTACTCAAGGAAAGAAAAGCATAGGTATTTGCCTAAGGCTATCTCTCCTTCAAGGCAAAGGGGACAAGATAAACCATTAAAAGGTTGTCTTCGTATTCTCCTACACATACTTTTTAAAGGGTCAACCCTGGATTGGGCTGTAAAGTGTCAGCTTTGAATTTCTGTCTGGTGCCAGTAAATTATGTAATAATACCTGTAAATAAGGCTTGAACTTTTCCCCTTCTGGTCAATTAATAATAAGAAACTCCCCATGAGTCATAAATAGAGATTGAAGGACGGTGGCAGAGCAAAATACATAGGCAAGTTGGGAATGAAAATGAGTTGTTAATGCAATTTACTTGTGTTTTCAGAGTCTTCTTTATCTGGACCCATATATCTCACTTCCAATAATGTAATGCCATTGAGTATGTCTAACTCTATGACAAGGAAGTCAAATAACCCGTTTTTTATAGCAATGGTGTCATGGTGCCGCCTGGTGTTCCAAAGTCAGACTTTCTTTTTTTTTGTTATTTTTATTTCTGAACCTAACATAAACATACCAAAGTCAGACTTCATTCTCTGCCAGAGACCAATCAAGTGAAGAGCTGTTTCTGAAAAGAGGACTGTTATCGCTAAAATACATGGCTTTGCTTTAAGACCTTGGGAGCCAACACTAGATTTTTCCCCTCCAGATTTGCCAAAAGTGCCACAACTGATCATAGACATTTGAGTATTATTAAAGCTTCATTGTAATTGCATTACATTTTTGTTCAGTTTACACTTGTGCTGGGATCCATTAAAAGTATTCACTCTTGGACGGGCATGGTGGCTCATACTTGTAATCCCAGCAGCCTGGTAGGGCAAAGCAGGCAGATCATTTGAGGCCAAAAGTTTGAGACCAGCCTGACCAACATGGCAAAACCCTGTCTCTACTAAAAATGTAAAACTTAGCTGGTGTGATAGCATGCACCTGTAATCCCAGCTACTCCAGAGGCTGAGGCAGGAGAATGGCTTGATTCGGAGTTGGAGGTTGCAATGAGCCAAGATTCTGCCACTGCACTCTAACCTGGGCAACAGAGCCAGACTCTGTTTCAAAAAAAGTATTCATTCTTTTGGCAAATCTGACAAATGGATATAAACGATATGTTTAAATATTATATTAGTTACCTCCAAAATCAAAAGATATTTACCAAGCCGTATGCCTTTTTTTTATAGTAGGCAGTAAGAAGGTATAAGAACTTTCCCTTTCCTTTGAAGAAGGTATCTTGGCATGCTCAATTTCGCTGGGTCTTCAGAAATTTTATGGAAGCGGCAGATCCTTGTATTTTAGTGGAATTGGTGTCCTACGCTCTGGTACATAAGAATTTTATCAAGGCATCATGCATATCTGCCACTACGTTGGCATCAGTGTAAGGGACCAGCATGAGCTCCTGTGAAATGATAATACAATGTTTCCATGAGCTCAATTGTGGCATAGAACCAGTGAGCCGTCACCACTCTGGAACAAGATGGAAAAGGTACACTGCTCTCCTTCGTGGCAAAAGAAACTTGCGTGTTTTTGATTAGCATAGAATAAAAGTCCTTACTGCATCAAGAGCTGCATGTCATGTGCCAGTGGTACCAGTTTTCTCCAGAAAAAAGGTATATCTGCAGTAGTTTCTATAACTGGAGCCACAAATTAATGAAAACAATTATTTATAAATCATAGAAAACATTTAATGTGATAGTATTTTTTAGACAATTGAATACTTAAATGTTTATTTCTTGACTGCTTTTTTTCTGGTACATATATTCAATAATTTGCAAATTTTAAGAGTAAATCACATGTGATACAAATTAATAATATTTGAATTTAATATGCAGAAAATAAATACAGTCTAGGATTGTTTTATCTGATTCATATTTCTGTGTGATTCTAGAAGGCCATTATGAATGGCAGCTTTTTAATATCTGCTTTGAAATAATAAGCGTGTGTTTAAAAATGTATCCCTAATAATATCAGTGTTTTTGCTCATATATTTGCTTTCTGATTTGTTATTTAACATTAATCAAAGATTTAAAGTTTTATCAAGCAGATAATGAACTTTATTCATTTTAAGAAACACTATGGTTTTAAGGAGGAGCCCATTTATTTATTCGTTCGGTAATAAACAAGTGTGGTTATTTATCTAGACTTTTAACATAATGTGATTACTTACAACAGAATGTGTTTCTCTGCTCTGAAAGATGAATATAATCATTTACTTGTGCTGTTTCTTGTGAAAATACATTTTAATCTGGTAATATTTTATGATCTAACACTGTGACTGCTTTTACTATATTAGAAGATTCCTAACTAGATACAATTTAATTATTAAACAGTAAATAATTCTCATTTTCTTGTGTGTCTAATTCTCTTGTTTTCAATTACAACTCCTGGTCATAAAAATGCAAATTTAATATGTAAATTAAATTCACTTCAGTAAATATATTCATAGCAGCTTTAGGTAAAAATAAAACTACCTTTCAGCTAATGCCAAAATGTAAATCATGCCACTTTATAAAATATGCATTTTTTTTTTCAGGAAAAAAACCCGAAACATAAAAACTGTAACTGTAATTTCTTTCAAGATTGTTACATTTATCAACAAAAAGGGCATGGATTGAAAATTTAGATGAATCACAATACATAGAAATTTATGGTTTCAATGATCTTTTTTTAATTTGTTTGTTTGTTTTTGAGACAGAGTCTCCTCTGTTGCCCAGGCTGGAGTGCAGTGGTGCTATCTCAGCTCACTGCAGCCTTTGCTCCGCTGGGTCCAAGTGATTTTGGTTCATCAACCTCTCAGATAGCTGGGATTACCCATGTGCCACCATGCCTAGCTAATTTTTTTTTTTTTTTAATTTTCAGTAGAGATGGGGTTTTGCCATGTTAGCCAGGTTGGTCTTGAACTCCTGGCCTCAAGTTATCTGCCTGCCTTGGCCTCCCAAAGTGCTGGGACTACAGGTATGAGCTACCATGACTAGCCTTCAGTGACTTTTCGGACACATAAAATATTGAGCTATTGCAAGGATGTAAGCCATGGCTAAATAAGCATTATTATATACCTAGCGTGCAAAAGTTCTGTAAAATGCTAAGTATGAAAGCTCTGAGGCTGCTGACAAGAATATCAAGATGAATTATTTAACAAACATTTAACAAACATTTAACAAACATTTATTGAATGCCTACTAAGTACCAAATTTGGGTTAGACACTAAGGATTAAAGGTAAAAAAGAAAGTCATAAACTCTATTCTTGAAGAGCTTACTTTCATACCTAGGGAGAAAGGCATATAACCAATATTTAGAATTCAGTGTGCAGTAGTAGAGATTTTTAAATGTTGAGGATAGACTCTCAGATTTGCATGGAGAAGTGGTAAAGGCTTCATAAAGAATGTGAATTTTGAGCACTGGGAGATATAAAATATGGTAAATGTACTGTATTTTGGTATTCAGAAAGTTGTTTATATAAGATATTAAGAACATAGCATAGTTAACTCTATCTATTATCTGTTGCTGCCTAACAAATCACCCCAAAGCCAGTGGCTTAAGACAAAAATACTTTATTATTGTAGGTAATGCATCTGTCAAGACTGTTTGAATTCCCACAGAAAGTTAATTAGTCAGTTCTCTATTCTTACCTTGCAGCCTTATGCTATAGTTACAAACCATTAAGTGTAGTTAGTGGTTTCCTTCTGTAGCTAGCAGCTGGGTAAACTATTGTTCACAAGACAAGCTGGACTGCCACCTAGTTTTGAAAATAAAGTTTTATTGGGCTATAACCATGTTCATTTATTTACTTCTTATATATGGCTGCTTTTGTGCCACAGCATTAGAGCTGAGTAGTTACAATACAGATTGATGGTTTGCAAAGCTGAAAACCACAGCCACCACCGCCTAACTGTGGACTAGAGTTGTCCAATAGAACTTTCTGTGATATTAATGTGGCTATAAAGCACTTGAAATGTGGTTACTGTGACTGAGAAACTGAATTTTAAAGTTTACTTAATTTTAGTTAATTTAAGTTTAGATTGCTACATGAGACAAATGGCTACATATTGGACAGCCTCGTTCTAGACAGTAAGTTCCCTGAAGCCAGTAACCAACTTTTGATTATCTTTTTTAGCCCATGATATTCCATCATGCCCAGTATATAGCTTTATACTTAGCAGACTCAGTTGTTGTCTCAACAGATACTTACTGAATTAAATTTATCATGGTTGTTTTTACTTATTTTGGTCAAACTTTGTGAAATACTAAAGTATTTTTCTTGAGATGATTAGTGTTTGACTCAGTTCAAATGCCCAGTGACTTCCTGAAAATGTCTCCAAATGTTCTAGCCTATAGGAATTTTTCTCTGAAGGAGCAGCCATCTTCAAGGGTGTAATCTGCAGCATAAAGAATTCAACTTAGGGTAATGGCCTCCAGCTGCATCCATGTTGCTGCAATGGACGTGATTTTTTCTTTTTCATGGCTGTGTAGTAGTCCATGGTGTATATGGAATTATACACTATTACCTTGTGTTAGACACTAAGGATTAAATTAAATAGACACAATTATACACTATTACCTACCACATTTTCTTTATGCAGTCAATTATCCTAAGCAAATTAACACAGGGACAGAAAAACAATCCCACATGTTCTCGCTTATAAATGGTCACTAAACATTGGGTATTCATGGACATAAAGATGGGACCAGTAGACACTGGGGACTACTAGAGGGAGAAGGGAAGAAAGGGGGCAAGGGCTAGAACACTGTTGGGTACTATGCTCTCTTACCTGGGTGACTGGATCATTCATACACCAAACCTAAGCATCACACATGTAACCAACATCCTTGTAACAAACCTGCTATTGTACCCCCTGAATCTACCATAAAAGTTGATATTTTTTAAAAAAGAATTTAAGTGCCCAGCTTTGGCCATTATCTCAAATGCTGGGCAAAGCCCTGCCACTGCAGAGCAGCCCTGGGAGGGAAAGTGATTCCTCAGGGAAAGAGAAGCTCACCTGGGATCACAAGGCCTATAGCTCTTGATGACTCGTCCTGACTTTCCACACAGTCACTTAGCCCAATGCTGAAGTCAGCCTCAGGAGGGCTGAAGGAACACTTCAAGAACTATAGTTCCCTTTTCTCAAAGACTTAGTTGGGGGCCTGGCTTATCCATGCTATTTCTCTGTTACCTCAAGGTAAATTTATGTCTAGGATTTTACCACCCTGCTCTACCACTGTGTCTTGGAAGGAGCCTGTCTGTTTTTTTCACAAGTCTTGTTGACTTTGAATATCAGAGAATAAAAATTGGCATACAGATCACTCCTTCTCCGTGGTATCTAATGGAAGTTGGTTCTTTTTTTTTTTTTTTTTTTTTTTTTTTTTTTTTTTTGAGACGGAGTTTCGCTCCTTACCCAGGCTGGAGTGCAATGGCGATCTCGGCTCACCGCAACCTCCGCCTCCTGGGTTCAGGCAACTCTCCTGCCTCCACCTCCCGAGAAGCTGGGACTACAGGCATGCGCCACCATGCCCAGCTAATTTTTGTATTTTTAGTAGAGACGGAGTTTCACCGTGTTGACCAGGATGGTCTCGATCTCTCGATCTCGTGATCCACCCGTCTCGGCCTCCCAGAGTGCTGGGATTACAGGCTTGAGCCACCGCACCCGGCCGGAAGTTGGTTCTTTATGTGCCAGGAAGAAGGGCAACCTTGTTAAATAAAAGGTCCTGTTATATTTTCCCAAAGCAGGTGCCTTCTTGTCTTACATTTGCATAACTAAATAGTACGACTTGAAGACTAGCAGAAAAGTGAAGTCAGCTTGGAGGCAACACTTTTTTGTTGTTATTTTGTAAGACAGATGCTTTAATGAGCAAAATTTATGTGCTTCCACTTATAGACTGATAGAAGGGAGGAAAGAAGAAAGAATGAAGGAAAGAAGAAAGGAAAAAAGAAAAAATTTAAAATGCTTTGATAGATATGTTTATGTAGTTTTTTCATTTTGTAGTATATCCAATGTTTCCTCAGTCCTTTATTGGTGACCCTTTAACTTTTCCACCACTTTCACTAATATAAATAACTGCAATTTCACATATATCCTTGTGTAGCTGATAGAGTTTTTCTAAAGGATACATTGAGAGAATGTACAATTTATAATTTGATAGGTTGACAAATTGCCTTCCAAAAATGTTTGCCACATAAAAATCTGTATTTCTGTTTTCTCTTGGAAAATTGAAAGTTTGGCCATTCTGGGCCTAAACTGCTACTAGGTAACAATGTGCAACAGTTGAACATGAGTTTCAGGCTTTTGACTGGTCTAATTCACTATTGCACCAAGTTCACTGTTGAGCCCACCGTCCATACTGCCTGTTTCTTTCATTTAAGATACCTCCCTAGTTCATGAGCTCTTGAGTTTGCAACTCCTGCCTTACCACATAGCACACAAACAGTGAGTTCCCAATAAGTGGTTGTTTCCGGAATAACCAGAAAAAAAAAAAAAAAAAAAAAAAAAAAAAGATTGCTCAACTCCTTTGTAGTTTTAAAAGCTAGCGAAATAAATGGGTAAAATCTAAAGAGGATTTTGAAAGCCGGACTGTTTATTAGTAGTAGGGCGGGAGCTATGATTCAGGCATCATAAGATAATTTACTCTGCCACCAACTTGCTACTGCATAAATGTTGACGTGAGGTTTCTTCTCTGATATGATCTGAGGAATCAAGAGAGCTGAGTATAATAGACTCATTTGCATAAGAAGTAAACCACTATGGTTATTAGTTCAAAGTCAAAGCTCTTATTTTTCAAATATTATTTTATTTATTTATTCACTTTAAGTTCAGAGGTTCAGGTGCAGGTTTGTTACATAGGTAAACTTGTAACATGGGGGTCTGCCTTACAGATTATTTCAATACTCAGGTATTAAGCCTAGTACCCATCAGTTACTTCTCCTGATCCTCTCCTTCCTCCCACCCTCCAGCCTCTGAAAGGGCCCATTGTGTGTTGTTCCCCTCTAAGTGTCATCTTTTAGCTCCTAAGTGAGAACATGTAGTATTCAGTTTTCTGTTTCAGTGTTTGTTAAGGATAATAGCCTCCAGGCTCCATCTGTGTCCCTGCAAAGGAAATGATCCTATTCTTTTTATGGCTGCATAATATTCCATGGTGTACATGTACCTCATTTTCCTTATCCAGTTCTACCATTGATGAGCATTTAGGTTGATTTCATGTCTTTGCTATCATGAATAGTGTTGAAATGAACATACACATGTGTGTGTCTTTATAATAGAATGATTTATATTCCTTTGGGTATACACCCAGGAATGGGATTGCAGGGTCAGATGGTATTTCTGTATTCAGGTCTTTGAGGAATTGCCACACTGCTTTCCACAATGGTTGAACTAATTTACACTTCCACCAACAGTATATAAGTGTTCCATTTTCTCCGCAACCTCACCAACATCTGTTTTTTTTTACTTTTTAGTAATAGCCATTCTGACTGTTGTGAGATGGTATCTTATTGTGGTTTTTATTTGCATTTCTCTAATAATCTGTGATGTTGCAGAGCCTTTTTTTAAAAAAAAAAAGAAAATTAATTCAATTTATTTGAAAATATAGTTATTTTAGTGATGATGTAAATAGATCTATGTCAAACAAATAAATGAGATAGGAAGTAAGAAGTTCTTTTTCTCTCTAACTTACCTACAAGTGGGCCAGGTATGAAATTATTTGTTACTTGTTAAAATATTGAACTACATCTTTACCTAAAGTGCAATGCTAGGCCATCTGGCAAAAGCCTTTTTAGCCCATAAATAGTTAGCTGTAATACAACTTCCAATTTTTGAGAGCCTGTCTGGTCTTCAGTCGTTCTCAACATGTGTATGAATGAGAGTGGAGGTAAGGAGAGGTTTGGAGTGTCTGAAAAGTGGGTTCTTTCTAATAGACAATGCTAATGGTAACATTTTATAGAGGACTGAGAAGAATGAGAACATTAGGGGTAGGCCTATAAAGGGGATGCAGAACAGGGTGTGGGATCAAGTCTCTAGTGGTGTAGGTGGGAGAGCTGCAAGGTTTTCTATGTGTAGCAGCCAGGCTTTACTGAGCTCTACCTTCAAGTATAAATTTAGCTAAAAGGAGTACAGCTAGCTCCTAACCTCCAGTTGCAGTGCCGTCAGGACACATCTTAGCTTTGGGGCTGAGGAAATGCTCTTCCTGGGCAGCTTCCAACCAGTAACTGAGCGCTAAAGAGATAATGAGAACTTGCCGTTTTCTCCAAGGCAATATTTTCTCCAAGCTCTCCATTGGGTTGCTGGAGACTTAACCAGACCTGCCTTCTGGTTTGAGCCAAATTCTTCCTTCTCCCTTTCCTTTTACATGAGCATCATGCTCTGAAGGCTTTCCCTGCCCAATTCTTCAGCCTCCTCTTTTTAATCTTTCACTGGTGTTATTTCCCAATGAATTACAGGCTCTCCTAACCCTATGCCAGTATCTGCTTCCTAGAGGACCCAATATAGTGTCAACTCTATGTAAAATCACTACTCCATGAACAGTTAGCCCTTGAACAACATGGGGTTGAACTGCACAGGTCCACATATACTTGGATTTTCTTCCATCTCTCTCACCCCAACTCAACATGAAAACAAGGATTAAGACCTCTGTGATGATCCACTTCCATTTAATAAACAGTAAATACGTTTTCACTTCCTCATGATTTTCTTAATAATATGTTTTTCTTGGCCGGGCGTGGTGGCTCAAGCTTGTAATCCCAGCACTTTGGGAGGCCGAGGCGAGTGGATCACGAGGTCAAGAGATCGAGACCATCCTGGTCAACATGGTGAAACCCAGTCTCTACTAAAAATACAAAAAAAAATTAGCTGGGCGTGGTGGCTCGTGCCTGTAATCCCAGCTACTCAGGAGGCTGAGGCAGGAGAATTGCCTGAACCTAGGAGGCGGAGTTTGTGGTGAGCCGAGATCGCGCCATTGCACTCCAGCCTGGGTAACAAGAGCGAAACTCGGTCTCAAAAAAAAAAAAAAAAAAAAAAAAACAACTATGTTTTTCTTCTAGCTTACTTCATTATAAGAATACGGTATATAATACATATTATAAAATATGTGTTAACTGCCCATATTATTGGTAAGGCTTCTGTTCAACAGTAGGCTATTAGTAGTTAAGTTTTCAGGAGTCAAATTTATACACCAATTTTTGACAATGCAAGGGTTGGTACTGTAGTTGTTCAAGGGTAAAGTACATATATATTTAAAGATTCACTAAGAGCATCTGATGCAAATACTACAAAGTATAAGAGATTAAATTAATTGTGTACAAATGCTATGAGAATTTTTTACAGCATTAATTATATACCTCTAATTATGCTTAACATTGCTTAATTTTTTAATGGAAGAAAAAATAAGTTTGTGTACTTTCAATTTTTACTGTCCTTTGAGAGGGACCATTTGTATAATGTTTTCTCGTATCATTTTCTCAAACAAAATATTTTCGATGTGTTGAAATGCCTGATTTCTGAAGTTGTGCAAGAGATTTTTGTGCATCTCTTTTCCCCTGACATTGTAGTATCTGCTGAAAAGAGAACTGTATAGATTTTGGATTCATAGTCTTCTGTCTTTTAGAATTTATGAACCCAACATCTCTATAATTATCATTGGATTTGAATCCCTAAGATACTGTTTAAATTTTTTCCCTCTTCCCGCTTACGAGTTTTATAATTCTTCACTGAAAATCTTAAACATTTTATATCACTGGCTTGTCGATAAGGAAATAAAGAATTAATTCAAAGGAAAACACAGTAAATACAAAAACAAGTCTAAAAGCAAACCTCAGAAGTATAATTTTAATGTTTACATTTATGTTTTCCATATTTATGTTCACTGCAAGTAACCATATGCACCTTTAAGTAATGTATATAAACAAGCAAACACAGAACTGATTTATGTATTTATTTACTTATACTGAAAGATTCTCTGGATATAGCTTAGGTGCAGAGAGCGCGGGAAACAAATCATGAATCTAACCTGAGTGGTGCCCCTTAAAGATACTTCTCTTTCATTTTGCCCTAGGCAGCAAGCAAATTGTCAGAAATTTATCAAATTTTTCACTAAAAGACAAGATGATGCTCTGTAGAAGATAACTTGATAAAATCTTTACTCTTTAGGTTCAAGTAATTTCTCCAGTGTTAATGTTTTTATAAGATTTTTTTAAGTAAGGATAATTAAAGCCTTTGTTTTAAAAGGCATCTTCAAGTAATTACATATTTTCTGTCAGTAGGCATTGTTTGGTCTTTTTTTTAAAATGTGCTCATGATTGCACTATTCTTATCAGCATGCTGTTTTACTTATTTGATGAATGGTGCATGTTTAATGTGTTTAATAATACTTTTTAATGCCATATCAAACTTCTGTCATCTCTTGGGTCTTCAAGTGCAGTTTTTATATGTACATGTTTGTCTGTGTGTTTTAAACTATTCCGACACACTTCAAATGAGAACAGATAAAAAATAGTGTATTAGTTAAAGAAGAGTATTGTCCCTGCAGAAACCTTCCATTAAATCATTGATTATTTATTGGTAGTAGTCTTTGAATTAGACGATCTATATATGCACGTTAGGTTCCTAGAGGTTCCCTGACAAAGTACCACATCCTGGGTGGCTTTAAACAACAGAAATTTATTGTCTCACAGTTCCAGGGTTTAGAAGCCCAAAGTCCAGGTGTCAGCAGGTGTGGTTCCTTCAGAAGTTCCTGAAAGAGATCAGTCCATGTCCCTTTTCCAGCTTCTAGTCGTTGTATGAAATCCTTGATGGTCCTTGGCTTGCAGATGCACCCTTCTGCCTCTTCCTTCACACAGTATTTTCCCTTGTGCCTATCTCTTCTATTTCTTATATTTTCTCATTTGTTTTCAAACCTGTCATTTCTTTCACTACACATCTTTCTTCTCATGATGAAGGGAATTATTATGACTCGTAATTGTCTCATATTTAATCCTGGAACCATTAATATTTGTTGCTAGTATGTGAAATACAACCTCTTCACTAAAACCATTGCAATATGAAAATATTTTAAATATTCTGAACCTTTACATCAAAGTGTTCATCATCTGACACCCAAACTCTCTTCCAAATCTCTCTCAATGGCTGATCAGAATTTCTCAATCTATTAATTAAACAGTTAAGTTTTGTCATTTTCAGTTCCCTTATTCTAAAGTATTCCAAAGTCACTTAAGTTTTAAGTTAAATGTCATGTCATATTATAAGCATGGCTCTTCTGTTGACATAGGAGCTTGGTATGTACTCACAAAGACATGGAAGACCAGATGTGCAGTGAAGAAAACACAGGCTTTAGACAGAACATGGATTCAAACCCTTGTTTTGCTACTATTACATTTTTAATCTTGGCTTTATCTGTAAAATAGTGCTATTCATTTGGAGGATTAAATGACAAAAGCTAATGCTTATGTAGCATTTATTATATGATAAACATTGTTCTAAGTGCGTTACATATATTAACTTTATTATCCCCATATTAAAGAAAGGAAAGTGAGACATGAGAAAGTTTGGTAGCTTTCCCAAGTCAATTAACTAGTAATGACGCAGATGGAATTTGAACACAAGCATTCTGTTTCTCCGCACTCTGAATAACTCCACATTGCCTCTCCAGTGAATCATTTATCACAGAGGAGCCTGATCCAGTAGCCTATGTACCTTTTGAGTTTTCACCTGGAGATGCATTCAGGCACCTCTGTATATCTGCAGATTAATGGAAAATTCTTTGTTTTTACTAGAAAACTAGATTAAGGAGGTTATAAAGATTCTAAGCTCAGAAAGAAACTTTTTACGTTAAAAAAAAAAGTTAAGCATAATGTCTTCGGAAGGCTGTTCTCTGCCTCTGACCAGTACTGTTTTCTTTTTAATTAATTTAATGTGGAAGATGCTTGACTTATTCTCTTTATAAATAGGTACAAAGGAGAATATCTTATAGTCTTTAATATGTTCTAATGAATATGAGAGTATGTGTGGCATAGGGAATGTTTAAATCACTCTTTAGAGTTTGAAACTATTCAGCAACAATTAAGTGGCCTGATAACACTTCAGAGTAACATATCAGATGTTTTAATGTTCTGTTCTCATCCTAGATGGCTGGACAGACTTAGAATATGTGACTAATTTATAGAAAACTTATGATGGGGGTCCATTATTGTCAACTCAAACACCTAAATTATAAACACTGCAGAAAACATACCAGAACATGAAAATACCCTCTTCACATACACAAGAGCAAGGCCTGTTGTGTTCTAGGGACCAAACACTGTTTTTGATGAACTAATCTTGTAACTGACATTCACCGGGGAGCAAAGTGTAAATAATTTGAAGGTAAGTTTAACTGAAAGAGACAGTCAAGCTACTCAGCTAGAACTACGGCTTTTTTGTTTAGGTAGATGCAAAGGGTTAATTTCTGGTTCATAGCACTAGATAGTGGTGGTTCTCTATCTGAGGAGGGGCTGGGGGAATCTGGTAGGAAGATAAATCAAAAGTGTCTGGTGTATATGAGCAACAGGCTTTGGGAAGCCCTCATTTCACTCCTGATAACATATCTGTCTCCCTGCACTGAGGCTGGATCATGCTATTTAAAATATAGTCAGAGTATATTTTATGTTTATGATACTATAGAGTTATTTATACAAATTTAAATCTTTTAAAAATTAAATTATGTAATATTTCAAACTCACCAAATATACAAAAAGTAAAATGACATCCACTTAGATATGATACATGTTAAACCACTTGGTGGTAATAGATTGTTTCCATTTTTCTTGCTTGCATTCAGTTTTCTTCCTCTAAAAAAAAACTTATTAATGTGACATTTCAAACATATAAAAGAAGAAACAACAATCCTGTTTGATCTATATACATATCCACTTCTCCATCTCCTGGTATTATTTGGTAGCAAGTTGTAGACATAATTATTACTTCATCCATACATATTTTAACATCAATCTTTAAAATAAAAGGATTAATTTAAAAATAATCATCTAAATAATAGTAATTCTTTAATATCCTTGAGTATTCACTCAGTATTCTAACATTCCTGTTTTTTTCATAATTTGTAAGTTTGAATCAAACTTAAGAACCAAACTGAAGTTCGTACATTGCGATTAGTTGACAGATTGCTTAGCTCTCTAATTTGTACACTCCAAATTTTGCCGATTGCACCCACGTAGCTCCATTTACGCTTTCTTTTGTCCCATTTTTAAGTAAATTGGGGGTTGAATCTAGACCTTTATGTGGATATAAGCTTTCTTTTTAAAGCGAAAATATTTCATAGATACCTTGTATACTTTATTGGGGCATATAATGTTGATTTTGTCTTTCTCTTATTACTACTAAGATCATCTGAGCATTTTCTCTTCTATCATCTTCTCTTTAAAGAAGTAAAATGCTATAGATACCATTAAAGTCCTATTGCACCATCTTTCCCTCCCTAGAGGTAAATACTATGCTGAAATTTGTAAGTTTTGTGTTCATACATGTTTTTACATCTGAGCTGTATATGCAGATGTTTATAAACTAAATTTAAACTGTGTTCACAGTCAGATACTATGGTTCACTTCTGTAATCCCAGCACTTTGGGAGGCCCAGAGAGGAGGATCACTTGAGCCCAGGAGTTTGAGACCAGCCTGAGTAACATAGTGAGACTCTGTCTCAAAAAAGTTAAAATTAAAAAGTTAGCTAGGTGTGATGATGCATACCTGTAGTCCCAGCTACTCGAGAGTCTGAGGTAGGAGGATCACTTGAGCCTGGGAGGTTGAGGCTGCAGAGAGCCAAGATCATGCCACAGCACTCCTGCTGGGTAGCAGGACAAGATTCTGTCTAAAAAACAAGAAGTGTCTTTATATTTAAAATTTTTACACATTTGGTATCACACTGCATGAAGACATTTACAACTTTCTTTTGGGTTTGAGCTATGTCAGTGTATTAGAATATAATTCATCTTTTAAAACTATAGTTTAATATTGCATTATATGAATGAATCTCACTTTATTTTATCAATATCTTTACTTATGGACAAGTACGTCAGTTTCACTTTCTCCTATTATCAATATTGCAATGAATATTCTTGTCCTTGAGTCCTCGTGCAGATGGGTTCAAGTTACTCCAGGGTAGGCACTTAAAAGGGAAATTTCTGAGTTGCAATGGTGTGCTGAAGTTAATTCACGCTGTCTCATGGGAGTCTATTAAGTTGTCAGAATTCTGTAAGGTGGTTATTAAAAATAAAAATTATTAAAAATTAAAGTATATAAACATAATTATGTAAATTATACTACAAACAAAAGTAATAAATACCTAAACTTTATCACTTGCTAATGATTTTACTCCAATTTACTCTGTTCTTGTCGTACATACTACAACTCTCTGTGCTCTTGGGGTTATGTGCATCTATTGTAAATCTGCAGAGAGGAAATACTATTTAACAGCCTGCTACCGCTCATCTCTTCATAACTCTGAGCCGAGTGGCATCACATTGGTAACTTGAAATTAGCATGATGGGGGTATTTACACCACAGTAATTGAACACTACTATAATACAAATCAGGGCTTAATGTACTGTTTTGTTGGTGGTGTAGATTTGAGAAAGTGAGGGGGAAATGTTAACAATGCAGATTAATTTTTAAAATATATCATGCCACGTTGGGCATGATGGCTCGCCTCTGTAATCGCAGCACTCTGGGCTCCAAGGCAGATGGATCACTTGAAGCCAGGAATTCAAGACCAGACTCAGCACAAAGGCAAGACCCCATCTCTGCAAAATAACATAAAATAAAATGTGTTGGGTGTGGTCACAGGCCTGTTGTCCTGGCTACTCCAAAGGCTGAGGTGGGAGAATCACTTGAACTCAGGAATTTGAGGCTGCAATAAGCTGTGATCGTGCCACTTCACTCCAATCTAGTTGACAGAGCAAGGCCTTGTCTCAAAAAAATAAAATGTATTTCATGTCTATAGCCCTTACGTCGATTGCAAATAGCATTAAAAAATTGAGGATATATTCTTCCAATATTTGATTAAAGATAACAAAGGACAATGCATTTTTAAAAAATTATTTTACTGTAGAGATGGGGTCTCATCCTGTTGCCCAGGTTAGTTGGTCTTGAACTCTCACATTTTTCTTTTTTTTTTTTTTTCTCTCTCTCTCTCTCTTTTTATGAGACAAGGTCTTACTCTGTCACCCAGGCTGGAGTACAGTGGCATGAACATGACTCACTCCGTCCCTACTTCTTAGGCTCAAGGGATCCTCCCACCTCAGCAATGCCCATCTATCCCCAAAGTAGCTGAGAAGACAGGCACGTGCTACCATGCCTGGCTATTTTTTCAGATTTTTGTAGAGATGGGGCTTCACCATGTTGCCTAGGCTGGTCTCAAACTCCTGATCTCAAGCCATTTCCCCAGCTTGGTCTCCCAAAGTGCTAGGATTATAAGCATGAGCCCCTGCACCCAGCCCACACCTTTCTTCTGAAAGAAAATGTAAGAAGGTATCTATGTGGCCAACAAAGAGGCATCACCCAAATCCATTTTCAAGAAAGGTCTCATTGGCCATTTGCAAGGAATGTGGAAAGCTGTCAGCCTCTAGCTGTTAGCTTTGTTGGGATGTACCTCTGCTTTTAGCTCACATTCATGCTGTTCTTGTGGAGGCCACCAGACAATGAGTGAGCTAGATGGTAGTCAACGTTCAAGCCATTTCCACCCAACACAGGATTCCTTAGATGCAATCTTTGGTATGGAGTATCTTTTGGGCTCGTAGAAACTGTGTCCAATCTTCCTTCGATTTGGTAACCCAGTTGCTCTCTCTTTTTCATTCTTAGATGTTAAGCCCCAATAAGACTTTTGCACACCTGACTTCATCTCAGGGTCTGTTTCCTGGAGAACCCCACCTTCACCAATCTTTATGACTGTGAGTTAGAACAGGATGTTTTCCTTTATTATTTAAAAAGTTCTATGACATGAGTCCATTGCATTTTTGTTGGAATTGCTGATTAAGATCATGTTATAGTAGGGACTGCATACAATTCCACTGAGTTTGCAATTTTGAACACTGAATTCAGACTCAGTTCTAAAAGCAATTATTTGCTGAAATATTAGGTGCAGTTGTCACGGCTGGGTGCAGTGACTCAAGCCTGTAATCCCAGCACTTTGGGAGGCTGAGGCATGTGGTTCGCTTGAGTCGAGGAGTTTGAGACTAGCTGGGCAACATGATGAGACCCCATCTCTACAAAACATACAAAAAATTAGCTGGTCATGGTGGCACGTGTCTGTGGTCCTAGCTACATGGGGCTGAGGTAAGAGAAGTGCCTGAGCTGGGGAGATCAGGGCTGTAGTAAGCCATGATGGCCTCACTGCACTCCAGCCTGGGGGGTAGAGTGAACCCCTGCCTCCAAAAGAAAAGAAAAGAAGAAAGAAAGGGAAGGGGAGGGGAGGGAGGAAGAAAGAGGAAAAGAAAGAAATGGGAAGAAAAGAAAGGAACTAAGTTGGCTTTGGTTGGTAAAATTATGGCTGAAATTTTTGTTTACTTATCTATATTTTATCGTTGATCTATAATCAACTTATTCTGCTTTTATGTTTTATGTGAAAAAGTATGTTTCTTTAGGATGGGTGTTTATTGCAATGGCTAGGAACTTGAACATTAATTCTACCTAATTCAACAAACATCTGTTGAGAACTCACAAGTTGCCAGGTATCATTCTAAAACAGCAAGAAATTCAAATACAAGTAAAATTATCCTTGCTATTAAGAATCTTACAAACTAGAATCAAGGCAGAGATACTTTGTAGGAGTGTTTTGACCAAGTGATTGAATTCTATCGTATTCAATTTGATCAAATTAGCTTTGCTAAAAAACATTTTATTTTCAGTTTTAGCTGGTAACACCATTACATCTAGAAAATGACCGTCTCTAGATTTACTTAAGGGGAGAAATCATTCCTTATTAGTGACAGAATCTTTCTGACATTACTTCAAAATGGCGGTAGGAAGTGACTGTTATGTGAGTGGAAAAATTTCTTCCAGTACTTAGCTAGTTAGCTGGGACACCCCTATCTACATCAGCCATGTCCGCGTTCATTCGCCTAGGGCAGCATCTAAGTGTTGTTGCATCTATAAACAGAAAGGCCGTGCAAATATGCGTGGAGTGCTTTTCTCTTTATACCACACACGTTACTGTTCTGAAATCCCTTTCCTGATCTCCGATAATAAGCCCTCTCCTCCCCTCTCTGTAGTGGCAAGAAGATGAGTGCCATATGTTTAGAAACAGGAATAGGAATGAACATTGCAGCATTTGGCAATAAAATAAGGCGCAGTTTTTAAAAAGCAGTTTAGATTAATATTGAATGAAGAATGTGTAGGAATGAAAACGAAACAGTTGTGTTCTAAAGCTTTAAAATAAGCTGACCAAAAATCCCTTATGACAGGGAGAAATATGTGTCTGATGAGGTCAGTGGCACTAGACTAAACTCAGTGATAGTGATGATTTAGAATCTGGCATTGCAAAGTTTTTAGTTCTGTGTGTAAATTGTTAACACCCCCACATCCCCTGGATCTGAATTAGAAAAGATACTCTAACTCATCTCAGTCAACCTTCAAAGGAAAGCTAATCAGAAGAGGGGCTGGAGGAGAGGAGAGACGACTAGTTTTATATCTAACCTGTCAGGGCAGTAGTCTCTGAATTTAGTCTCTCCAAACAGAAAAGATGGCTTATTGTTTTCCTTGTGGACCTATCACATGTCTGGCAGTGTCCCAAAAACTCAATTTATTCCCTAGGGTCTTAGAACCAGAAAAAGACAAAGGAGAGACTTCTCATGGTCACTCAGAGGAAATGGAATGAAAATCTTGTGCAGCTGTAGTTAAAAAGAAAAACCTCGAAAACTAAGAAATCCTCTATGCAATTTATGTGTTTGGGCTATGTTCGAATTTAAAGTGGAGATGCCTGAGAAGAGACAATAATAAAATATCTTATAGAGAGTTTAGTTTAGTAGTGTTTACATAGTTGAAACTCTTTATGGCCAGATATTTGGGAAAGAAAAAAGAATGCGTGGAAAGTCATGAGTTCCTGGTAGCTTTCTACAGTGTATATGGCCACAAACATGCTGTGGCCATATACACACACTTAGGCCTACTGTCACACACTTAGGCTATAAATCTAAGAGATCAGGCCTTGAAACCCCTGACAAGCCAAGGGACTGCCCTTTACACATTTCTTCACACTATCTTCACTTCCTTTATGTTTTCTTCTTTATAAACACAAGTACATGAGGTTTATTTGAAATTCCAATTTATTACAAGTTCACCCTTTAATGGGGCCCTTCCTCCTTGAAGATAATAAACATAACAAACAATTCAGGTGTCACTGAAGTGAGAACACAGGATTCTCACTATGAACAAGAACAGACTGTCTCCTAAGCCACTTAAGCCATGGCGCCTCTGAAATTGGCTGTATTGGGATCCCTCACTTAGCAAAACTAGTACATTTCATCTATTTTAATATTTGTTCACATTTTTATTCACCTGAAATGAAATTTACCTTGATGGCTCATCATAATTTAGTTGGCAATATTTCCTTTTGTTCTTGGTGGGACACAAAATAATAGTTCATTTTATAACAGATTAGGAAAAATAACAATATTAATGACAAAAATATCAGCTGCATTTTTGAGAACTTTCTTTGTACTAGTCACTGTGCTAAGTACTTTATAATTAGTATCTTAACTAAAGTAATCGTCAGAAAAATGTATGAGGATCAGTGTCACCTCAAGTATTAGAAAACAGAGACCTGGAGACTTTAACTTACAAGAAACAAGGCCTTTCAGAACCAAGGTCTGTCTGAATCTAAATGCTGTTCTCTTTCCGCTATGTTACATTGCTTCTCAAATTAACCACAGCTGCCTCGTTTTACCCAGTTCCAATAATAACAACAGCAACAATAGCAATGATGTAATAGCAGCAAACACTTATATGGCACTTACGTGGCACACAATGTTTATGTATGTCTAAATTCATTTACTACAACACACCTATAAGATCAGTATCATTATTATCCTTATTTCACGAAAGAGGAAACAGGCGCAGAGGTGTTGCCCAAGGGCACACAGCTAGTCAGTGGTGGAGCCAGCCTTGACCCAGGCAGGCAGTGCGGCTCCAGAGTCTTGAGCAACCCCTACTAGAATCAGCAACCTTCACTAGGGACCTCTCCTACATAAGGGCTCATGGCCCCGTGTCCACAGGCTTTGAACACTTCATTTATTTGTTTTTAGGCAGCAGAACAATTTCTATCTCAGTTTATTATTTTTTCCTCATGTTCTATATGCCTCAATATAAAATAGGCTTTTTGTAGGTTGCAAAAAAAGTGGATCTAAGTCTCTTCCTTTGGGCAATTCTATTGAAATACCAAGAGGTAGACACATAAAACAATTAAATAATAGGGTAAAAAGGAATGGAATTCACATATTTAGTACATAATATGAGCTAGGCATTTTGCCCGTTACACATAGAATCCTCATAATAATCTATTCCTGTTCTCATTTTATAGATAAAGATGCTGGGCAAAGTGGGTGGTGTGAAATAATGTGAAGAAGGTCACGTGGGTAAGGACAGAACATATACTTCAACTACATCTGTCTGGTGCCCAAGCTGATACACAGTGGAGAGCTAACATGTGTGTGGACGATAAAGAGAAGAATCAGAAGAAAGAGAAATCTGAGTTGGAATCCAGTATGGGTCCCAGTAGCGGCATCTGAGTGGGTCTTGAGGACGGGGATGGCACACTAGGAAGCTGTAGAATCTACCGGGAAAAGCATGAACGTAGGAGTAGCATGCTGTATGTGAAGGACCGTGGCCCTGAAAGGGTGAAAGTATTTTGCAGAAGTGGGAGGTAAGCTTGGTAATCATTTGATTTCATAGTGCTAGGCTTTAGAAGAACACATAGGAAGTTTGAACCTGATTAGGAGTCATTGCGAGCCATTATAAGTCCCTGAGAATTGTCTGAAGGACAATGTCATAATTAGTGAAATGAAGTGATTATTTTGTGAACAGGAGACAGAACACATCCATTAAACTACAACTAGATTAATGGAAATTCTGTGGTTAAAATTTGAAATCTGGCAAATGATAAAGAATATTCAGGCAGACTTTTGCCACAAATCTGCTGCTTAAAATAAAAATAGTCATAGACCCTCAAAATAATACCCAGGCAATTGAAAAAGCCAGCATGTGATTTACAATATGCGACTGAATTTGAAGAGCTTTGAAAGGAGGTTTCCTTAAACCTCATGAACACAATGATTTAAAGCATGGAGTGGAGCCACCAGTGTGGGCTGAAGTAAGAAAGGTTATTGCAAAAACAGCTTGTCTTCTCTTGTATGGAAAAAAAAAAAAAAAAAAAAAAAAAAACAGAAGCAGGGAGGATGTGTACTCAATCAGCATGTCTAAATGACTGTATCACCCTAAAAAATGCAGGTCAACACCGGGCTTTTCAAAGTGAAGATGGATTTCTCCTCCCTTCCTCTTCCCTCCTCCACATGCTCAAGACCCTATACCAACATCCTTTGTGATCACTACAGGATTGAATTGGTGATGAGCTGGAACTGAACTTTGGAACGGAACACTGTGAAATCAACACACCAGCTGGGGCAGAAAGTCCAAGAGACATAAATTTCTTGGAAAATGACCCTATATTTTGGCAATCATTGCTAAGAATGAGAATACTTCAGAATCTTAACCCAGAACAAAGTAGAAGGCTTTGCCCCACAAACTCCTCTACAGTATCTTTTACTATAATGTTTATCCCTGACTCACACTTGCAGGAAAAATGATGCGTATTCCTGAATGACTTTGAAGGATTTTATACTATAAAACAATTTCAGACTTTATCGTGTGCTATAAATGACTTTGAAGGATTTTATACTATAAAACAATTTCAGACTTTATCATGTGCTATAAAACTTTAAATTCTTTTTCACTATATTTTCTTTTGAAAAATGTTATAAATGTATTTCTGTGAAATGCTTTAAAATAAAAACACATAATAAATTTAGATAATCTACTAATGTTTATAGTTTAAACATTTCCATTTTCAGATGTTAAACTTGGTGTACCAAGTCAGGCTAACCTAGAACCTCCTGTAATTAGGACCCACAGTAGAAAAGAGACAAATTACAAGTGAAATACTTTTGGCATTTTCCTGATTGATTTCTTTGGGCAGTGTACAGTAGGGAACCTGACAAATTCCACTTTATTCCATAGTAAGTAGCGTGTGCAAGTCCAAAGGTCTTTTTCTGCAGAAATAATATTCTTTAAAAGTCTGGAAAAGGCCAGGTGTAATGACTAAAGCCTGTAATTCCAGTGCCTTGGGAGGCTGAGGCAGCAGGATCGCCTGACTCCAGGAGTTTTACACCATCCTAAGCAACAAAGTGAGACCCCGTCCCTCTACAAAACATAAAATTAGCTGGGTGGTGTTTGCCTATAGTCCCAGCTACTCAGGAGGCTGAGGTGGGAGAATCATTTAGCCCAGGAGTTTGAAGTTTCAGTGAGCTATGCTCATACCACTGCACTCAAGCCTGGATAAATGAATACATAAATATATAAATATAATAAATAACAGTCTACATGGGACTTGTGACCTGGAGTCTGGGGAGTCAGAGAGAATAAAGCACCCACTGTGCTGCTTTGTTAAGCCAGGGATGCCATCTTTCACCTCCATGCTCCTTCTTGTATTCTCTCAATTAATCTCCGAAAAGTGAGTGATAAATGGAAGTGAAAAGAACTCGAGAGTGACAACTCCTCTTGGAGTAAAGCTCTGAGTTCTAGACACAGTTCTGCCATTTAACAGTACGGTCTTGAACAGTTTAACCTCTGAGCTTCAGTTTTTGGTTTTTTGTTTTTGTCAACTCATTAATTCAAGCAATATTTACTGCATGCCCTGAGTTAGGCACTGAAGTTACAGAAAGGAGAAATTTACACACAGATTGTGTCTTTGTAAAGCTTATAACCTGTGGAGGGAAATAGATACTAAACAAACAATTACATTAATAATGAGTTGGTTATGGTTTTGATGAGGCCAAGAAGGGACAGTACAGTAGAGATTGATACCTCGTAACAGAGGATCCTAAGCTTGCTTTTGTGGGTTTTAAATGACAAAACGTGCCTGACCCATAGGAGGTTCAACAAATGCTACCTGAATCCGAAAGTATGCTATTTGACTGATAGAAAACCTCACAATACAAAAAACAAAAGGTAAAACCCAATGTATTAGTCCATTTTCATGCTGCTGAAAAAGAAGTTTAATGGACTCACAGTTCCACATAGCTGGGGAGGCCTCACAATCATGGCAGAAGGCAAAAGTCACATCTTACATGGTGGCAGACAAGAAGGAAGGAGAGCCAAAGAAAAAGGCTTGTCTACCTTTATAAAAACATCAGATTTCATGAGACTTATTCATTACCAAGAGAATAATATGGGGAAAACCGCCCCCATGATTCACCAGGTCCCTCCCACAACACATGGGAATTGTGGGAGCTACAGTTCAAGATGAGATTTGGGTATGGACACAACCAAACCATATCACCCCAGGACCAAAGTTCTCTGATTGCTATTTTAGTTCGTTTGCTGCTCAGAAAACTGATAGCAGTCTTCTCATTCAGGGAACTGACAGAAGAAAAGTGAAGAATTTCATGTAGCATATGCTTTACCTTGAGAAGAGGGAGAAAATACTTCAAGGACTCAAATTTAGCATATCTCTTAGGTATAAATAAATCTTAAGGAATTCATGTAAATGGCTTTTTTGTTTTCTCTCTCGCTCTCTGTCTCTCTCTCTCTCCGTGTGTGTGTGTGTGTGTGTGTGTGTGTGTGTGTGTGTGTGTTTCCACCCATACTGCTTTGGTGTCTTACCCAAAACAGAAGTCCTTTGACAAGTGATTTTATTTTCCTTAGAAAGAAGCTTAAAATGTATAGCAATGACTCAAAGGCCATTGGGTAAGATATTTAATTGAAATAAATTTAATTCAATTTTGTGCATTTTACCACATTTCTATGTGTGAAAAAAGAAATAGAAGGAATCTGACCTGATACTTGAATGGAACCTTGTTCTACCAGCATTCATCAAATGGAATGATTCTTCTGCTGCAAGGCAAAGTACAGCTAAAAATGGAATATTATAGCCCCAAGAGGCAACCCAGGAAGCATCATAATGGCTCACCTGATGAACTCTAAATCTGAATTGTACGAGGAAAAATATTGCTTTCAGTAATGCAGTGGTTCTGTTTTTTTTTATATCATTGCTTGAGATATTTAGGGTATCTTGTGTTATTGTGGCCATCTTTAAGATCAAGAAACAAAACAAAAGAAAGAAGGAAGTTACCTCCTCAGGGAAATGTTATTAGTCAGAAGTAAGACCAGAAGTACATTTCTCTGACTCACAGGATTCAGCTTCAGGAGTCAGTGACCTGATGAGGGGAAATGGCAACATAAAGAGGGGGATGGGAAGAAAAATGAAGTCCATAGAGAAGGAGTGGAGAAAGAAGTTGAAGAAGAGAGATTTTAAAAGGATTACTTCTTCCATATTAATTTAGAGAGGCTGGGAACAATTTTATAGAAATTTTAATGAAAGTTACAATATCTGGGAAAGTTTTTCGTTGTTTCTTTTCTTTATTCTTCTTCCTTTTTTTTCTTTCTTTCTTTTTTTTTTTTTTTTTTTTTTTTTTTTGAAACAGGGTCTTGGCCAAGCGCGGTGGCTCACACCTGTTATCCCAGCACTTCGGGAAACCAAGACAGGTGGATCACAAGGTCAGAAATTCGAGACCAACCTGGCCAATATGGTGAAACCCCATCTCTACTAAAAATACAAAATTAGCCGGGTGTGGTGGTGGGCGCCTGTAGTCCCAGCTACTCAGGAAGCTGAGGTAGGAGAATCGCTTGAACCCGGGAGGTGGAGGTGGCAGTGATGGCTCCACTGCACTCCAGCCTGGGTGACAGAGCGAGACTCTTATCTCAAAAAAATAATAATAAAAATAAAAATAAAATAAAAAGAAAGAAAGAAAAAGAGATAGAGGAAAAAAAGAAACATTCTCACTCCTGTTGGCCTAGGCTGGAATGCAGTGGCAGCATAGCTCACTGCAGCATTGACTCCCTGGGCTCAAGTGATGCTCCCACCACAGTGCCTGTGAGTAACTGGGACTATAGGGTGAGCCACCATGACTAGCTAATTTTTGTATTTTTAGTAGAGAAGGGGTTTTGCCATGTTGCCCAGGCTGATCTCAAACTCCTCCACCTACCTCAGCCTCCCAAAGTACTGGGTTTACAGGGAAGAGCCACCGTGCCCAGCCCTGATTGTTTCTTTGACTGTTTTTGAATGAAAATCCCAAAACACTGATAAGTTAAATGTTCAGAAGATCAAAATTTGGAAGGATAACATGATTTTTTTAAGTGAAAGCAAGTTTATTAAGAAAGGAAAGGACTAAAGAATGGCTACTCCATAAACAGGGCAGCAAGATAGCATGATTTTAAAAATGTTACAGATTGGAAAATTGGGCCAAAATAAGTAATATAAAATGTAGGGCTGAGAAATTAAAATTTAACATTTAGATTCTTGTCTAAGGACACAAATCCCACCTACCCTAGCTTTGTCCAGAGCCCACGATGATGTCATCCATAGGCTCTGTTTACTCTTTGTCCGGAGCCCACGATGGTGCCATCCATAGGCTCTGTTTAGTCCTTGTCCAGAGCCCACGATGGTGTCATCCACAGGCTCTGTTTAGTCCTTGTCCAGAGCCCACGATGGTGTCATCCACAGGCTCTGTTTAGTCCTTGTCCAGAGCCCACGATGGTGTCATCCACAGGCTCTGTTTACTCTTTGTCCAGAGCCCACGATGGTGCCATCCACAGGCTCTGTTTAGTCCTTGTCCAGGGCCCACGATGGTGCCATCCACAGGCTCTGTTTACTCCTTGTCCAGAGCCCACGATGGTGCCATCCACAGGCTCTGTTTAGTCCTTGTCCAGGGCCCACGATTGTGCCATCCACAGGCTCTGTTTAGTCCTTGTCCAGGGCCCACGATGATGTCATCCACAGGCTCTGTTTATTCCTTGTCCAGGGCCCACGATGGTGCCATCCACAGGCTCTGTTTAGTCCTTGTCCAGGGCCCACGATGGTGCCATCCACAGGCTCTGTTTAGTCCTTGTCCAGGGCCCACGATGATGTCATCCACAGGCTCTGTTTACTCCTTGTCCAGGGCCCACGATGGTGTCATCCACAGGCTCTGTTTACTCCTTGTCCAGAGCCCACGATGGTGTCATCCACAGGCTCTGTTTACTCCTTGTCCAGAGCCCACGATGGTGTCATCCACAGGCTCTGTTTACTCCTTGTCCAGAGCCCACGATGGTGTCATCCACAGGCTCTGTTTACTCCTTGTCCAGAGCCCACGATGGTGCCATCCACAGGCTCTGTTTAGTCCTTGACCAGAGCCCACGATGGTGTCATCCACAGGCTCTGTTTACTCCATGTCCAGAGCCCACGATGCTGTCATCCACAGGCTCTGTTTACTCTTTGTCCAGAGCCCATGATGGTGTCATCCATAGGCTCTGTTTACTCTTTGCCCAGAGCACACGATGATGTCATCCATAGGCTCTGTTTACTCCTTGCCGACAATGAAAAGCGGTCTTATCAGTGTATTTGTACCTCCATCCTGCACCTGAAATTAGCATGGATCAAATGTGCCATAGAAGATGCCGCACTGTAATCCTTAAGAGTGTGGACTTTGTCATCAAAATAACTTTTCTTTGGATTATGCATCCTGCTGTATGATCTTGAGAAAATCACCTAATCTTTCTAAGTTTCAGTTCCTTCATTTAGAAAATGTGATTCATGATAGTAACTAACCCAGAGGGTTGCTGTGACAAGTAAATGAAGTAACACATAACCCAATAGTTAAAAGCAGACTTTGGAGCCAAAATGCCTGAGTTTGAATTCTACTTCTGCTAACTGTTGTCCATTTGATTTTAGGTAAGTTGATTATCTTCTTTATGTCTCAGTTTCCTCATCTACAATACAGGGGTAATACACACTGTCTACCCCATAGATTGGAGGGGGATTAAATTAAGTAAAACACTTAGAATGGTACCTGGCATATAGAAAGCACCCAATAAGTGATTATGATTATTATTATATAATTAATCAATATATATTAGCTACTATCATATGTCTTTATTTTTAATATTATTACCACTATATTCATTTTCTCCTGAGCAACAGAGGAAGAACTGACCTTAAACCTCTCTATAAAATGGCTATTTTATGTGTCAAATTTCAATAACTCCTTCCCTTATTTTTGATTTAAACTCAGATCTCTTCTGGTCTAGTAGTCTCACTGTGAACCACAATTATTCTCTCAGTTTGACCAGAATTCAGTTTCCCTCATCCCAGTACTAGATGGTAATTTCAGAATCCTCCAACTATGGATTGGCCCTCACACTAATGAAGACAGATTTCTATGGGATGATGACTCTGGGACCATCCCATTCCTTCTTTCCAAGGAAGAGAAGATGACAAGAATCTTCTCTTCCTTGGAAAGCCACCCATTGTAGTTTTTAGATATCTCTGCTAGTCTGGATCAAAATTAACTATCAGAAACCTTTAAATTTTATGAGTTAGAATTCTTCACCACTCTCAGGACCAGGTTGTGGGAATACTTCGTTGGCGATGGATGAGTTCTTCTAGTTCACCAGCCTCAACTTGTGACGGGCATCACTAATACACAACTAATTTATACTGACCTAAGAAAAGGTTAGTGTATGGAGAGGAGAACATCTTTAAAAATCCAATATATGAATTCTCATTTTTAAAATACTGGGCATCAGTTTGATTAGCAGGAATTATTAAGAGTAATTATAGTTCTTTTTTTTTTTTAATTTATCCTGTAAGTTCTGGGACACATATGTAGAACATGCAGGTTTGTTGGTGGTTTGTCACAACCATCAACCTGTCATCTACAATAAGTATTTCTTCTAATGCTATCCCTCCCCTAACCACCTACTCCCTGACAGGCCTCAGTGTGTAATGTTCCCTTCCCTGTGTCCATGTGTTCTCATTGTTCAACTTCCACTTATGAGTGAGAACATGCAGTGCTTATTTTTCTGTTCCTATGTTTCCTGAGAATGATAGTTTCCAGCTCCATCCATGTTCCTGCAAAGAACATGAACTCATCCTTTTTTATGGTTGCATAGTATTCCATGTTGTCTATGTGCCACATTTTCTTTATCCAGTCTATTATTGATGGTCATTTGAGTTGGTTCCAAGTCTTTGCTATTGTGAACACAATAAACATAGGTGTGCATGTGTCTTTATAGTAGAATGATTTATAAACCTTTGGTTATATACCCAGTGATGGGATTGCTGCGTCAAATGATGTTTCTGGTTCAAGATCCTTGAGGAATCGCCACAGTGTATTCCACAATGGTTGAACTAATTTACACTCCCACCAACAGTGTAAAAGAGTTCCTATTTCTCCACATCCTCTCCAGCATCTGTTGTTTCCTGAGTTTAAAAAGTCAGGAAATCACCATTCTAACTGGTGTGAGATGGTATCTCATTGTGGTTTTGATTTGCATTTCTCTAATGATCAGTGATGATGAGCTTTTTTTCATGTTTTTTGGCCACATAAATGTCTTCTTTTAAGTGTCTGTTCATATACTTCGCCCACTTTTTGATGGGGTTGTTTGTGTTTTGCTTGTAAATTTGTTTAAGTTATTTGTTAGAGTCTGGATATTAGCCCTTTGTCAGATGGATAGATTGCAAAAATTTTCTCCCATTCTGTAGTTTGTCTGTTCACTCTGATGATAATTTCTTTTGCTGTACAGAAGCTCTTTAGTTTAATTAGATCCCATTTGTCAATTTTGGCTTTTGTTGTCATTACTTTTGGTGGTTTTAGTCCTGAAGTCTTTGCGGATGCCTATGTCCTGAATGGTATTGCCTAGGTTTTCTTCTAGGATTTTTTTGGTTTTAGGTCTATGTTTAAATCTTTAATCCATCTTGAGTTAATTTTTGTATAAGGTACAAGGAAGAGGTTCAGTTTCAGCTTTCTGCATATGGCTAGCCAGTTTTCCCAACACCATTTATTAAACATTTATTAAATGAGGAATCCTTTCCTCATTACTTGCTTTTGTCAGGTTTGTCAAAGATCGGATGGTTGTAGATGTGTGGCATTGCCTAAGAGGCCTCTGTTCTGTTCCATTGGTCTATATCTCTGTTTTGGTAACAAAAACAATACCATGCTGTTTTTGTTACTGTAGCCTTGTACTATACTTTGAAGTCAGGTAGCGTGTTGCCTCCAGCTTTGTCTTTTTGCTTAGGATTGTCTTGGCTATGCAGGCTCTTTTTTGGTTCCATATAAAATTTAAACTAGTTTTTTCTAATTCTGTGAAGAAAGTCAATGGTTACTTGATGGAGATGGCGATGAATCTCTAAATTACTTTGGGCAGTGTGACTATTTTCACGATATTGATTCTTCCTAACCATGAGCATGGAATGTTTTTCCATCTGTTTGTGTCCTCTCTTATTTCCTTGAGCAGTGGTTTTTAGTTCTCCTTGAAGAGGTCCATCACATCCCTTGCTAGTTGTGTTCCTACTTATTTTATTCTCTTTAGAGCAATTGTGAATGGGAGTTCACTCAAGATTTGGCTGTTTGTCTATTATTGGTGTATAGGAATGCTTGTGATTTTTGCACATTAATTTTGTATCCTGAGACTTTGTTGAAGTTGCTTATCAGCTTAAGGAGATTTTGAGCTGTGATGATAGGGTCTTCCAAATATACAATCATGTCATCTCCAAATAGAGACACTTTGACTTCCTCTTTTCCTAATTGAATACCCTTTATTTCTTTTTCTTGCCTGATTGCCCTGGCCAAAACTTCCAATACTATGTTGAATAGAGGTGGTGAGAGAGGGCATCCTAGTCTAGTGCCAGATTTCAAAAGGAATGCTTCCAGTTTTTTTTTTTTTTTTTCCCATTCAGTATGATATAGGCTGTGGGTTTGTCATAAATAGCTTTTGTTATTTTGAGATATGTTCCATCAATACCTAGTTTATTGAGAGATTTTAGCATAAAGTGCTGTTGAATTTTGTGAAAGGCCTTCTCTGCATCTATTGAGATTATCATGTGGTGTTTGTCTTTGGTTTTGTTTATGTGATGGATTACATTTATAGATTTCATTATTTACCCAATAGTCATTCAGGAGCAGGTTGTTTAGTTTCCATGTAGTTGTGGAGTTTTGAGTGAGTTTCTTAATCCTGAGTTGTAATTTAATTGCACTGTGGTCTGAGAGACTATGATTTCCATTCTTTTGCATTTGCTGAGGAGTGTTTTGCTTCCAATTGTGTGGTCAATTTTAGAATAAGTGCGATGTGCTGCTAAGAAGAATGTATATTCTGTTGATTTGGGATCGAGAATTCTGTATATGTCCATTAGGTTTGCTTGGTCCAGAGCTGAGTTCCAGTCCTGAATATCCTTGTTAATTATTTGCTCAATAAATAGACTATCAAATCCTTTTGGATATTGTTGTCTAAAAACTGTTTGCTTGGTTTTGCTGAACTAATACTAATATTACAATTGTTAATATCTGCATCAGATCAAGAGAACCTTATTTTCCAATTTTATTTGCTAATATTCAAAAATATTAGCAAATATTTCTTAGACTTTTTATAAATGCCCTGTATGGGAATTTCAGTGGCAGCCTTATTTATGACAACTATGAAACCGTGAGTGCTAACTTGCTTATTTTTCTTGGTACACTGTACATAACTTGAACATCTAAAAACAGCATTAAAAAATCTTAGCAATAACGTGGCATTAAGTTTTACAACTTGAAAGAAGACTCTATTTGTGTTTATTTATATTTTAAGAAAAATAAAAGTGGCTGGGCATGGTGGCTCATGCCTGTAATCCCAACACTTTGGGAGGCCGAGGCGGGTGGATTACCTGAGGTCAGGAGTTCAAGACCAGCCTGGCCAACATAGTGAAACCCTATCTCTACTAAAAATATAAAAATTAGCCCAGCTTGGTGGCAGGTACCTGTAATCCCAGCTACTGAGGAGGCTGAGGCAGGAGAATTGCTTGAACCAGAGAGGTAGAGGTTGCAGTGGGCTGGAATCACACCATTGCCCTCTGGCCTGGGCAACAAGAGCAAGACTTTGTCTCAAAAATCAAAACAAAAAAAAAAAAAAGAAAAGAAAAAATAAGAGCAATACTTTTTACATTATTAAACTGTATTGAAATAAAACGCAGCTACAGAGCAATGCATCAATCATAGGTGTACATCTCTGCAACCTTTCTGAAGTGAACACATCCAGTTTACCTGCATCCTGATTAAGAAATAGGATATTATTAGAACTTCAGTAGTTCCCGCTATGCCACCTTATAATCACTACTTCCTACTAAGGATAATCACCCTTTTGAATAATTTCCCAGTTTTTGAACTATTTAATTTCTTGTGTTTGGATTCTTTTACTCAACCTTATGTTTCTAAGATGCATTCATAATATTATGTGTAGATTTGGGTATTTTTCATTGCTACATAAGATTCCCATATATGAATATGCCACAACTTATTTATTTGTCAATTGTTCTTGGGAATTCAGATAGCTTCTAGTTTGGAGGTATTTGAGCAATGCTGCTCTAAACATTGGAGTTCATAATTTTGATGAACATAACATATATAATGTGTTGGCTATATATCTAGGAGTAGAATGGTTATGTCATAGAGCATGTGTAATTTTATGGTATAATCTGTTTTTAAAACTATGTTGGGATCCTACTAATTATCCGACAAATGTAAAATTAAGTGTTTTTCAAATGTACAGTGTTTAATAAAAACGTACTGTATTTCATTTAAGAATATGAATATACCTATGGTGGGAAAATAATATCTCCCCCATCTTCCCTTAGGTGTCCACGTCCTAACCCCTGGAATTTGTAAATGTGTTACCTTGCATGGCAAAAGAGACTTTGCAGATGTGATTAAATTGTCTTGCAAATGGGAGGTTATCCTGGATTAGCCAGGTGGGGATAATCTAATTAAAAGAGTCCTTATAATAGGCAGCAGGAACATCAGGGACAGAGAAGGAGATGCAATGACAGAAAAGCAGAGGTCACACAGACAGAGAAAGAGGTTAGAAGATTCTACACCAATGGCTTTGAAGGCAGAGAAAGGGGCCATGAGCCAAGGAATTTGGGTGGCCTCTAGAAGCTGGAAAAGAAAGGGAACAGCTTCTTCCTGTAAGGGTCATCAGCAAGGGAACATAATCTCCCCAAGAGCCTCCAGAAGACACATAGCCTTGCAAATCTTGATTTTGGCCCTATAAACTCATTTCAGATTTCTGACCTCCAGAACTATGAGATAACACATTTGTGTTGTTTTAAGCCACTGAGTTTGTGGTAATGCGTTACAGCAGCCATAGGAAATAAAACAATATCAAACGTGATCCTTTAATAATCAGCTATTTTAAGCTCTACTTAAATGTTTATTTCTTAATGAAATCCCTATTTCATTTTAATATATAGTTCTTTTTATTTCATTTATTTATTTATTTTGAGACGGAGTTCTGCTCTTGTTACCCAGGCTGGAGTGCAATGGTGCGATCTCGGCTCACCGCAACCTCTGACTCCCAGGTTCAAGCAATTCTCCTGCCTCAGCCTCCTGAGTAGCTGGGACTACAGGCGTGCGCCACCATGCCTGGCTAATTTTTGTATTTTTTTAAGTAGAGATGGGGTTTCACCATGTTGACCAGTATGGTCTCGATCTCTTGACCTCATGATCCACCGACCTCGGCCTCCCAAAGTGCTGGGATTACAAGCATGAGCCACCATGCCCGGCCAATATATAGTTCTTTTTAACACTAATGATAACTTATTTTTAATAATGAATAAACATAGGTTAATTTCAACTAAATACTTTTATTTGTTTATTTATTTATTATGTATTTTTTGAGATGGAGTCTTACTCTGTCACTTAGGCTGCAGTGCAGTAGCCTGATCTCGGCTCACTGCGGCCTCCACCTACTGGGTTCAAGCAATTCTCCTACCTCAGCCTTCCAAGTAGCTGGGATTATAGGTATAAGCCACCACACCTGGCTATTTCAAGTAAATACTTTTGAAAGCTACTTTGAAACTATTACATTTATTTTAGTGATACCATATTTATTTTTTAGCTTTTCTTCCATAGTGCTATTTTCCCACTTACTCATTTTTCTTTCTTTCTTTTTTTTTTTTTTTTTTTTTTTTCTTTTTTGGCACCTGTCATTTTTTTAACCTCTCTGTAGTTCAGTTTATATTCCAAGACCACATTTTCCTGGGAGTAGCAAACGTTTGTCACTCCCAACATCAGATACAGAAGAGTGGCGTTTTGTGCTGAAATTCAGGAAGGCAGTAATTCTTGGGCCTCTTTTAGATATATTTCTAAAATATGGTTTAGTAAGTGAATTGGTGGGCATAGAACACAGAGAATTTTAGATTAAAAAAATCATTGTATTATTAACTTCTTTGATCTCCATTTTAATTAAACTTGTTTTTGATCTAAATTTGGACAACATTAATTTGATTAGCCAAGTCGAGAGAAGGAAAAGACAAGAAAAATAAACACAGAACCTATTAATATTCTTTATCTTCACCTAATCTCCCTAAATGTTTTCATCTATCTTCTGGCACCTTTTCCTTTTCACAAGAATCTAGCCCCTCCTTAACCCAGCAAAGAAATAATTAACACATGGATAAAGACTCAATATAAAGAAAAGCATGATAATTAACTGTAAGTCCAGGAAATTTTTGGTTGCCAACATGTATTTCTGGAAATTAGAATATTGCCACAGCCCCCAAGGCTAAATCCCAAACCCCAAGGCAGCAGCATGGTAGCATCTGGGTGGGGATTATCTGATTCTAGGGTTTTATGTTAAAATAAATCTCAGGGAAATCAGATCCTCTTTAGGGATTCTGAGGCACTGTGTAAGTTGCAACGAAGACTCAAATGGCAAAATTTTTTAAAATTACAGATACTGCGTGTTTTTTTGGTACAGATTAGAGAGGAAATACTTTTAACTCTGTCTTAAAGTAGAAAGTTGGCCATTATGGTATTGTGAGTTCTATATATAATGTATCAGCTGTAAAGATGAGTCATGAAATTGGAAAACATCATATAAAAGATGAATTAGAGAGGGATTATATCTATGTGTGTATGTGTATATCTGTGTGTGTATATAAGTATATACGTATGTATGTGTGTATATCTATGTGTGTGTGTAAAAAATTTTGTTTTGTAAAAGGATTCCTAGAAAGTAACTGATACATTTAACATATGATTCTTACATAATTGGTGAATAACATTTTTTAATCTTCTTTCTTGTTTCTCTCCCTCCTGGGTCTGCAGTCTTATCTTGTTAAGAACTGGTCAGAAGTGAACTGTGCAATTAATTCAGTGCTGTGCACTAGTCAGAGTTCTTAGCCCTGAGAGAGGCCGCTGCATATCCCTTTGCTGAACTGGTAGTCTTGGTCAGAAGAGAGGATATTGTGTCAGGGTTAATGACTAGAAAGAAAATGTATGACTTCAGGGAAGCCTAAGTAGGTTACTAGCGCTGGGAGAGAAACGGAGAACACCAGGAAAAGAAATTCTTGAATATTTACTTTCTTCGAATCACAGAAATAAGGTGAGCCAAGTACCCAAATAGATTCAGGTTTTAGTAAAGGTTGAGTTAAAAATATTGCATTCCTAGTTGCCTTTCCAGAGGCCTCTTCCCCATGCTAAGGACATTAAAATAAAGAAGATATATGCAAACTAAGCAAACAGTAATTATAAGTGAGCAACGCATGGTCTAGTTAAGGGAGGTTAGTCTGGGTGGTGTTGGTGCTACAGACAGAGATTAAATCATGAAGAAAAGAAGTGAAGTTACAGGTTAAAAAGGTAAAATAAAGCCTGCATGCTCAAGTGCCTATGGGATGTTGGAGACTCTGGCTAAGCGTAGATAATAAATTCTGAGATTCAATATGAATATATTGTGCCTGGTTCGGTCATCTCTATCTCTGCTTGGAAGTAACCCTGGTCTAGGAAGTTGTAGGTCCTCATTCTCTTCAAAGTCCGTGCAATTCAGCTGGGGATCACAGAAATGGCCTCAGCCTGTTCTAAGTCCCAGATGATCATTCTAAGAATTCCAAACCCGAATAAGAATAGGAAGGACGTTAATTCTCTGCATTTCACTGGCCTCTCCCCACAGACTGGGGTGAGCCTAATCATTAAAGAAACAATCCCCAAAATAGACTCCTCTCTGAACCCTAATTGGCGGATCTGGACTTTTCCCTTATCTTTCCTCCTCACTGTACCTCATTTGGAATGAATTACTGCTAAACCTGTGAATGTAAAATTGTGTATGTACCACTGTCTATGTACGATGGACCAAGGATTCCTCTTCACTGATTTATGTCCTATTGTACTTATATGATATTACCCTTTTATATTAGGCCTTTTCTATGTTTAAGAGGCTGTGACTTTTAGAACGTATCTGCCATTATGAACTGAGATCTTCTGTCATCTTAAATAGTGTACCTCTGTATGGTAATTTGGGAATGTGGAAAATGTTAACTTTGTGACAGAAAAGAGGAAAACAAGAAATTATACTTGATAATTTTTTAACCTTTTAACTGAATTATTACTTATATACTGTAAAGTATATAAATATTAAGAAAAGAGTTTAATATATTCTCACATATATATACACTCAAGTAACCACCACTTGGATCTAGATTAGAACATTTCCATCACTCAAAAAGGTTCCCTTATTCCTCCGCCCAGTGAATACTCTCTCTACAGACAATGACTATTAGTATTTCTATCACTGTAGATTAAATTTCCCTATTCTTCAGGTTTGTTTGAATAGAATCATACAGAATATACTCTTGTGACTACATCCTTTTGCTCAATATTATTTCTACGAGATTCATCCATGTTGTTGCCTATAGCAAGGGTACATTCTTTATGTTGCTGAGTAGTATTCTGTTATATGAATATATTCAAATTTATTTATATAAGTTTCTATGGATGGACGTTTGGTGTCAGGTTTTGGCTCTTATGTATGGAGTTGCTATGAACATTCTCGTATATGTCTTTTGGTGGATATATATACTCCTCTCTCTTGGGTGTACACCTAGAATTGGAATTTTTCATATTGTGAGGTATTGTGCATGCTACACTTCCATAAATACTGCCAAAGATCTTTTCCAGGTGGTTGTACCATGTTACATTTCCACTCAAAATGTGGAAGAGTTCCAGTTGTTCTGAATCCTTGCCAACACTTGGTATTATCAATCTTTTTATAATTTTAGTCTTATGAAAAATATACTGTAAGAATTTTTTTTTGTTTTAATTCGTATTACCCTGCTGACTAATAATGTTGAGCACTTTTTATTGAGTTGCTTTTTTATTGCTTAGTAGATTTTTAAACATTTTGAATATGAGCCATCTGTAAGATAGCAAAATATATATGTTGGGTATATGTCAGATGAAGATATATATATATGTTAGCCATTGTGGTTTTTGTTTTGTTTTGTTTTGTTTTGAGAGAGAGAGAGTCTCACTCTGTTGCCACGGCTGGAGTTTAATGGCACAATCTCAGCATACTGCAACCTCTGCCTCCCAGGTTCAAGTGATTCTTATGCCTCAATCTCCCGAGTAGCTGGGATTACAGGCACCTGCCACCACACTAGGCCAATTTTTGTATTTTTAGTAGAGACAGTGTTTCACCATGTTGCCCAGGCTGGTCTTGAACTCCTGACCTCAGATGATCCACCACTTCAGCCTCCCAAAGTGCTGGGATTATAGGCATGAGCCACTGAACCCAGCCTGTTAGCCATATTTTTTTAAATGTAGACTAGCTATAGCTATGTCAAATATCTATATATCAGAGAATATACACACACATACATACTTTTCTCCAAGCTGTACCTTTACTTTTTAATCTCTTTTAATGAAAATTTTTTTAGTTTTAATAAAATCTTTTTTTTGACATTTTAAAAAAATTATTTTATACTCAGGGGTATCTCTGTGGGTTTGTTATACAGATATATTGTGTAATACTGGGGTTCAGGCTTCTGTTGAACCCATCATCTAAATAGTGAACATAGCACCCAATAGGTAGTTTTTCTTTTCTTTTTTTTTTTTTATTGCATTTTAGGTTTTGGGGTACATGTGAAGAACATGCAAGATTGTTGCATAGATACACACATGGCAGTGTGGTTTGCTGCCCTCCATCCCCTCGCCTGTATCTGTCATTTCTCCCCATGCTATCTCTTTCCACCTCCCCACGCCCGTCCCTCCCCCATTTCCCCCCAATGCACCCCAGTGTGTAGTGCTCCCCTCCCTGTATCCATGTGTTCTCATTGTTCAACACCCACCTATGAGTGAGAACATGCGGTGTTTGATTTTTCTGCTCTTGTGTCAGTTTGCTGAGAATTATGGTTTCCAGGTTCATCCATGTCCCTACAAAGGATGTGAACTCATCGTTTTTGATGGCTGCGTAATATTCCATGGTGTATATGTACCACATTTTCCCTATCCAGTCTATCATCGTTGGGCATTTGGGTTGGTTCCAGGTCTTTGCTATTGTAAACAGTGCTGCAATGAACATTCGTGTGCGTGTGTCCTTATAGTAGAATGATTTATAATCCTTTGGATATATACCCGGTAATGGGATTGCTGGGTCAAATGGGATTTCTATTTTTAGGTCATTGAGGAATCGTCACACTGTCTTCCACAGTGGTTGAATTAATTTACATTCCCACCAACAGTGTAAAAGTGTTCCTATTTCTCCACATCCTCTCCAGCATCTGTTGTCTCCAGATTTTTTAATGATCGCCATTCTAACTGGTGTGAGATGGTATCTCAATGTGGTTTTGATTTGCATTTCTCTAATGACCAGTGATGATGAGCATTTTTTCATATGTTTGTTGGCCTCCTGTATGTCTTCTTTTGTAAACTATCTGTTCATATCCTTCACCCATTTTTGAATGGGCTTCTTTGTTTTTTTCTTGTAGATCTGTTTTAGTTCTTTGTAAATTCTGGATATCAGCCCGTTGTCAGATGGGTAGACTGCAAAAATTTTTTCCCATTCTGTTGGTTGCCGATTCACTCTACTGACTGTTTCTTTTGCCGTGCAGAAGCTGTGGAGTTTAATTAGGTCCCATTTGTCTATTTTGGCTTTTGTTGCCATTGCTTTTGGCGTTTTGGTCATGAAGTCCTTGCCTACGCCTATGTCCCGAATGGTTTTGCCTAGATTTTCTTCTAGGGTTTTTATGGTGTTAGGTCTGATGTTTGAGTCTTTAATCCATCCGGAGTTAACTTTGGTGTAAGGTGTCAGGAAGGGGTCCTGTTTCTGCTTTCTGCACATGGCTAGCCAGTTTTCCCAACACCATTTATTAAACAGGGAATCCTTTCCCCATTGCTTGTTTTTGTCAGATTGTCAAAGATCGGATGGTTGTGGGTATGTTGTATTTCCTCTGAGGCTTCTGTTCTGTTCCATTGGTCTATATCTCTGTTTTGGTACCAGTACCATGCTGTTTTGATTACTGTAGCCTTGTAGTATAGTTTGAAGACCGGTAGTGTGATGCCTCCTGCTTTGTTCTTTTTGCTTAGAATTGACTTGGCTATGCGGGCTCTCTTTTGGCTCCATATGAAGTTTAAGGTGTTTTTTTCCAGTTCTGTAAAGAAGGTCATTGGTAGCTTGATGGGAATAGCGTTGAATTTGTAAATTACTTTGGGTAGTATGGCCATTTTCATGATGTTGATTCTTCCGAACCATGAACATGGAATGTTTATCCATCTGTTTGTGTCCGCTCTTATTTTGTTGAGCAGTGGCTTGTAGTTCTCCTTGAAGAGGTCCTTTACGTTCCTTGTTAGTTGTATTCCTCGGTATTTTATTCTCTTTGTAGCAATTGTGAATGGCAGTTCGTTCTTGATTTGGCTCTCTTTAAGTCTGTTACTGGTGTATAGGAATGCTTGTGATTTTTGCACGTTGATTTTGTATCCTGAGACTTTGCTGAAGTTGTTTATCAGTTTCAGGAGATTTTGGGCTGAGATAATGGGATCTTCTAGATATACAATCATGTCATCTGCAAATAGAGACAATTTGATTTCCTCCTTTCCAATTTGAATACCCTTTATTTCTTTTTCTTGCCTGATTGCTCTGGCTAGAACTTCCAGTACTATATTGAATAGGAGTGGTGAGAGAGGGCGTCCTTGTCTAGTGCCAGATTTCAAAGGGAGTGCTTCCAGTTTTTGCCCATTCAGTATGATATTGGCTGTTGGTTTGTCGTAAATAGCTTTTATTGTTTTGAGATACGTTCCGTCAATACCTAGTTTATTGAGGGTTTTTAGCATAAAGGGCTGTTGAATTTTGTCAAAGGCCTTCTCTGCATCAATTGAGATAATCATGTGGTTTTTGTCTTTGGTTCTGTTTATGTGGTGAATTATGTTTATGGACTTGCATATGTTGAACCAGCCTTGCATCCCCGGGATGAATCCTACTTGATCATGGTGGATGATCTTTTTTATATGCTGTTGCAATCGGTTTGCCGGTATTTTATTGAAGATTTTTGCATCTATGTTCATCATGGATTTTGGCCTGAAATTTTCTTTTCTTGTTGAGTCTCTGCCAGGTTTTGGTATCAGGATGATATTTGTCTCATAAAATGATTTGGGAAGGATTCCCTCTTTTTGGATTGTCTGGAATCGTTTCAGAAAGAATGGTATTGGCTCCTCTTTGTATGTCTGGTAGAATTCAGCTGTGAACCCATCCGGACCTGGGCTTTTTTGGGGTGGTAGGCTCTTTATTGCTGCCTCGACTTCAGACCCTGTTATTGGTCTATTCAGGGTTTCAGCTTCTTCTGCATTTAGGCTTGGGAGGATGCAGGTGTCCAGGAATTTATCCATTTCTGCCAGGTTTGCTAGTTTATGTGTATAGAGTTGTTTGTAATAATCTCTGATGATGGTTTGGATTTCTGTGGAATCTGTGGTGATATCCCCTTTATCGTTTTTTATTGCATCAATTTGGTTATTCTCTCTTTTCTTTTTTATTAATCTGGCTAGTGGTCTGTCTATTTTGTTGCTCTTTTCGAAAAACCAGCTCCTGGATTTATTGACTTTTTGAAGAGTTTTTTGTGTCTCTATTTCCTTCAGTTCTGTTCTGATCTTAGTTATTTCCTGTCTTCTGCTAGGTTTTGAGTTTTTTTGATCTTGCTCCTCTAGCTCTTTCAATTTTGATGATAGGGTGTCAATTTTAGATCTTTCCTTTCTTCTCATGTGGGCACTCATTGCTATATATTTTCCTCTAGAGACTGCTTTAAATGTGTCCCAGAGATTCTGGTATGTTGTGTCTTCGTTCTCATTGGTTTCGAAGAACATCTTTATTTCTGCCTTCATTTCATTGTTTATCCAGTCAACATTCAAGAGCAAGTTGTTCAGTTTCCATGAAGCTGTGCGGTTCTGAGTTAGTTTCTGCATTCTGAGTTCTAACTCGATTGCACTGTGGTCTGAGAGACTGTTTGTTATGATTTCCGTTCTTTTGCATTTGCTGAGGTGTGATTTATTACCAATTATGTGGTCAATTTTAGAGTAGGTGTGATGTGGTGCTGAGAAGAATGTATATTCTGTGGATTTGGGGTGGAGAGTTCTGTAAATGTCTATAAGGTTTGCTTGTTCCAGATCTGAGTTCAGGTCCTGGCTATCCTTGTTGATTTTCTGTCTGGTTGATCTGTCTAATATTGACAATGGGGTGTTAAAGTCTCCCACTATTATTGTGTGGGAGTCTAAGTCTCTTTGTAAGTCATTAAGAACTTGCCTTATGTGTCTGGGTGCTCCTGTATTGGGTGCGTATATATTTAGGATCATTAGCTCATCTTGTTGCATTGATCCTTTTACCATTATGTAATGTTCTTCTTTGTCTCTTTTGATCTTTGTTGCTTTAAAATCTATTTTATCAGAGATGAGAATTGCAACTCCTGCTTTTTTTTGCTCTCCATTTGCTTGGTAGATCTTCCTCCATCCCTTTATTTTGAGCCTTTGTGTATCCTTGCATGTAAGATGGATTTCCTGGATACAGCACACTGATGGGTTTTGGCTTTTTATCCAATTTGCCAGTCTGTGTCTTTTGATTGGGGCATTTAGTCCATTTACATTTAGGGATAGTATTGTTATGTGTGAATTTGATACTGTCATTTTGATGCTACCTGTCTGTTTTGTTGGTTAGTTGCTGCAGATTCTTGATTGTGTTGATGCTCTTTTACCATTTGGTGTGTTTTTTGAGTGGCTGGTACTGGTTGTTCCTTTATATGTGTAGAGCCTCTTTCAGGAGTTCTTGTAGAGCAGGTTTGGTGGTGATGAAATCTCTGATCTCGTCAGTCAGTCCTTCCAGGCGAGACTCCAGCTCTACCTTGTTCATGTAAGCTTCATCCACATCCTTCTTGATGAGGACAAATTCATTCTCCATCTCTGTACGCTTACTGATCTCTTCCTCATACTTGTTCTTGAAGTCCTCCACCAACCCCTGCATGTTGCCAAGCTCCGCCTCCAGCTTCAGCTTCTCCTGGCCCAGAGTCTCCAGCTACCTCCTCAGGTAGTTGATGTAGCTCTCAAACATGTTGTCCATGTTGCTTCTAGCCATTTTCTGCTGCTGCAGGAGACTCCACTTGGTCTCTAACATCTTGTTCTGCTGCGCCAGGAACCGCACCTTGTCGATGAAGGAAGCAAACTTGTTGTTGAGGCTCTTGATCTGCTCCTTGTCCTGGGTATGCACAGCCTGGATGTTGGGGACCACGTCCAGCTTAATGGAGTTCAGCAGGCTCTGGGTGATGGCGACGGCGGTGATGCCTCCCATGCCTACGCTGCTGGCCCCAGCATAGCCTGCACCCAGGACACTGTGGAAGCCAGTGCTGCTCACTCGGGAGAAGCTCGAGGAGCTCGAGCGGGCACTGGGCCCACTCGTTCAATAAAATCTCTTGATCCCAGGAGTTTGAGACCAGCCTGGGCAACATAGCAAGACCCCATCTCTATAAACAACAACAACAACCAGAAAATGCTGTTTACTTAACTTGCATAAATGTATTAATCGGAATACAAATATATGACAATTTGATCCCTACTTTCACCTAATTAACAAATACATGAACAAGCTTTGGTTTTACATGTGGAAATTTAACTTCTTCCCTTTTTTGCCTTAAGTTCATATTTACGTTTTATCATAATGTAATATATTTTTAAGCTTTAAAATCTTTATTGAACACTGTATTATACTTCTATTCAACAAAAATGTGCGTAAATTCATGTTTTCAACCTGAATATGAATATTTTCAAATATTTATTTGATATTAAAATTTTATATAAACTGCCTCATGCATTAGACATAGTGTTAAGCTTTTTTCTGGACTGAATGTTGACTAGCACAAAAGGATTAAAATGAAATATAAGTACTTGCTATGAATGATAATATTAATATTTAAATGTGAATGTTTTAATTCAAGTTTAAAAATAAATATGTTATTAAATGAGTAAATTTTTAATGGAAATGCAACTTTTAATAAAATTAATAGGCTTTAAAGATAGTGTATATCTCTGTGGATAACTAGAACTTTTTGCTAAAGAGAAACAGAATTCAATCTGAACTTGACATAGTTTCAACCTGAAGAAGTTTTATAGATGGAAGTGCTGAAATATTCATTGCCTGTGCAAATAAATAGATGGAAAAGGAAATTTTGTTGTAGCAATGGCAGTCAATTCTTTGATGGTCTTTCAATTTAAATGTCAAAATGAAAAACTGATAATTTAAGATTATTTTAATAAATGTATTATATATTTGAAAGTTGCTAAGAGATTTCAAGTATTCTTACCACAAACAAATATGTGAGGCAATGCATGTGTGAATTATAATAGCTTCATTTCACCATTCCACAATGCATTCATACTTCAAACATAATGTTATATACCATAAATATATACAATTGTTGTCAATTTAAAAATAAAATTATTTTAATAATATATCAGCTAACAAGTGTATTGGATTTTATTTTTTCAATTTTGCCCTTTTAAGAGCAGTGAACTGGAAAACGTTTTATGTACAAGGTGATTTATTGCTAGTTATCAGAGTCAGTTTTCTATTTTTGAAATATATACCAAATAGTTGTTTCCCAAAATTAGAAAAATACTATTGTACTATGGTAGAAAAATACTATTGTACTGTTAATAGTACTACTGTACTATTAATAGTACTGTACTATTAATACTATTGTACTATTAATAGTACTATTGTACTATTAAATGTACTAGTTACCCATTTATTTAGAGGCACATTGCTTATTTTTATATACTAAGAAAAGTTTGAGAAAATAAAAATGTTTAATTTCATGAAACTTGTGCGGTTTTTGTTTAATATAATAAAATGTATCTTATTACAAAGTGTTACAGCTCCATATTTGCCTTATTCAGTTTATCAAAAGTGTTTTTATGTGACCTAACTGGCAAAGCTAGATCTTTCTTTTGTGGGTACATCGTAGGCTTATATGTTTATGGGGTACGTGAGATATTTTGATACATGCATGCAATTCATAAGGGTACATAAAAGCATGCAATCACATTAGGGTAAATGGAGTATCTGTCACCTCAAGCTATCACATCATTCAAAATGAACAATCCAATGATGTTCACGTAGTTATTTTTCAATGTACAATATATTATTGTTGGCTGCAGTCACCCTGCTGTGCTGTAACATGCTCAGTCCCATTCATTCTATCTAACTGTATTTTGGACCCACTAACCATTCCCACTCCCCCTACCTCCTATTTCCCTTCTCAGCCCCTGGCAACTATCATTCTACCCTCTGTCTCATGAATTCAATAGTTCTAATTTTTAGCTACCACGTATAAATAAGAACATATGAAGTTTATCTTTCTGTGCCTGGCCTATTTATCTTATTATTATGTCCTCCAGTTCCATCCATGTTGCTGCAGATGACAGGATCTCATTCTTTTCTGTGGCTGAAGTGTTCCAATGTGTCTAAGTACCGCATTTTCTTTATCCATTAAATTTGGTGTTCCATAGCGTTTCGTACTTGAATCTTGGTATCTTTCTCTAGGTTTAAGAAGTTCTCTGTTATCCCTATCAATAAACTTTCTGACCTGATCTCTCTTTCTACCTCATCTTTTAAGGACAAGAAGGCTTAGAGATGCCCTTTTGAGACTATTTTCTAGATCTTGAAGTAGGTGCGCTTCATTCTTTTTTATTCTGTTTTCTTTTGTTTCCTCTGATTGTACTTTCAAATAGCCTGTTTAAACTCACTAATTCTTTCTTCTGCTTGATGACTTTTGCTAAGAGACTCTTCATATTTCTTCAGTATTTCAGTTGCATTGTTCAGCTCCAGAATTTCTGCTTGATTCTATTTAATTACTTCAGTCTGTTTGTTAAATTTATCTGATAGGATTCTGAATTTCTTCTCTTCTGTTTAATTTTGTTGGGATTCCTCAAAACAACTATTTTGAATTCTCTGTTTGAAAAGTCACGTATTACTGTCTCTCTAGGACTGGCCACTGTGCCTTATTTAGTTTCTGTGGTGAGTTCATGTTTTCCTGATGGTCTTCATGCTTGTTTGCTGGTATCTGGGCATTAAAGAGTTAGGTATTTATTGTAGTCTTCACAGTCCGGGCTTGTTGTATCCGTCCTTCTTGCGGAGGCTTTCCAGATATCCCAAGGGACTTAGATGCTGTGATCTAAGTCTTTAATCACTGCATCCATATCTGCATTAGCAGGAACCCAAAGCCTAGTCATACTGTGGCTCTTGCAGACTTACAGAGGTACACCTTGGTAGTCTCGGGTAAGATCTGGGAGAATTTCCTTGATTACCAAGCAGAGACTCATTCTCTTCCTTTACTTTCCTCCAAACAAATGGAGTCTCTCTCTGTGCTGAGCTTCCTGGAGCTGAGGGAGGGGTGACACAAGCACCCCTGTGGCTACCACCACTGGGACCATACTGGGTTAGACCCAAAGTCAGCAAAGCACTGGGTCCTGTCCAAGGCACATGGTGACCACTGCCTGGCTACCACCAATGTTCAGTCAACGTCGAAGACCTCTACTATCAGCAGGCAGTGAATCCAGCCAGGCTTCCGTTCTTTCCTTGAGGGTGGTGAGATTCCCCTGGCCCTAAGCAGATCCGGAGATGCTGTCTGGGAGTCAGGGCCTACAGTTCAGAACCACAGGAATTTACCTGGTGCTCTATTCTAGTACAGTTGAGCTGGCACCCAAGACTCAGCACACAGCTCTTTCTCCTCCTCTCTTCCCTTTCCTTAAGCAGAGGAGTCTCTCCCCATGGGCACCACTGCCCTAGGCCCACAGCAGGTACCGCCTGGCTACCGTGATGTGGACTGAAGGCCAAGGGCTCTTCAGTCAGCTCTGGGGAATGCTGCCAGGCCCGGGTCTCTCCCTTCAGGGCACAGGGTTCCCCTCTGGCCTAGGGCAGGTCCAGAAATGCCATCCAGGAGCCAAGGCTGGATGGCAACCCCAGGAGCTAGACTGGTGCTCTACTTCATGTGGCCAAGCTGAAAGACAGTCTCCCTTATTCTTTTTTTGTTTTGTTTTGTTTGTGTGTGTGTGTGTGTGTGTGTGTTTTTTTTTTTTTTAAGATAGGGTTTCACCATGATGGCCAGGCTGGTCTTGAACTCCTGACCTCAGGTGATCCACCCACCTCGGCCTCCCAAAGTGCTAGGATTACTGGCGTGAGCCACCGCGCCTGGCAAGTCTCCCTTATTCTTCCCCTTCCTTTCCTCAAGCAAATGGAGTCTCTCCCTGTAGCCACAATAGGTGGGAACATGGTGAGTCACACCTAAAGCCAGCACTGCTCTGAGTTTCATCCAAGGCCCACGGTGAGTACTGCCCGGCCACGACTCCTGATTATACAGGACCCTGGGGCTCTTTATTTATTAGGTGGTGAATCCTGCCAGGACTGGGTCCTTCCCTTCAAGGCAAAGGTTTCCCTTCTGGCCGTGGATGTGTCAACAAATGTTGCCAGGAGCTAGGTCCTGGAATGGGGGCCTCAGGACTCTGCCTGGTGCCCTGTTCCACTGTGGCTAAGCTGGTATCAGAGTTGCAAGAGAAAGCTCTCTTTCCTCTCCCTTTTCCTCTCCTCAACAGGAGGAAGGACTCTCCACTGGAGTTGTGACCTGTATTGCCTGGACTTGGGAGAGGGGTGATGCAAGCACTCCTTTCGCCACCCAGGCTAGGTCACGTGCTCCCCTCCCTCAGGTCCACTGGCTGTGAGTCCAGCACAGCGTCAGGACTTGTCTGAGACCTGTAGTCCTTGAGGCCTAGACTGGCTTTCAGTTTATTTAGGATCCCAGAGCACTTTCCTCCACGGTGGCAGGAGTTGCTGGAACTTAGGTTTTGATGGTGGGGATGGTCGAATCATCCCTGGCTACGGCTGGTCTAAATGCTCCCGCCACAGGCTGTGGCTAAGTTCTGTCCTATGATACTTTCCGGTGCGACAGAGTAGCATTGAGTTCCAATGTAAAGTCTCACGATCACTACGCTGTCCATCTCTGCAAAGCACAGATTCTCTCTTTGTGCCATGCAGCCACTGCTAGGGGATGGGGGAGAGCTGGTGTAGACAATTCCAGACTGCCTTTCCAACCCTCTTCAGTGCCTTCTTCCTTAATATTGATGTTAACACAGGAACTGTGATTGCTCACTTGATTTTTGATTCTTATGAAGGCGCTTTTTTGTGTGGATAGTCATTCAATTTGGTGTTCCTGCAGTGGGGAATGATTGCTGGAGGCTTCTATTGGGCCATCTTGCTTTACCTCCATCTCTGAAGCTTTGCCTCCCAAAGCCAGATCTTAGAGCCAAATACGTCATAAAAGTGTCTACCTATATTTTTCAAGTAAATGTGTAGTATGAATTTCAATGCACTTCATAAAAAATACTCAGGAATACATTGCTAAACATGTTTTATAAGTATGTTATTAAAGCTGTCAAGATTAAAATGTGTATTTAACGTAGTTTATTGGCTGGGCATGGAGGCTCAAGCTTCTAATTCCAGTACTTTGGAAGGCCAAGGCAGAAGGATTGCTTGAGGCCAGAGTTTGGAACTAGTCAACCTGGTGAGACCCTGCCTCTACAAAAACAAACATAATTTATCAATTTTGTAGATTACTAAAGCAATAAATAAAAATGCCCCTTCTCATTACTTAGGTAGTTATAATATAATATGAACCATAGTTAAAATTTTTTATTAATTTATGAAAAGTAAAATAAAATATATCATTTCTTTAGTTAGTTTGTGTGGGTATGCATGTATATAGTATATCATGCTTCAATGTTTGATTTCTTGGAATAATTAGATGAAAATTAGATATAAAAATCAAGGATAACTCCATTATTTTATCTGGATATTATAATCAAACATTTCTTAAGTATTTTATGGAAGAGGAACTATTTATATATTGTCAAAACTTACAAGTCCAGCTATAATATTATTTTATTTTTCTGTTAATATGACATAGAAGATAATAAACATTTCATAAAATGAGAATTGTCTATAAACAAAATAAATATTTCCTAATATAATTTGTAAAGGTTTCAATATCCAATTGAATGACACACCATGATAAAATATTTATCTTTCTGTTTTATCTATAGTATCTTGACATTTTTGATAGTCCCATGTTTTAAGCAGTGACCACACATTAAACATGTATTTATTTCAATAATGAAGGAATCAGAATATGGGCAAGCTGGTTTAAAGGAATACAGGATAGACTGGAGAACATACAGTCAATGCAAGGAAAATAACGCTAAAATAAGAATGCAGAATTTCAGTGCAAAGTTGGTTAAATGATCTGCAGGCAATAAAACTGTAATTTGGGAGTTATCATTCTGCCTGGAACAAGTTATTTTCTCTTTTTTTGAGATGGAGTCTCACTCTGTTGCCCAGGCCGGAGTGCAGTGGTGCGATCTCAGCTCAGTGCAACCTCCATCTCCCAGGTTTAAGCAACTCTCCCACCTCAGTCTCCTAAGCAGCTGGGATTACAGCTGCATGCCACCATGCCTAGCTAATTGTTGTATTTTTAGTACAGATGGGGTTTCACCGCATTGACCAGGCTGGTCTCAAATTCCTGACCTCAACTGACCTGTCAGCCTCTACATCTCAAAGTGTGCAGATTACAAGCATGAGCCACTGTGCCTGAACCAACACAAGTTATTTTCATCTCTGCTAACCAAAAGTTATCTGTATCAATGTTCTACAAATTAACATTTAACTTCACCTAATTTGAGCCATAAACATTAGTGAGTTGCAAGCCAAATGTGCATTCATGGCTGGGTGTGGTGGCTTACGTCTGTAATTCCAACATTTTGGGAGGTCAAGGCCAGAGGATCACTCGAGGCCAGGAGTTCAAGACCAGGTTAGGCAACATAGCGAGAACCCTGCCTCTTTTATAAAAAGATAAAAATATTTAAAAAAAAAAAAAATTAAAGGTACATTTCCTGAGAGAATTAGACATTCTTTATGTTGGTCTGTAAGACAATGTTCCAGAATTAGTTTTGAAAATGCGTAATTATCATTTTGCCTTATTTTCATACGTAGATACATTTTCTTAACACGGGAAATATTTCTGCTATATTTAAAAGAGTTATCATGAACCTACAGTCCAACTGTTCAAAAATATTTTACTTTTCAAGTAATGACATTCTAACTGTTTTTTTCAAGTAGCTGTGCAATATGGATGCATGTCAATAATGACCAAAAAGAATTATCTTTCATGTTAAATCCAGGAAGAGGCAAAGTTATACAATGAAAATTGTTATCACCTTAACCATCCATGCTTCCATATATTTAAATTAATAATATCCCAACATAGTCCAAAATACCCTGTTTCTAACAGGCTTCATATTTAAAGAAATAAATGTAAGAATGGAAAAGGCAAGAAGCTCCGGAGATTTACGGGTCTTTCTCATTAAGAAATGCTCTCCCTTTATTTGGAGCCCAAGAAGTTTTATATATCCTTGTAAAATATCTTTTTTTTCAGATTTTGGATAAGTAAAATACAGTACTAGCCTTTCAGAACGAGAGGCTTATTTTCAAGCCGAACATTTTAGAAATGTGTAATATGAAAGTTGAAAATCTGGAAATTGATTCTTTTCCACTTATACCTGCCTGTATACCTCTTGGAAAGCATTTGTGTGTGGGAACACATGTGTGTTCTTTAACCTTCATTAGAGAAATTCTGCATTAAAACATGTTAATCATTAATAATTTGAGCCACTTAATAACTTCGGTCAGTTATCAGAGTCTGAATGGGTTTATGGTGTGCTGGATAGCTTCCATTTGCCCCTTGTTACCTCTCATCACCTTTCACCTTGCTGCTTATCTGGGAAGCTAAACTTTAATGGATTAAATCAATAGAGGCCTCTGCCCTCTGCCTAGCAGTAGGGTTTAGTCCCTGGGAATCCCTGGCAGGAGACTAGAGAATGAGGAGAGGGTCTCAATAACCCTGCCTTTTCTCCTGAGGAGCTCCCTTGAGCTGGCTATGTCCCTCTTCTAAGGGTCACTGCTCTGCTCAATCTCATTTTCTCTCCCGGGTTTTGGTAATCTCTGCCTTCAGCCTTTTGGCCCTAGAGGTGGGCTAGTTCTGCCGCTGGTTGTCCAGGTTCTTTTGTGGCTTTCCAACACCGCCCACACCTTCTGAATTAGTCCCCCTGTGAATCAACCCTCCTTGAATTTGATCCCAATTTGAGAGTGCCATCTGCTTCCTGTTTGAGACCCCCAACTGATAATTTAGAGATTTAGAGATTACTGGCTATGCCCAAATTCCCTCAGGAGAGTAACTGCAAACATGTTTTGGAGCCAAGATGGATGAGAGCTACAGAGGCACAGGGCCATTCTGTTGGTCTCCTGTTTCATCATCCACTGCAACACCGGAATGAACAAGCATAAGAATTATCTAAATCTGAAAGACTGCTGGGTATTGTGGTGGCCTCGCTGGATGGGCAGCCTACACAGTATCCCTCAGGGTCATGGCAGACTCTGAAGCGATGAGAAAGACCACAGAAGGGCCACGCGGTCTAGAAGGAGATTCTTGACAATAGGGTAGACATGTTGAATTTTACTGAAGCTTAGGGAAAATAAAAGAAATAACAGCAGAGGAAGAAACAGTAAATCTATTGCTTATTGTACTGGGACATAAAGGTTTGAAGGAAACAATAACCAAACAGACAAAAGGTCCCTTAGCTATGACTTTCCCATGCTTAAGAGACACAGAAGTTCAAACACCATTTCTCGTGTTCTAACACCAAAGAAGCTGATCAGTTTATCTAGAATTATCCTGAAGATAGTCTCAGTTTCTAACTTGTGTTTTATGTCCCTGTGCCCCTCCAGGGGGGTTGTTTCCTTTAAATTCTGTGCAAAGTTTTTACTTGCCTTTGGAGAATTCATAACTGCATACTTACCGGTGTTTGTCATTATCCCAGGATCTAGCCTCTTTTGTCTTACAGTTAATATCCCTAAACCTGGGTATTCAGGGTTTTTTTTAGTTGGTTTGTTTGTTTGTTTTTGTTTTTGAGACAGAGTCTTGCTCTGTAGCCCAATCCAGAGCGCAGTGGTGCAATCTCGGCTCACTGCCACGTCTGCCTCCCAGGGTCAAGCGATTCCCCTGCCAAAGCCTCCTGAAGAGCTGGGATTACAGGGGGGCACCACCACACCCAGCTAATTTTTGTGTTTTTAGTAGAGACAGGTTTCGCCATGTTGGCTAGGCTGGTCTCAAACTCCTGACCTCAAGTGATCCGCGGGCCTTGGCCTCTCATAGTGTTGGGATTACTGGTGTGAGCCACCACGCCCAGCCGGTATTCAGTTTAATAACTTCATCAGACCAGTCCAGGATAGGCGTTGGCCCTCCAAATATCATCAAAAAGCCAAAGTGGAGAAGTGCATTTGAAATACTCTCTCCCTTTAAGTCATGAGGCTGAATGCAGTCAGTGCCAGCCAAATAGTAATCTCTGAGTCATGACAGATGTTATGCGAAGATACAGACTTCTTAGATCCTTAAGGAGAAAGAAAATCACTTTCCTAACTTCTTCCTTTGCAAGGCTCTCTACCCCGCCTTCCACAGAGTTAGCTTTTACCTTACTATGCAAAATGTTTAATTACTCATGTTCAGTGGAGTTAACCTTCCACATTATTATGCAGAATGCTTTAAGTTATTCATTTTCCTCCTTTCCCAAATGCCACCACTATCCCTTTCTACATTGTGACCTCTAGTTCTAATAGGATTGAGAACAACGATCATTATAGTGATAGTCATCTCAATAGCTACTTCCTTAGCGGCACTTAAAAAAAAATGGCCAAGGGCCGGGCGTGGTGGCTTATGCCTGTAATCCAAGCACTTTGGAGGCCAAGGCGGGTGGATCACCTGAGGTCGGGAGTTCAAGACCAGTCTGACCAACATGGTGAAACCCCGTCTTGAAAAAATAAAATAAAGAGAAGAAAAAAATGGCCAAAACTCTGACCTTCAAGCTTTTAAAGTCCTATGGTAGCAGCCTTACAATGAAAAACAGCAGTCAGGACCTGTCCATTCTTCCCCACTCCCTCTTCCCATTCCACTTAGCACCTTCGTTTCTTTTTTTTTTTTTTTCAGCTCTTTTATCTTATACATTTCCATAATTTTAAAAAGTATGCTTTAGGCCGGGCGCGGTGGCTCAAGCCTGTAATCCCAGCACTTTGGGAGGCCGAGGCGGGTGGATCACAAGGTCAAGAGATCGAGACCATCCTGGTCAACATGGTGAAACCCCGTCTCTACTAACAATACAAAAAATTAGCTGGGCATGGTGGCACGTGCCTGTAATCCCAGCTACTCAGGAGGCTGAGGCAGGAGAATTGCCTGAACCCAGGAGGCGGAGGTTGCGGTGAGCCGAGATCGCGCCATTGTACTCCAGCCTGGGTAATGAGAGCGAAACTCCGTCTCAAAAAAAAAAAAAAAAAAAAAAAAAAAAAAGTATGCTTAGTCTGCAATTTCTGGATTTTAGCTTTTTTGATATACTGATTGAGGATGCTGTGATAAGCTGTACCTTTAGGAATAAAACGACTTTTCTCCCTAGCTGTTGTGAGTGCTTCTGTCAGACAACCAAAGTTTTCAGGTGTCAATCCACTGAAGAGAAATGCCTTTGCCAATGCCACAACCTCTTTCCAGGGAGGCCTAAATTCAATGGAGATGTATATATATATAGACAGGAGCATAAATGACTAGTCCCCTTGCCCTAACTTGGGACAAACAACTTTGAGGAACTATTCAGCATCACAGTTCCCTGGAGAACTAGCAGAGGCCTTCTTTGAGACTCTGCTACAGCCCAAATGCTCCTTCTGCCCAATTCTGCTTTTTTTCTCCTTCCAAAGAACATTCCTCAATAAACTTCTAGCATGATGTCACCATCTCAGAATCTGCTTTTGGGAAATTCAACAAGGGAATTACCCACTGACTTTCTGCTATGGTAGATAAGGATTTTTCTATTTTGCACAGCGCTTCTCTATCTTCTGCCTCTATCACAGCTTCCCCTCATTTCACCTTCTTCATGTAGTGATAGTGACATTTGTAGATAAATCAACATGCAATATAATCACATATAATATAGCTGAGTCATATAGTTTACTCTATATTTTGTTTCACATATTTGTTACTTGTTGCAAACAGTTGCCTCATATTTTTATTTCCTTAGTTTTGGTACCAATTATCTCATTCCAATATTAGAACTAATTATCCTCTAAATATGTTCATAAATGTTAACTATACTCCATCAGTTTTATATTTGTCTTAGAGACATTACTCTTAGACACCTCTGTACTGCTCTATTCTGGTCTTTTTCTATGTCTTCTGACCACTATTATCTTGGTGTTTCTGTCCTCTGTCCTTCTGCAAATTCCCTTTACATTTTTCCTAAGTTGTATTCATTGTTTCCTGAGTCTCATATCTTCGTCTTTTTAGGTTTCATTGGGACACATTCTCTAACAGCTTTCTTGAAAAGAGAGAATGGGAGGTAAATTTTAAGAGCTTGTATTTCTAAAAATGTCTTTATTCTATTCTCATACTTGGCTAATAGTTCGGTTGGGTATAGAATTTTAAAGGTGTTGTTCCATTATCTTCCAACTGCCAGAGATTCTGGTAGAAGCATTGTGTCTTTTTTTAATAGAGATGAGGTCTTGCTTTGTTGCCCAGGCTAGTCTTGAACTCCTGGGCTTAAGGAGTCGTCCCACCTTGGTCTTCCAAAGTGCTGGGATTACAGGCGTGAGCCACCACGTCCGAACATGGCTGCTAGTGTTTTGGGAAAAGGGAGCCAGAGACTACAACATTTAGTATGTCAACTTTTACTAATTCTCATTTTAAGTCTGGGGTGTCTCCCCTCTTACTTTATAAATCGCCACCACATTAGCTCTCTCAGATGTACTTGAAAGCCTATGGTTTGACTGCTCTGGAGAGTAAATGCATCTTCTGAAAGGAAGTCATATTTGTCTCATTGCACGAGGTAGGAGAGATCAGGGTTAAAATTGCACTTACTTTAAAAGGCTCTCAGGTCCTCTTCGTTTCAGTTTCATCCACAGCCCTGTTTTCTGAAGTACCCACTACCTCCAATTTCTTTGTCTTTCCACAAATCTGGAATGGGAACTGGTCTTCATCTTTTGGACGTAGATTCTTAAATTTCAGCTTTCTTTTGGGTGGCTAAGTCAATTCTCTTTTCTGTTTTAAGAGTTCATTTTTTGTATGCTGGCATATATTATATTTTCTGATTTGTGTGTATGTTCACCATTTTTCCTATTTGCAATCCTTATAGCAGGATTTGAGGAGGGAGTGGAGAAATGATTTTGTTCTTCATATTTAAGTAACAGTCCCTCTTATGTCTCCCTCTTTTTTTTCATTTTAAATGACAGTCTGAGGGACAGTATGTGAGTCTCATTCTTTTAGCTCCATGGACATTATAAAGAGTATTTTTTTTTTTTTTCATTTAAAAGATGTGGACACTGAGACTTCATGAACAGCTTAGTCATATGGTACAATTCAGTATGAGCTATTACCCAAGAAGACCCAGAGGTAAGAAAATACAGGATAGGAGGAGAGCATGATACTTAACATTCTTTGAGTGATTCAAATAAGTGCATAGAACATGAGGACACAGAAATAGGAAGGGCAAGATTTGGCCTTTAACCAGGCTACGGGACAGAAGAAATAAAACATAAATAAGCATGTCACAAAGATTTGTTTTTTCTCCTTTTCAGTGATTCTCCCTCAATGCCTATCTGAATGCTGGATAAAAAAAATGAAGTTAAATAAGCGAATGCATTCTTGCTGCTATTTCAGTATATGTCAATTTTGAATTTAGGATTTATAACTTGCTTACTTCAAAAGGGTAGAAGTAGTTTAATATATTAAATAATACAAAATGAACCATGGGCTGAATATCATCTACTTGTACCTCCAGATGACTTCTCCAATCTTCTTTACTCTGCTGTCTGCTCTGGGAGACTGACTTAGATAAGTTTTTTGTTGTTGTTTGAAACGAAGTTCCACTCTTGTTGCCCAGGCTGGAGTGCAATGGCACAATCTCAGCTCACTGCAACCTCCGCCTCCCAGGTTCAAGCAATTATGCCTCAGCCTCCCAAGTAGCTAGGATTACAGGCATGCATCACCAAGCCCTGCTAATTTTGTATTTTTAGTAGAGACGAGGTTTCACCAAGTTGGTCAGGCTGGTCTCAAACTCCTGATCTCAGGTGATCCACACACTTTGGCCTCCCAAAGTGCTCAGATTATAGGTATGAGCCACCGTACCTGGCCTAGATTAGTTCTTATACCAGCTGGTTTCTTGTTGGATCCAACCTGAAGAAACCTGCAACAGGAGATCCAAGGGAGGAGGGGGAATGAACAAGGCACTTTTTCCTCCGACTCCCTCCTCGCAGTATCTTCTCCAGCTGCCTTCCTCCCTCACCAAAGGAGACTGCTCCTTCTCAAGTTTCCCCACCTACATGACACTCTCCTTGTAGCCTACTCTCTCCTTCTTACCATGCAACTAGGGTCTCCTTTTGCTTTCTAATTTTGTTGGGAAATACAGCTGGGACTACATCTGAACTTTCACACAGGATGTAAAATGTTGACACTCTGAATGGTTGTAAACAACTTGGGCTGTGTGCATTCAGGACTGATGTACCACAGGGTGGAAAGAGGACTGATTTTTCTTGGGCTTTTACTTGGCACTGAGTCCATGACTCAGGGAGTCAAGTTACCAATATGTGAATTTAGTGAGTGTTTTAATGACTCTTCTTTCACAGCCTCATGCCTAAAACTAAATGGTCATGCTTCTAATTTGTTGGCATTGGCTGAATACTTATTTTGCAGATTGATCATTGTGACCGGACTAAAAGAAGAAACAGAAGCTTCTATTCTTGAGGATGTATAGCATTCCATTGAGGAAGTCTTTCCACCTGTTTCTACATACACCACCTTCTCAAGGGCTAAGAGGGGAGACTGAATCCACATTAATTTACATAAAATACATCATGTAGTCTGAGATTCTAAGACAATAATGAAGCGAATCTGTGAAACCAGGCAAAGCCTTGTTAGAAACGTTAGCCTGTAACACAGGATCACAAAAAGGTAGGGTTCCAGGCAGTTTAAGTGAGATCAAAGGTAAAATTTTTAGGGACTCACAAGTTATTTAAGTCAATTTTCAGAGTAAGCCTGTGCCATAAAAATATTGTCAAATTTCCTTTCTGGGCTATTCTATATCATAGCTGTTTTATTTAAATTAAATTTACTTTAAAAACTCTATGAAATACTTGGTAATTATCAAACTCTAAAAACAAAAACATTTAGGAGAAAAAAGCATTAAAATAGATTATTTTCAGTCTAGAAATTATACATTGAGTCACTGATAGAAATATTGATTTTTAGGGGGGATATTTTAAAGAATCACTGATAGGAATACACCAGATATATGGTATATTTATTTTTGCATGGTTAACTTACCTGATGAAAGGATAGAAGGCTGTATTTGTCCCATCAATTTGTGAATATAAAACACGATGGACTAGTTACCTAGAGATTGTTCACTAGAATATATCAGGTGAAGGTTTTGAATGTAGATACCCAGCACTGCAGGTAACAGGTGTGCTGGAAATGTGTTAATTGGTGGCCCTGCTAGTGTAAATGCATGGTGAGAGATTGTAATTATTGTACGGCTCATGTGGTAAAGCAGAGGGAATATAGGCTTACCTGCAACTGCAAAGATTCTGACAGAGTGAAATGCTTGAAGAAAACGTAAGTTTTTGGTACACTTGTTATCAAAGGAAGAGTAAGCTTTTTGTGTGTGCCTAAAGAACAAAGCACTATTTATGTGAAAGCAAAAGCTGATTGCTGTTGGTCATATTGGTCAGAATTTTGTTGAGGAATGTGTCAGTTAAGTGGATTTTTTAACATCAGAGTTTAGGTACTCTATCTATAAACTCATGATCATGCGTGAGAAACCCTGAGGGAGTAGCTGCTGCAAAGCCCAGAAGATGTTGTGACAAAAGCCCAAATTTCATCAACAACACCCTGAGACCAAAGGGAACAGCAGGGGAAACCCCCACCACTTAACATAGAAAGTGCTCCTAACAGCTCCACCTCTACGTTTGCCACATCTGCTGCAAAATACTTGTCAGGCTGAAAGACGAGGTACCAGTAAGAGCAGCACCAACATGATCTACAACTGGCAGAGTTCACAACTCATTGCTCTGTGGAAATACAGAAGACACATTTATCAAACGAAATTCAACTGCTTTCTAACAACAAATACTAGGGTTATGCAGTTCAGTTATTATGGTTGTTAAATGCCTAGAAGCTAGGAACATAAGTACTCAAAAACAGTACTCAAAAAGAGATGAATGAATGAAATGCTAAGTAGGTTTGGTAAAATTTGGGGGAAAGGAGAAGCAGAAGAGTCAGAAAGGTACAGAACCTTATATTTGATAAGGATAATTAGTCTGACGCCTTTGTGAGAAATCCCTAAACTTTAATTGACTGATATATCTTTATTGTTTGCTTAGGAAATCTCCTTTTCTCCCCATCTTGAAAGTATTAGAACAATAAAATAATTAAACATTCATAGTCTAAGCTATTTCAATTTTATGGATTAACATTTTGTACAGAAAAATTCATATTGAGTTAATATTTATATTCATTCTTCATTTTAGCTTTTAGCTTTTAAATTCATTCCAGCATAATTTTATGCATAGAGCTGAATGGGTTTTCTTTATCAAACTCCTATGGAAACAAAGTTTTACAAATAAATCCCATCCTGAAAACAGTAAAATCTAGAGTCTCAAAAGTTTCAGAATAACAGCAACAGCTGTGCTAAATCCCTGTTGACTTCAGTGGGTATGGTACCAGTTTCAAGAGGCTGAAGAAGAAACCTAGATCCAGCAAAGGAGACATGGGGTTTTACTGGGGGGTTACATACAGGGAAGAGAGTCCAGTAACGGCAGGCTTGGCAGTACAGCAACCTCTTGCAAAAGGTGTGGTTTAAGTAGCATTTTCACTCAACACTTTCCCTAACAACTTCCACCTGGCAGCCTTTATGTAATGTAAAATTCAGGGTCTCAAGCATCTGCATGGCCAGTGTTCTATCAGGAAATGGGGGGTGAAGGGCTGTGTGGCTCCTCATAGTTAAGGAATGGATCTGTGGGTTTGCCACTTCTGGATTCTCTTAGCTCAGAACTCCAAACATACATTCAGGTGCATCTGCCATACAGGGTCATTCTCAGGGTGTGTGTAAGTCAAATTATCACTGTCAGGTGTGTCTATCACATAACAGTTTCTCATTCTTCCCTTTTTTGCCTGGAGGTTGTCACACTATTGTATTAATCAATCAGTAAACATCTACTGAATATCAAATGGCCCCCAAAGAGGGGAGACACACACAAAATAGATGTCATGGTCCCTGCTCCTAAGGTATTGATAGCTGGAAGTGCTTACATTATTGTACATATAATCAAGCAAGGAGCTGTTAAACACGGAACTGCTGAAAACTGGCTAAAAGTGCCATGGGAACACAAAAGAGAGACATACTACGGTTGACTGAAACTTGTGGGAGGAGATTTTATGGAAGAGAGAAGACCTGAGACGGACCCAGAAGGAAGGGGTAGGAGGGAGAGTTCGGGTCATACAAATGGAGTAGGTCAGCAGGAACACAGGCATGGGAGCTGGAAGAAAAATAATGCTGAAGCCTGCTTCTTACTTCCCCCATTGGAAGCCAAAGTGAGGTGTGACTTTCACAGCAAGTAAAGACTGTAAGTACCGGGCTATTACTACATGAGGAGAAATGCTGCTTCAGTAGATAGACAGGTGGTATTATTGTTCGGCGACTGATGTGAGTCTTTATGTTTTCTGCTTGCAACAGGTGTGCTGAAGATACTTAATTGAGTGATTAAAGAAGCTCATGGAGAGCAGCTGTCTATGTTGTGTGTATAAAAATGGTCAAGAATTGTGCTCATTAGATTTTAAACATTTAAGGAATTAATTTCTTTATTTTTACTGCAGTTTGACTTGTTTACCTAGTCTAACCATGCTACTTCTACTGAGATTTGCATTTGAAGCCCATCTCTCTAACTTTGGGAAAGTTACCTTGCTGAATCCTATCTGTGTGAGAGGGAAGAAAACCTGGACTCACTTGATGATTGTGAGTATGAAATGAAAAATATAAATGAAACATGTAGTAAATCTCTTGTACATAGCTGGCGCTCAAAATATTGTTCCCTTTTTCTGTTTTCCTTTTTCTCTATTCAAGTAATAGGCAACTAACTATACCTGAGAAGACTAACTTCTTATACAAACTTGTAACACTTTTTGGAGTAAAACGGAACACTACCAAAAATTGCTTTGGGTCACAGAAGTAAATTGAGACTGACCCTATGTTTTTTATGAAAAGAGAAAGAAAAGGAAATTTAAAAACATGTTAAACTACAAATTATTTAATGAAAGCTTGCATTGTAAGACATTCCATGAGATTCTTCACATTATCTTGAAGTTAAACTCTCACTGCAACATGTTTGACAGCTGTCACTAAAAGTAACAATGCACACAATATTAAATATGAACTGTAACTCCTGTATTGTCATGATGATCACATTTTTATCATATACTTTCTGTTCCCCCCGGCTTTATTAAGGTATAATTGATAAATAACAATGGTATGTATTTAGGATGTATAACATATATTGATATACGCATATATTGTAAAATGATCACCACAGTCAAGCTAATTTACGTATTCATCATCTCACACAAAATACCTTTGGGTTTTATTTTTGTATGTCTCTTTGTGTGCGACAAGAACATTAAAGATATAGTCTCCTAGCAAATTTCAAGTATGCAACACAATATCATTAACTATAGTTACCATGCTCAGTGCACCAGATCTCCAGAAATTATTCATCATACATAACTGAATCTTTGCCACCTTTAATTAACATGAGCCCATTTCCCCCATTCTCCAAACCCTTGGGAATCCCTTATTCTTTGCTTGAACATATGAGTGAGATCATGCAGTATTTGTCTTTCTGTGTCTGGCTTATTTCACTTAGCATAACATCTTCCAGTTTCATCCGTATTGTTGCAAAAGGCAAGATTTTCTTGTTTTTAAGGCTAAATGATATTCGTGTGTGTGTGTGTGTGTGTGTGTGTGTGTGTGTGTGTGTGTATCTATATCTATGTTTCACGTTTTCTTTATGGATGGACATTCAGGTTGTTTCCACATTTTAGTTGCTGTGAATAATGCTGCAATGAATACAAAACTACATACATCTCTTGAACATACTAATTTCATTTCTTTTTGATATATATTTAGTGGTACAATTAATTGCTGAATCATATTGTAGCTGTATTTTTTATTTTTTGAGGAACCTCCACACCGTTTTTCATAAAGTCTGTACCAATTTAGATTCTCACCAACAGTGTACAAGGCTTCTCTTTTCTCTGCATCCCCCCCAACATTTGTTATTTCTCGTCTTTTTGGTGATAGCCATTCTAACAAGGTGTGAGATGATATATCTCATTGTGGTTTTGATTTGTAGTTCCCTGATTACTAGTGATGTTGCGTACTTTCTCACATACTTGTTAACCATTTGTATTTCATCTTTAGATAAATGTCTATTGAGGTACTTTGCCCATTTTAAAATTCAGGTTACTTGTTTTCTTACTATTGTGTTGCTTGAGTTCCTTATGTATTTTGGATACTGATGTGTAATTACATGTATGGCTTGCAAAGATTTTCTCCCATTTCAGAGCCATCTCTTCATTCTATTGAGTCTTTCGTTTGGTGTTCAATGGCTTTTAGGACGATAATCCCATTTATTTATTTTTGCTTTTGTTGCCTATACTTTTGGGTTCTATCCAAAAGTCATTGCTTACATTAATATCAAGATGCCTTTTTTTCTCTATATCTTCTTCCTGTAGTTTTTCTGTTTCAGGTATTATATTTTAAATCTTCAATCCATTTTGAATTGAATTTTGTATACAATGTGAGATAAGGCCCAATTTCTTCATTCTTATACGTGTAAGTATCCAGTTTTTTCAACACCAATTATTGAAGAGGGTATCCTTTCCCTACTGAGTGTTCTTGACAGCTTTGTTGAAAATCAGGATCAATTTATAGGCTCTCTATCCAGTTTCATTTGTCTATACAGCTGATTTTATGCAAGCACTATACTATTTCCATTGCTATAACTTAGTAGTATATTTTGAAATCAGGTGGTGTAATGTCTCCAGCTTTGTTTTTCTTGCTCAGGATTGCTTTGATTATTTGGAATCTATTGTGATTCCATATGAATTTTAGAATTTTTTTTATTTCTGTAAAAAATGTCACTGAAATTTTAATAGAAATTGCATCAAATCTGTAAATTGCTCTGGATAGCATATATTTTAACAGCGTTATTCTTTGAATTTAAAATATGGAACATCTTTCCCTTTATTTGTGATTTCTTCAATTTATTAGCATTTTATAGTATTCAATGCACAGATGTCTTACTTCCTTGAATACATTTACTTGTAGGTTTAAAAAATGGTACTGCTATTGTATATGGGATAGTTTTCTCATTTTCTTTTTCAGATAGTTTATTGTTAGTGTATAGAAAGGCCACTGATTTTTGCATGCTACTTCGCTAAATTTGTTTCTTAGTTCTACCGTTTTTTGGTACCTACTATGATCTGAATATTTCCCCCAAATCGTATGTTGAAACTTAATTGCCAGTGTGATAATAGTAAGAGATGGGCCTTTAGGAGATTATTAGGTCATAAGAGTAAAGCTCTCATAAAGGGAATTAGTGGCTTTATAAGCGTTTAAAGGGGACATCCTAGTCTTTTTTAATTTTCTACCTACTTCCATGTGAGGACACAACAGCAAAATGTTATCTTAGAGGCAAAGGGCAAGTCTTCACCAGGTTCCTAATCTTTTGATACCATATCATGGACTCTCCAGCCTCCAGAACTAAAAGAAATAAATTTCTATCATTTATCAATTACCCAGTTTGTTATATTTTGTTATAGCAGCAGGGAAAGATGAGATGGTGGAGTCTTTAAAGTCCTCCACATATAAGATTATGTCAGTGGCAAACAGAGTCAATTTTACTTCTGTTCTGATTTGGGTACCTTTTATTTCTTTTCTGCCTAATGGCTCTGCCTAGGACTTACAGCACTGTATTAAACAGAAGTGACAAAAGTGGACGTGCTTGTCTGGTTCCTGATCTTAGAGAAAAAGCTTTCAGGTTTCCAACATTGAATATGACGGTAGCTATGGGCTTGTCACATATGGTATTTATTATGTTGAGGTGCAATTCTCCTATACCTAATTTGTTGAGAGTTTTTTTTTTTTTTAATCACAAAAGGATGTTGGATTTAGTCAAATGCTTCCCCCCATCTATTTAGATAATAATATGATTTTTGTCCTTCATTGTGTTAATGTCCTATATCACATTTACTGATTTATGTATCACACTTGCATCCTGGGGATGAATCCCACTTGATCATGCTGTATGATACTTATAATGTACTGTTGAAATTGTTTTGCTAGTATTTTGTTGAGTGGCTTTTAGGACATTTTTTGCATCAATGTTCATCACGAACATTGGACTATAATTTTATTTTCTTAAAATGTCCAAAGTCTGGCTTTAGTATCAGAATAAATTCTGGTTTCATAAAATGAGTTTAAAATTATTCTCTTTTCCTTAATTTTTTGGAAGAGTTTAAGAATTATTGACATTTTTTAATTGTTTGGTAGAATTCACAGGTAGAGCCATTAGGAGATTTTTTTATTATAAATTTATTATCTTTACTTGTTGATCTGTTTAGACTTTATGTATCTTTGTGATTCAGTCTTGGTAGGTTCTAAGATTTTAGGAATTTATCTATCTCATCTAGCTTATCCGATTTGGGGGCATATAATTATTCATAGTGGTCTCTTACTGTTATAGGATTCTTGGGGTGTTGCTTCACCAGCCAGGAACCTCTGTGAGCAGTGGTGCCTTTGCCCAAGCTTTGATCGGCCCCCAAACGGGCTCGTTCTGCCATCTTGGCCTGGCAGGCTAGACTCAGCTTGTGCTACTGGCCTGGATCCCATGCCTGCCAAGGCTGAGCCAGGCATGGAGCAGCAAGGGGTGTGTAAATGAGCGTGGGGTCTGGTCACTGCACACAGTCAGGCATTCTGGCTGTGGCAGTGTGGGCAGCTCCAGGCAGCAGGATGGGCTCTGGCTCCCTGTGAGGCTGCGGCAGGACCAGGCATACCACAAGCACCTTCCGTAGCTGACACTGAAGAATGCAATGATGCCCGGAAGCTTGGAGACACCAAGAACTACAGAGCTCTAAAGAGGGTGTCACAGCCCTGGCTCAGGGAGCTCCTAGATCTGGGCTCCTCAGAGGGCTGCAGCTCTTCTCTCCTTCTCATCATCTGCAACAAGGCGAGGAGCGGCATGTTTCAGCCCTGTTTGTGTTACAACTCTTTTAGCTCTGCCATTCGGCAGGTCCAAAGTTCTTATCCTGTGTCCAGGAGGAATGAGGTGCATAGGCAAGTAGAGAGTCAGCAAGATGAAGAGGAGCTTTATTGAGCAATAGAACAGCTCAGAGGAGACCTGCAGTGGGCAGCTCCTCTCCATAGCCAAGGTGTCCCAGTGAGTGTACGGCTCTCAGCGGAGAGGGCATCTCCTCTACAGGCAGGTCATCCCGTCGTCCCTTCATCTCTCGGCAGAAAGGAGAACCCTGGGGTGGATAGCTCCTCTCTGCCGCTGGTTGTCCTGTTGTCCCTTCAAGTCTGGCTGAATCCAGGGCTTTTATGGGCCTCTGAGGGGAGAAAGTATGTGCTGATTGGTCCATGGGTGGCCGTAAGTGGACCCAGAAAAAAGCAACACAAGTTCCCACTCTGGTCCATGGGACTGCCAGCCCAGCCCCCAGGCTACAGATCATTTCTGCGTGAGGCTTCACTGGAGACTCACTCCTTTCTGCCCAGGAGCCCGTCTGCCTCCTGCTACCATTCATGGCACCCAGGCTATTCATGCCAAGGGGTGCCTGCAGGCCAGTGTTGAGCTGCTTTCAGGACACCCGGCCTCACTCCCGTGCTCACTGGTGCCCGAAGTCTGGAGGGGGTCGAGGCAGTAGAGGGTCGGCCTGTCAGCACTGTCCCAATTATGCACACACCCAGGCTGGCTATAACAGCACCCGGCTCAGCCATAACCTTGCTCTGAAATCAGAGCAGGCACTGGGAGTGGGGAGAAGCTAGGCAGGGGAGCAGACACCTCCAAGCCGGCAGGGGAAAGGGAAAGTTCTCCCGGGCCCAGGAGAAATGTCTGGGTTCGCAGCTGCAACTTAGGCAGCTGCAGCTGTGCCTAGGAAGGTGGGGCTTCTGCTTGCTTGCAGCTCTGCAGGCTCGGTGGAGTGGCCCAACTCAACCTCAGGGCCCCTCCATGCCTGACCATGCTGCTCCCCCACTAGTGGGCAACTCAGCCTGGTCCCATTGCAGCAGCTCACTCGCTGGTGGGCAACTTGGTCCAGGCCCATCGCAGTGACTCCCAGGGTGACCGGCTCCATAGGTCTCGCCGAGGCAGGCTCCAGGGACTGCTCGCCTCCTCTCCACATTTTCCCCGCAGTGGCAGCAGGCAAGGTGAAGGTGGCATGGTGGCCCTGTCCAGCTCCACACAAATGAACCCGACGCTCTCAGGGCCAGCCCACGAGTCCCTGCCGCACCTTCAGCCAGATGCTCACAGGCTCCTAAGATGACACAGGGAGTGAGGTTGAGGCTGTTGCAGAAGCTTCAGGACCGGGAGCAGGTTCTGCCCAGCCCTGCAAGGGTGGGGGTGGCATGGCTGGCTGTCTTGGGGACCTGGGGGACAGGGTTAACACTGCCACCACTCTGCTCCTGTCCCCACCTTCTGTGCCTCCCTGCTGCAGCCAACATAATGCCAGCACTCTGGACAGCCCACCACTGCCATCATTATGATCCTTTGCATTTCTGTGGTATTAGTTGTATATCTCCTCTTTCATTCATAATTTTATTTACTTGAGTCTCTTTTCTCTTTTTTTTTTTTTTTTGGTAAAATTATTCTAGCTAACATTTGTCAATTTAATCTTTCCAAACAGTGACTCAGTTTTATGTATATTTCCTATTGTTTTTTAGTCTCTATTCCTTCGATTTATGCTCTGATCTTCATTATTTCCTTTCTTCTACGAACTTTGGGAATCACTTGTTCTTTTTCTTGTGATGTAATGCTAGGCTGTTTATTTCAAATCTTTCTTTTTCATCATGTGGGTGTTTATTGCTATAAACTTCTATCTTAGAACTGCTTTTGCTGCGTCCTGTAAGTTTTAATATGCTATGCTCCTTTTCCTTTGTTTCACCATTTTTTAAATTTCTTTTTACCCCATGGTAGGGCTTTCAGGCTGGCATCAACTCTGTACTCGCCTGGGACAGAGTTCCCAGAGGGAGGAGCAGGCCACCATCTTTGCGGTCCCACAGCCCTCGTCACTCTTGCTTCAGACTCTGGAGGGTACACGGTGATTAGGAACTGGCATGGACCCCCAGCACAGCACAGCCACCCAGGGGAAAAGTGGCTAGACTGTTCCTAGAGGTCCCTATCCCACTTGTCACTGGATGGGAGTGGGACTCCAGCACGGCTACCCTGCCCCCACCTGAATACTGCAGCTGGAGTTGGCTTTGCGTTTCTCTGAAGAGGAAATCCTGGGGCGTCAATCCACAACCCATCTGCCATCGCCGCTGGGGTAGGGACAAAGGGCCTGGTTGATACGCTGGCACCTCCAGCCACCACATGAAGAGGAGTCCAATCTCTCTTCCCTGTGAGTCCCCGCCCCCAACTCTTCACCAGGCAGGGCCCCCAGCTTAGGACTGCAGGTGAATCACGTCGCACATAGCTGGGCACACTCACTGGAAGTGGCTCTCAGTTTCCCTGGGGACGGGCTCTGAGAGGCAACCAAAAGCCCCTCCCCCACAGCCACAGCAGTGGGTGTGCGCCTGCTGCCCTTGGTCTGGGGAATCAGCAATGAGCCCGAGGGCTTTACCTGCATCGGCAGCATGCCACAGTGACCACGCGGAGAGGAATCCAGTCTCTTCCCTGTGAGCCCTCAACCTGCCACGCCTCAACAACTGGAGTCCCCAGCTCCGGTCAGCAGCTCAGCTGAACATTCCGAGCACCAGCAGGTCTGCGTGTCTCTGAAGTGGAGCTCCCAGAAGCCCCTCTGCCAGGACCAGTGTAGTGGTACTGCCCTTGCCGCCCTCAGACTGGGGAAGGAACAAAGACCCTGAGTACTTTAACCACACCTCCAGCAAGCCGCAGTTGCTCTAAGGAGAAGAGGCCAGCCTGTCTCCCTGAGTCCTACCCACCCCCCTGCTCATCGCCAGGCAGGACTCTCCTGATTTGGGCTCATGGCACAACTGCCCCATCCCAGACCAGCTGCACTGATGGATTGCAGGTCTGCGTCTCTCTGGAGTGGAGCCCAAAGAGACAAGTGAAAGACCCTCTGCCACAATCACTTCTAAGTTTCCTTCATCTGCTGCTTGCAAGCTGGGAGGGAACATAAAACCTGAGATCAGACATAGATGAACCTGGAAACCATCATTCTCAGCAAACTGACGCAAGAGCAGAAAATCAAACACCGCATGTTCTCACTCACAGGCGGGTGTTGAACAATGAGAACACATGGACACAGGGAGGGGAGCACTACACACTGGGGTATGTTGGGGGGAAATGGGGAGGGACAGTGGGGAATGGGGAGTTGGGGAGAGATAGCATGGGGAGAAATGCCACATATAGGTGATGGGGAAGAAGGCAGCAAATCACACTGCCATGTGTGTACCTATGCAACAATCTTGCATGTTCTTCACATGTACCCCAAAACCTAAAATGCAATAAAATAAATAAATAAAAAAAAAACCTGAGATCACCCCAGAACTGCAGTATGCAACCTTGGAGTGCTAAGCCAAGATCTGCAGCCAGCACTCAAGTGGGAGAGGAACAACAATTTCGGAGTATTGAGACAGAGCATGGCTGCAATCATGAGAAAATACAGAGGAGACATGTGACTGAGCAAGAGCCTATCTACTGGCCATTATGCTTAAGTGTCACCTACTGGATTACAGCCCCAAACATCAACACCAAAAATACTTTGCTCAGGAGGATGGAGGCAGCAAACCACATTGCCATGTATGTACCTGTGCAACAATCCTGCATGATCTGCACATGACCCTAGAACCTAAAGTACAGTAAAAATAAAACCAAAAAAAAAAAAAAAAAAAAAAAAAAAAAAAAAAAAAAAAAAAAAACCTTTGCTAATATAACCTCCCTGTTAAACCAAGGACAATAATTCAGCTACAAATAAAGATCCAGCACAAAGCCTAGGCTCTCTGAAAACATCCAGAAAAGAAGGTCTACTGACTCTGCTCAATTTACACCATAAAGTAACATCAGCCTACACAGATGAGAAAGAACCAGTGCAAGAATTCTGGCAACTCAGAAAGCCAGAGGGTCTTCTTTCCGCCAAATGATTGCACTAGTTCCCCAGTAGATGTTCTTAACTGGGTTGAAATGAATGAAATGACAGAAACAGAATTCAAAATATGGATAGGAACAAAGATCATCGAGATTCAGGAGAATGATGAAACCCAACCCAAGGAATCTAAGAATCACAATAAGAGCATGCAGGAGCTGATATACAATATAACCATCATAAAAAAAAAATGAAACTGACCTGATAGAGCTGAAAAATACACTATACAAATTTCACAGTTTAATCACTAATATTAACAACAGAATATATCAAGCAAGGGAAAGCATCTCAGAGCATGAAGACTGACTCTCTGAAATAACTCAGTCAGACAGAAATTTTAAGAAAATGAATAAAAAGGAACAAACAAAATCTCCAAGAAATATGGAATTATGGAAAGAGACCAAATATATAACTTACTGGCATCCCTGAAAAAGATGGGGAGAAAGGAAGCAACTTAAAACACATTTCAGGATGTCATCCGTGAATACTTCCCCAACCTTGCTACAGAGGTCTACAGTCGAATTCAGGAAATGCAGAGAACACATGCAAAATGTTAACAAAAAGACCATCCCCAAGACATACAATCATCAGATCCTCCAAGGTCCAAATGAAAGAAAAAAATGTTAAAGGAAGCTAAAGAGAAGGGACAAGTCACCTACAAAGGGAACACCATTAGGCTGACAGTGGATCTTTCAGCAGAGACCCTACAACCCAGAAGAGATTGGGGACCTATAGTCAGCCTTGCTAAGGAAAAAAAAATTCCAACCAAGAATTTCATATCCAGCCAAACTAAACTTCATAAGTGGAGGAGAAATAAGATTCTTTTCAGACCAGCAAATGCTGAGGGAATTCATTACCATGAGACAGGTCTTAAAGAAGAAGTCCTGAAAAGAACACTAAATATGGAAAGGAAAGACTGTTACTAGCAACTACAAAAACACAGGTATACAGAGCACTGACACTCTAAGGCAACCATACAAACAAAGCTGCATAATAACTAGCTAACAACATGATGTCAGAATTGAGCCCACACATATTAACAGTAATCTTGAATGCGAATGGGCTAAATGCCCCAATTAAAAGACATGGAGTGATGGGCACATGTTCTTAGGCTCTCCTGAGGGCTGTTTCACAGGAAAAAAAAAAAAAAAAGCATAGAGTGGCAAGCTGGATAAAGAACCAGGACCCAGTGATATGCTGTCTTTCTTCAAGAGACTCATCTCACATGTTAGGGTCAAAATAAAGGGATGGAGAAAAATCTATCAAGCAAATGGAAAACAGAAAAAGGCAGGGGTTGCAATCCAAATTTCAGACTTTAAATCATGACCGATCAAAAAAGACAAGTGGTAAAGAGTTCAATTCAGCAAGAAGACCTAACTGTCCTAAATATATGCACCCAATACAAAAGAACCTGGATTCATAAAGCAGGCTCTTAGAGACCTATGAAGAAACTTAGATTCCTAAGCAATAATAGTGGGAGATTTCAATGTCCCACTGACAGTATTAGACAGATCATTTAGTCAGAAAATTAACCAAAATATTCGGGACTCAACCCTTGACCAGATGGACCTAAAAGACACTTACAGATCTCTCCACCTCAAACCAACAGAATATAATTTCTCCTCATTGCCAAATGGCATATACTCTAAATATCAATCACACAATCAGACATAAAACAGTATTCATCAAATTTAAAAAAATCAAAATTATACCAACCACACTCTTGGACCATGGCAAAAAACAGAAATCAATACTGAGAAAATCACTCTAAACCATACAATTGCATAGAAACTAAACAACCTGCACTGGAGTGACTTTTAGATAAATAGTGAAATTAAGGCAGAAATCAAGAAATTCTTGGAAACTAATGAGAGCGAAGATACAACATACCAGAATCTCTGGACACAGCTGAGGCAGTGTTTGGAGGAAAGCCTATAGCACTAAATTCTGACATCCAAAAGTTATAAAGATCTCAAATTAACAACTAAACATCAAAACTAGAACAACTAGAGAAGCAAGAGCAAACCAAACCCAAAGCTAGCAGAAGACAAGAAATAACTGAAAGCAAAACTGAATTGAAGGAAATTAAGCCATAAAAAATCATACAAAATATAAATAAATCCAGGATTTGCTTTTTTGAAAAAATTAATAAGATAGACCAGTAACTAGACTAATAAAGAAAAAAAAAACAGAGAAGATTCAAATAGAAATGACAAAGAGGACGTTACTACCAACCCCACAGAAATACAAATAACTGTCAGGGCCTAGTATAAAAACCTCTGTGCACACAAACTAGAAAATCTAGAAGAAATAAATAAATTCTTGGACACATACAACCTCTAAAGACTGAACCAGGAAGAAATTGAATTCCCAAATAGACCAATAAAATGTTCCAAAATAGAATCAGTAATAAAACACATACCAACCAATAAAAGTTCAGGACCAGATGAATTCACAGCTGAATTCTACCAGATAGATAAAGAAGAGCTGGTATCATTCCTGCTGAAACTGTTCCAAAAAATTGAGGAGGGGAGACTTCATTCCAACCTATGCTACAAGCCCAGCATCATCCTGATACCAAAACCAGGCAGAAAAGCAACAACAAAAAAGAAAATGTCAGTCCAATATCCTTGATAAACAATGATGCAAAAATTCTCAACAAAATATGAACAAATGGAATCCAGCAGCATATCAAAAGTGAACCCACCATGATCAAGTACGTTTTACCCCTGGGATGAGTCACATTTATTGTTTTGTGTATATTGAACCAACCTTTCAATGGAGGTTGCAGTGCAATCTTGGCTCACTGCAACCTCCATTGAAAGGTTGGTTCAGTATCCACAAAACAATAAATGTGACTCATCACACAGAGCTAAAGACAAAAACCACATGGGTATCTCAATAGATGTAGAAAAGGCTTTTTATAAAATACAACATCCATTAATGATAAAAATCCTCAACAAGCTAGGCATTGAAAAAATATACTTCAAAATAATAGGAACCATCTATGACAAACCCATAGCCAACATCATACTGACTGGACAATAGCTGGAAGCATTCATCTTGAAAACTGGCATAATACGAGGATGCCCAGTGTCACCACTCCTGTTCAACATGGTATTGCAGGTCCTGGCCAGAGCAGTCAGACAAGAGAAAGAAATAAAAACATCCAAATAAGAAGAGAGGAATTCAAAATTATCCCTGTTTGTAGACTACATGATTCTATATCTAGAAATCCCGATAGCCTCTGCACAAAATTTCCTTGAGCAATAAACAAGTTCAACAACGTTTCAGAGTTCAAAATCAATGTACAAAAATTAGTACCATTTTTAACACTAACAACAACCAAGCTGACAGCCAAATCCGGAATGCAAGTCCATTCACAGCTGCCACAAAAAAAAAAAAAAAAAAAAAAAAAAATCTGGAAATACTGTTAACATGGAGGTGACATATTTCTACAATGAGAATTACAAAACACTACTCAAAAAAATTAGTGATGACACAAACAAATGGAAAAACATTTTATGCTTGTGGATAGGAAATGGTCACACCATCCAAAGCAATTTACAGATTCAATACTATTCCCATCAAACTACCAATGACATTCTTGGTGGAATTAGAAAAAAAAAAAACTTTAAAAAATTTATATGAAATGAAAAAAGAGCTCAAATAGCCAAGGCAATCCTAAACAAAAATAACAAAGCTGAAGGCATCATGCTACCTGACTTCAAATAATATTACAGGTCTATAGTAATCAAAACAACATGGTACTACTACAAAAATAGACACATGGGCCAATGGAACAGAATAGACAGCCCAGAAATAAGGCTGCGTACCTACAAATGTGATCTTTAATAAAGCTGACAAAAACAAGCAAGGAAAAGAACTCTGTATTCAATAATTGGTGCTGGGATAACTGGCTAGCCATATGCAAGAGATTGAAACTTGACCCTTTCCTTACACCATATACGGAAATCAACTTCAGATAGATTAAATACTCAAATGTAAAATGTAAAACTATAAAAACCCTGGATTATAACCTAGGAAATACCACTCTGGACATAGGTATAGGCAAAGATTTCATAATGAGGATGCCAAAAGTAATTGCAACGAAAACAAAAATTGACAAATAGGATCTAATTAAAGCTAATTAAACTAAAGAGCTTCTGCACAGCAAAAGAAACTATCAAGAGTAAATAGACAACCTACAGAATGGAAGAAAATGTTTACTATTCAGAATCTATAAGGAAATATCTACTATCCAGAATTTATAAGGAACTTAAACAAATTTAGAAGCAAAAAAATAACCCCATAAAAAGTGAACAAAGAACATGAACAGACACTTTTCTCTCTTGGTCTCTCTCTCTCTCTCTGTCTCTCTTTCTCTCTCTCTTTGGACACAGGGTCTTTCTCTATCTCCCAGGCTGGAGTACAGTTGTACAATCTTGGCTCACCGCAACCTCCCCCACCTGGCTTCAAGCCATCCTCCCATCTCAGCCTCCAGAGAAGCTGAGATCACAGGTGCATGTCACCATACCGAGCTAATTTTTTTTATTTTTGGTGGAGATGGAGTTTTGCCATGTTGCCCAGGCTCATCTCAAACTTCTGAGATCAAATGATCCACCTGCCTTAGCCCCTGAAAATTCTGGGATTGTAGGTGTAAGCCACTGTGCCTGGCTAACAGATACTTTTCTTTCTTTTTTTTTTAATTGCATTTTAGGCTTTGGGGTACATGTGAAGAACATGCAAGATTGTTGCATAGCTACACACATGGCAGTGTGGTTTGCTGCCTTCCTTCCCCTCACCTGTATCTGTCATTTCTCCCCATGCTATTTCTTCCCACCCCCCAACCCCACGTACCTCCCCCATTTTCCCCCAATGGACCCTAGTGTGTACTGCTCCCCTGTGTCCATGTGTTCTCATTGTTCAACACCCGCCTATGAGTGAGAACATGCGGTGGTTGAGTTTCTACTCTTGTGTCAGTTTGCTGAGAATGATGGTTTCCAGGTTCATCCATGTCCCTACAAAAGACGTGAACTCATCGTTTTTGATGGCTGCGTAATATTCCATGGTGTATATGTACCACATTTTCCCTATCCAGTCTATCATCGTTGGGCATTTGGGTTGGTTCCAGGTCTTTGCTATTGTAAACAGTGCTGCAATGAACATTCGTGTGCATGTGTCCTTATAGTAGAATGATTTGTAATCCTTTGGATATATACCCAGTAATGGGATTGCTGGGTCAAATGGGATTTCTATTTTTAGGTCATGGAGGAATCGCCACACTGTCTTCCACAATGGTTGAATTAATTTACATTCCCACCAACAGTGTAAAAGTGTTCCTATTTCTCCACATCCTCTCCAGCATCTGTTGTCTCCAGATTTTTTAATGATCACCATTCTAACTGGCATGAGATAGTATCTCAATGTGGTTTTGATTTGCATTTCTCTAATGACCAGTGATGATGAGCATTTTTTCATATGTTTGTTGGCCTCCTGTATGTCTTCTTTTGTAAAGTGTCTGTTCATATCCTTTGCCCATTTTTGAATGGGCTTCTTTGTTTTTTTCTTGTAGATCTGTTTTAGTTCTTTGTAAATTCTGGATATCAGCCCGTTGTCAGATGGGTAGACTGCAAAAAATTTTTCCCATTCTGTTGGTTGCCGATTCACCCTACTGTTTCTTTTGTCGTGCAGAAGCTGTGGGGTTTGATTAGGTCCCATTTGTCTATTTTGGCTTTTGTTGCCATTGCTTTTGGCATTTTGATCATCCTAATGCCAAAACCCAGCAGAGACTCAACAAGAAAAGAAAATTTCAGGCCAATATCCATGATGAACATAGATGCAAAAATCTTCAATAAAATACTGGCAAATCGATTGCAACAGCATATCAAAAAGCTCATCCACCAAGATCAAGTAGGATTCATCCCGGGGATGCAAGGCTCGTTCAACAGACGCAAGTCCATAAACGTAATTCACCACATAAACAGAACCAAAGACAAAAAACACATGATTATCTCAATTGAAGCAGAGAAGGCCTTTGACAAAATTCAACAACCCTTTATGCTAAAAACCCTCAATAAACTAGGTATTGACGGAACGTATCTCAAAACAATAAAAGCTATTTATGACAAACCAACAGCAAATATCATACTGAATGGGCAAAAACTGGAAGCATTCCCTTTGAAATCTGGCACTAGACAAGGATGCCCTCTCTCACCACTCCTATTTAATATAGTACTGGAAGTTCTAGCCAGAGCAATCAGGCAAGAAAAAGAAATAAAGGGTATTCAAATTGGAAAGGAGGAAATCAAATTGTCTCTATTTGCAGATGACATGATTGTATATCTGGAAGACCCCATTGTCTCAGCCCAAAATCTCCTGAAACTGATAAACAACTTCAGCAAAGTCTCAGGATACAAAATCAACGTGCAAAAATCACAAGCATTCCTATACACCAGTAACAGACTTAAAGAGAGCCAAATCAAGAACGAACTGTCATTCACAATTGCTATGAAGAGAATAAAATACCTAGGAATACAACTAACAAGGAACATAAAGGACCTCTTCAAGGAGAAATACAAGCCACTGCTCAACAAAATAAGAGAGGACACAAACAGATGGAGAAACATTCCATGTTCATGGTTAGGAAGAATCAACATCGTGACAATGGCCATACTGCCCAAAGTAATTTACAAATTCAACGCTATTCCTATCAAGCTACCAATGACCTTCTTTACAGAACTGGAAAAAAACACCTTAAACTTCATATGGAGCCAAAAGAGAGCCCGCATAGCCAAGTCAATTCTAAGCAAAAAGAAAAAAGCAGGAGGCATCACACTACTGGACTTCAAACTACACTACAATGCTGCAGTAATCAAAACAGCATGGTTGTGGCCGGGCGCAGTGGCTCAAGCCTGTAATCCCAGCACTTTGGGAGGCCGAGATGGGTGGATCATGAGGTCGAGAGATCGAGACCATCCTGGTCAACATGGTGAAACCCCGTCTCTACTAAAAATACAAAAAATTAGCTGGGCATGGTGGCATGTGCCTGTAATCCCAGCTACTCAGGAGGCTGAGGCAGGAGAACTGCCTGAACCCAGGAGGCGGAGGTTGCGGTGAGCCGAGATCGGGCCATTGCACTCCAGCCTGGGTAACAAGAGCGAAACTCCGTCTCAAAAAAAAAAAAAAAAAACCAGCATGGTACTGGTACCAAAACAGAGATATAGACCAATGGAACAGAACAGAGGCCTCAGAGGAAATACAACATACCCACAACCATCTGATCTTCGACAAACCTGACAAAAACAAGCAATGGGGAAAGGATTCCCTGTTTAATAAATGGTGTTGGGAAAACTGGCTAGCCATGTGCAGAAAGCAGAAACAGGACCCCTTCCTGACACCTTACACCAAAATTAACTCCAGATGGATTAAAGACTTAAACATCAGACCTAACACCATAAAAGCCTTAGAAGAAAATCTAGGCAAAACCATTCAGGACATAGGCATAGGCAAGGACTTCATGAACAGATACTTTTTAAAAGAAGACATACCTGTGGCCAAGAAGCATATGAAAAAATGTTTAACATCACTAATTATTAGAGAAGTGCAAATCAAAACCACAGCAAGATACCATGTCACAGTAGTCAAAATGGCTATTATGAAAAAGTAGGAGAACAATTACAGATGCTGGCATGATTACCGAGAAAAGAGAATGCTTACGAACTGCTGATGGGAGTGTATATTAGTTCAGCCATTGTGGACAACAGTGTGGCAAATCCTCAAAAAACTTAAAACAGAATTACCATTCTACCCAGCAATTCCACTACTGGGTATGTACCCAAAAGCATATAAGTTGTTCTATTATTAAATACACATGCATGCATATGTTCATTGCAGCACTACTCACAACAGGAAAGACGTGGAATCAACCTAACTAACCATCAACAGTAGATTGTATAAAGAAAATATGTTACAAATACACCATGGAATACTGCACAGTCATAGAAAAGAATGAGATCATGTCCTTTGCAGCAACATGGGTGGAGCTGGAGGCCCTTATCCTAAGCAAACTGACACAGGAAGAGAAAACCAAATACCTCACACTCTTACTTGTAAGTGGGAGCAAAACAACAAGAACACATGGACCCTAATAGGGGAACAGCAGACACTGGGGACTACTTGAGGGAAGAGGGTTGGAGGAGGGAGAAGATCAGGGAAAACACCTGTTGGGTACTATGCTAATTACCTGTGAAATGCAATTTACTGATACAACAAACCTGCCTTCTGTCATGATGATTTGAGTTTCATCTATGCTGGCTTTAGTATTCGGTAGCATTTAATTTTGTTTTCAAACTTACCACTTGAACTTAATTCTGTGTTTGCCAAGCAAACTAAGTGGAGGATCTAAATGGAAGGTCTCAGCTCAAGAAGCTTCTCTCCTGTCCTACAAATTAGCACATGCTTGAATCTGACCGGACAGCCCAGGGCAGAGTGAGTCAATGATGGCTAATCTACCCTGTGCTTCTTGTAGGAACTGTTTATAACCAGAGGTACCCATTACGGTGTGTGTCTGGTTGGGGGGACTTCAACCCTTAGTCTCTGGACTAAAGGCCTGATTTCAGGATATGTTGGGGTGCTCTGACAAGTCATTTTAGTAATTCTATAGATCCTGTTCAAACTTTATGAAGCTGCCAAGCAGCCCCTGGCTCCCATAACCCCTGAGTGCCCCTGAATTAGTGCCACAGAATGTGAGGCAATCAGAGAGAATCTTAATGCCTCCGTGGTGACTGCAAGGACCCTGCTTTCCTCTTCTTTTGGTTGAATTTATGCATGCTTTTCTTGCTATGTGTTTTAAGCTGTTTAGTACAGATTACCAAAATAATGGGGCTCTACCTTTCACTTTTTCAGGTTCTCCTTGGGGCAGTGAATCATTAAAGAAAGTTTAGGAAAGATAATAAAGTCTGAAAATTTCGTCTCTCTTTTTTATAACTGAAGTCTGGAAAGACTTGGCAATCAATGGGCTCCCAGTGTACCAGTGAGCCAAAAGCATGCCTTGAAGACTTGAGCTGTCTTCCTACAGTGCCTGGAAATTATAACGCTAATAGCTGAGGTTCATAGGATGAAAGATGCAGAGTGATTTCCTTGAGGGATGACTGTCTAGGACACATCTTTACTTTGGTGTCTGATAGGCATCTCAACCTTTTAATGCTTAAAATAGAACTTCTGGTTCCTTTCTCACTCCATACCTGCACAATATTCATACCTCTATTTCTTACCAAATGGCCCAAATGCTAATAGTCACCTTCCTCTACCCACATTCAATCTGTTGGTAATTCCTGTGGGTATATTCCTACATGTATTTGAAATCTGACTACTTCTTATCATTTTCAGTGCAACTGTAATCCAGAACATTCTTATTTCTCCTGAATTACAGCAGCAGCCTCATAAGCCTCCTACTTTGCCCATGCTTATTTCTTTCTAGTAGCTTCCTATAACAAGTAGAATGAAATAGAGTCTTCACCATGGCTTGCAAAAACTCTTCACAATCTAGCCTCTGCCTACCTCTCCGACCTTATCTCCTACCACCCTTACCAGTCACCCTGGCTTTCCTTAAATGTACCAAGCTTGTTTCAGCCTCAGGAACTTGGATTAACCTGTTCCCTTTTCCAGGAAGCCTTATTCCCTGAATTCTTACACAACTGTTGTCTTCTCATCATTCCAGATGGAGTTCAATATCTTCGTCTTAGAGAGACCTGCCTCGTCTATCCTAGCTGAAACAGTCTTCTGCCCATTACTTTATCTCATTATTCTGTTTCTTTTTGTCTTAGCACTCATTGCTATCAGAAATTTTATTACTTATATGTTTACATGTTTATATTTGGTCTTTATTGACTAGACTATAATCTTCATGAGGGCAGAAACTGTATGGTCTCTAGTGATAAAAATAATACTGGCTTAGGGAAAGAAGCTGAACTTTACCAAAGAGCGGTATTAGTTTTTATAACCATGTAGATATTGTGTATCAACTAATCCTTGGCTTTGGGAGCCAAGACACATATAGTCATCTGGGAGCGGTGAAGGCATGCAGGAAAAATGCAAGACAGCTGAAAACAAAAGGAAGCTATCTTTGAAGGCTTTGTTCATTAAAAGAAAGAGGACAAGATCTGGATGGGTCAAGGGCAACTTATACAGCATAGCCTAGAACCAGCAGCGGCAACTTGGAGAAGTAGAAAACGCAATGTCCGGGTGTGGTGGCTCACGCCTGTAATCTAAGCACTTTGGAGGCCAAGGTGGGAGGATCACCTGAGTTCGGGAGTTCAAGACCAGCCTGACCAACATGGTGAAACCCAGTCTTAAAAAAAGAAATAAAAAAGGAAAACCACAATGGAAAAACCAAAAAATATAAGATTTAAACACTGATTCAGGGCAAGTGATTGAACGCATCATAAAATAGTGCCAAATCACAACCACCTGGCAGCTGATTCTAGCATCCATTTCAGTAATATACATCGTGGTTATGTACATAGCTTACCTTCATTGGCATTTTTTCCCCTGTAGGCCCCCACGCTCCATTAAAAAACAAACCCTATTACATATACAGTTTTTACACAAGGGTTAAAAACCATATGTTAAATGAAGTATCATACCACAAATTACAATAAAATGAATATAAAATGCAAAAGAATCAATAGATTCATAGAACCATAATTAACAGAATCATAACAGATTTATTTTTAATTTTTGTAAATGTCCATGGAGAATTATATTTTTGTTTTAGTTTTTTATTTTCATCTTTAATAACCATGAAATCCAGTTTTTAGACAGCTTTTGTCTAAAAGATGGAGTTTGTCTATAGACTAATTTCATTAAGAAAATTTCTTTCAACTTCAGCTTTCATTATCTGTAAAATGAGAGAGTAACAACAAGTAATAAAAAAAACTAAATATCTCTTTCAGTTTCTTACATAAATGCCTTTTTGTTGTTGTTGTTGGGACAGGGTCTTGCTTGTTTGCCCAGGCTGGAGTGTAGTGGCATGATCTCATCTCTCTGCAGCCTCTGCTTCCCAGGTTCAAGCGATTCTCCTGCCACATCCTCCAGAGTAGCTGGGACAACAGGCCCATGCCACTGTGCCCAGCTAAATTTTGTATTTTTAGTAGAGACAGGATTTCACTATGTTGGCCAGGCTGGTCTTGAACTCCTGACCTCAAGTGATCGGCCCATCTCAGCTTCCGGAAGTGCTGGGATTGCAGACATGAGCCACCGTGCCCAGTCCATAAATGCGTTTTTAAAAAATCCTTCAACTTGCACAAATAACCCTTAAAGAAAGGTGTGACTACACAAGTGTTTCGTGTGGCTTATAATTCATATTTAAAGATATCAACAAGTTATCACCTTGACTTAGGATTAGTTAAAAAAAAAAAAGGATATTAACAAGGGAGATGCCATATTATAATAAATGCTTTTGAATTGAAATACAGACTCACGTGAGCTTTGCTCACTTTTGTTTTGAGAGAAAGTAAGAGTGAGTAAGGAGAGATGCATGTGTGCTGTATGAAGAAAATGGCTTTTCTAAATGGCTCAGTAGTATTATGTAGGCTGACTTGTATTTCCTGGTGCCTCTGGCAGACATGGGAAAGTGCATTCTTCCACACAGGCTTTCTTGGAGTAAAATGTCCCTGGAGAGTTAGCTTCCTGCTTCATCATTTATAGTACCTGTTTGACCTACTAATCTATACCTCACAGAACTATTGAGAGGCCTAGCTAGTAAAAATGGTCATAAGGCACTTGGCAAAATCACAACAACTATAAAAATGAATAAATGCAAATGTGGTAAGGCTTGTATTTCTGGTATGTCCATCCAGGAAGTCTTTGTGCATGAAATGATATAGTGACTCAAATGTTAAATTTTTTTTTTATGCCTTCACAAACAGAGTAGTTAAGCCAGCTGTTTTGCTGGAGTGAGTTGTTTCCAACTCAATAGTAGGCCACTTGATTTAAAACCTTCCTACTAATTCTAATGTTAGGCCTCTCCTCATGAATTCCTGTATACATTATGTAATAATCACTACCTGCTTATTTAAAGAGGAAGTACAACATGTTTGTGTTAAAAATCATATAGGCATATAAATGGGTTGTAATCAATGGCTGTACCTACATCATCACAGAATCAGAATTAGTAGCACCTATTTGGTGGTTTTATTAAGTAACCATAAGGAGAACACAGTATAATTACTATGCATAGTACACATACTGATGTGTATGATCAGTATGTGTTATATGATCCTGATCCACAGCTCAGTCCAAGAGAGAAAGGAAGGGAAGGCCCAGGAAACAGCTGTGTAGCAGGCAGAAAGAAGACACTCCACACTAATGCAGGAATTTTATTAAGTCACATGCGGATGGTCAGGCTATATCATGGCTCCAAAATCCTTCCTCCCATTACAGCCAAGCACAGCTGTCCTAATTGGCAGTCTCAGGAAGAAGGGAAGAAACTACTGGAATTGTTCACAGTGAATGAAGAAAGTCAGGTGAGACAGCATCCTTTTTACAGAGGAAACACATAAGTTCTCACCAAGCTAAGACCTTGATCAGCTTCACAGAGCTACCATTCTGCTGTTCCTTCCTTCCCAGAGAAGATTACAAGCGAAAATGTTCTTACCAGACCATTTTTTTTGGAAAGTCTTACTTGCCTAAGACTTGGGTCTGTGCCATCAGAAACAACAGCAGAAAGAAAGATGTTGTCCATGGTTTTGAAGCCCAGAAGAACTCAGTCCTTGTTTATTTCTATCTTGTAATTTGCAATAGTAAGATATCGGGAGAAGTTGTCATCTTTTCTGGAGTTTTAAATCTCCGTTTATCATTCATAGGAACTTTGGCTGTGGAATTATACCGTTTGACCTGGTATTTGACTGAATTCTATTTGCTGGAATGTTGCATTTTTTCCCTTCTAGAATCCATCACATACAAATGCATGTAATATTTGCCTAGTTATTTTCTCCATATTTTAGGAAAGCAGAACTTGGCACATGGCAATTTGTTTCGATAATCTCTCTACATTAGGATTAGGGTTGCTTATAAGGGTTGCTAATTTTGCTGAACTGTTAGCATCATGTGAGATGATCATGTATATTTCCTTTCAGTAAATTCTAATGACATTGCTCATTGGGTGTGATTACTCATTCTTCTGAGAGTATTACATGGGTGTGAGCAGAGCTGCCGTAAAAGGAAGATTGTATTTATGTGGAGCATCTTGTGGGTGGGGTTAGGAAATTCTTTCCCATGCAATGGCACAGGGTTACACAAACACAGCACTCTTTCTTGAAGTCCAAGAGAGAATCCTCAAAGAATCTCTGAAGAAAATTTAACTCCCTTGATTCCCATCTGTTGGTGACACTCTGCCTCAACTATTCTTTGTTCTGAACTCCGAGGACAGTTTTAAGTTTACAATGTCTGACAGATTGAGAAACAAAGATAAGGGAGAACAAACAGAAACTGGTCAGAGGTAAGAAAAATTATTTATAATTTTTGGCAAATCACCTGAAAAAGGTGGAAGAAGATCTTTTGCTGTGTTGTATTATTTTTGAGAATTTTACTGTCTTTTCTTACGAAAAGTTTAACAGCAAGAGAAACAAATATCATTTACTCCTTGAATTTTAGAAATATTTGGATATGTTCAGATTTGGTAGTAAAGATGTCAAAATTTATCAGGGTTCTTTTGTATACAAACTGGAAGACAACATTTTTATTAAATTGGCTTTTAAATCAACATAGAATTCTAACTCTATAGGCTATGAGGTGTAAATCAACTTAGAAAGGCATACTTTCAGGGAAGATATTGGTCCCAAATCCTCACCTCCATCTTCTCTTTATTTTAAAAGTATTTCATATGTCTTGTTGAGGGAGATTTTACCTTCAGATTCAAATTCATGATATTGCTGCTAAGTATAAAAAGGACAATATACCAGGAGAATGTTGTCCCTAGCAACACTATCTCAGTCAATATTAACAGGCAGGTCCAGATGAAATAATTTAAAGATAGTTCCTAAGGTCTTCCATAAATTTGACTTGTTAAATGCTTTATAACTTTTCTAATAAATGGAGGTGGTTATACTATTAATAAAGTTCACCTAAGTATAGTAATAAGAGGTTGCACAGCGTTAGAATCCAGGAAAGAAATGCCTGACTGGAATACATGTTGACTACAACTCATGAGATGGTTACCTCAAAAAATTCATTTCTAAGTTAATTGTTTGGAACTCAAAATCTTGATATATATTGGTGAGGTTCATGAGTCTAGTTAAGTTATATTGAACCTGAGCATTATTAACAGTATTATTTTTAACATACCATTCTGGAGTTTATATTAATGTTTATTATTTCACATTCAGAAGGGAAAGGAACTGTGAACTTTAGTAGTCCTGGGTATCGGTAACTCTTCACTCTGTCTAAGGCATATTACTGCATGGGTTCAGTGAATAAGTGGCTGGGGGTTGGGAAACCAGAGGTTACCTTTCCAGTTGCTGTAGTACACTGGAAAGCAGGGCAGTTGGCTCCCTAAAAGCCCTGATCTTGGGTTTCTCTATACCATTAATGTATAAGTCAGGGACTTTTTGGATGGGACTTGAGAAAGGTAGATGTTATTAGGTGGACAAAAAGTTGCAATCCGTCCATTTTACATGATATCATAGTCAGAACCAAGTAATCATTCATTATAGTCTGATCAAAACTTTCACGAAAATCAACTAAAAATTCAGAATTCAGTGTTTTAAAAAGTTTACAATGCATTAAAGAGCAGGCAATCAAGTGGGAGAATATTTAGGGGTGGGGTATGGGGAACAAATAAAAGTAGCCACAAGGAGCCACCTTTCATCTTTAGTGATTTTCCTAAACTAGATGAAGTTGAGCATCTGTTATCATGATCTTGTTGGACTTGAGACCCTTCCTCATTTGGGAAATCCAATAGGATACTCTTCATAAAGCTGACACCCAAAGGTATTCAAGGAAAATGGTCTCTAACAATGGAGCAGACTTAAGGGAAAAAAGCTTCCCAGAGGATTCATAGCTACAAGCCAGATCTCACATGAATGGTCTGAAGAATTTCAAGCTGAGAATTTAGTGTTAAGTGGTTCTGAATTGCTAGTGACCTCAGGCATCTCCCATCAGTAAATGAATATCTTCTCCAGAGAACTCATTTTCACTTCAGCTCTCACTCAAATTCTATATATAAAGTTCCAAGGATCACATAACATAAAAACAAATCACATACCCACAAGAAAGCAAGGGACCGTAAGTAAGAACAAGGAGGAAAAAAATCAGATAGTACCACAGATGCTTCAGATATTAAAATTTTTAGAAATATAAAGTATGTATATTAAATATTTTAAATAAATTAAACAAAGGCTGAAAATCTGAGTTAAGAGAATATAGATTTAGAAAATAACCAAACAGAACTTTAGAAATAAAAATAATATAAATATAAAACTAAATGGATGACTTTAACAGAAAATGAGACAAAGCTGAAGAAAGAATTAGTGAACAAGAGAATATTTTTCAAATTATCCAGAATACAGCCTAGAGATATAAGGAGAGAGATACTATGAAAGAGATGTTTGACAAACATGGATTGTAGAATAATATGTGTATTACCAGAATCTGAGAAAGAATGGAAAGAAAGGAGTTCAGAATTTTCCAGAACTGATGAAAGTCACCAAGCCAGAGTCAAGAAAATCAAAGAAACCAAGAAAAACGGATGAATAGAAGTCTACACCTAGATACTTCACAGTGAAACTACAGTAAACTAAAGACAAAAAGAAAAATCATAAATGCAGTCAGAGAGAAAAAAAAACAAACAGATGACATTTCAAGATTACTTTCAAAGTTCCAGTTGTTACTAAGGAAACTAGAAGACAGTGTAATGATGTTGATAATATGCAGAAGGAATTAATAGTAAACTTTGAACTCTTCATCAGTGAAAATATGTTTCAAGAATGAGAGAGAAACAAATGCATTCTAATTCAAACAAAAAGGGAAAGAATTTTTGGCAGAAGGAAAGTGATCTTAGATGGAAAATCTAAGATGAAAATATAAAAGAAGAGCAAAATAAATGCAAAGTTCTGAGTAAATCTAAACAAACATGGACTGTATAAAACAACATTCATAATGTATTTTTGAAGGTGATTTTAGTTTTGAAAGAGGTTTTAAGAGGTCCTTGTATTGTTTGAGAGAGGGTGGATATAGTTATAAACTCTGGCTTTATTAAGTTAAAATGTTCTTATTAAAATTTCTAGGATAACTCCTAAAGAATAGAAATAGAGTAAATAACTTCAAAACTATGAGTTGGGGGCAGAAATGGAAGCATATATAATAATCCTAAAGAATGCAAAAGTGAAAGAAAAACAGACTGGGGAAATAAATGGGAAGTACAAAAGTAGATGGCAGAAATAGATTTAAATTTATCAGCATTTCTCTCTCTCTCTCTCTCTCTCTTTTTTTTTTTTTTTTTTTTTTTTTTGAGACAGTGTCTCACTCTGTCAACCAGGCTGGTGTGTAGTAGCATGATCTTGGCTCACTGCAACCTCTGTCTCCTAGGTTCAAGTGATTCTGAAGCCTCAGCCTCTTGAGTAGCTGGGACTATAGGCGTGTACCACCCATCATACCCAGCTAATTTTTGTATTTTTAGTAGAGTCAGGGTTTCACCGTGTTGGCCATGCTAAGTCCTGTCCTGGCCTCAATTAATCCACCCGCCTTAGCCTCCCAAAGTGATGGGATTACAGGCGTGAGCCACTGCACCCAGCCTAAATTTATCAACAATTTTAATACGGTCAAATTATCTGAAAGCTTGATGTAAGAGCCAAAGATGATGAGACTAGATTAAAAATCAAGATTAAAGAAATTTTAGGTACATTTGAAACATGACGGTTTAGAAAGTTTGAATGTAAAAGGATGAAAAGAGATAGGCTAACATCAGGCAAATACTATTCAGAAGAAAACTGTTTAGACTCTAAGGCAAAAGTATGATTGGAGGTAAAGAAAGTAACAACATAATGATAAATGGTTTTATTTACCAGGAAGACATAGAAATTATAAACTGTTACGTATTAGCATACATAACACAGCCCCAAACTGTGTAAGGCAGAACCTGAAAGAACTATAAGATGAAATAGAAAAATCTACCATCCTGTTAAAATATTTAAACTCATCTCTCGCATTAACTGAATTATGTCAAGCAGATGTAAATTGATGTCAACAACGTAAGCATATTTGTTCATGGACATATATTTAGCACACTGTACCCAAAGCTGCAGAATATATATTCTTTACCAACCATATACAACATTTAAGTCTCAAAACATTAAAAAAATTAATAACTTAAATACTATGTTCTTTGACAGGTATGGTCCTGAAAACTGTTAAAATCATCAAGTAGGAAATAAGATTGCTGAAGCATGATCTTGGGAAGATTTAAGACTAATTTGAAGGTTTGCCCTATGCACACTTCTCTATCAGTTATATGGGAAGTTCTATATGAAATGAGTATTACTAAAGTTATACCACTGATTTCATTAAACCTATTACCAAAATAAGTGTATACTATTTTTTTCTAATTTTTAAAGACTTCATACATGTAAATCATGTACACCTATTTTCTATCTCTTTTGCTTCAGTAATATCAGAACAGATAAATCTCTTCATTATGGTCAGCCTAAAAGCTGGCTTAAAAAGATTTGCTTAGGGATGTGAATGTGTAGTATTTCTCTTGATATACTTAACATAATAAAACAAATAACGATTTTATATTATGCAAGGGTATGATTGTCATTTAAAAAAAAAACAATGAATGAGGTTAACAATTGTATTACTATCTCCTCACTCTAAATAAAAAAGTTCTCAACACGTTCACCCCAAGTAGGGTTCCTTTCTTTGGAAATAATTAATTAAAATGAAAGGAGAAGTTTGAGAAATTCAGTAACACTTGGGGCAGAAGTGGCTTTTAGTTCACAGAATTTTTTTTCAAGGCTTTGCAGGATGGTCACTTAGGGAGAAAAATCTTTACTTGGGAAAAGAAAACTTATGTAGTAGAGTTTGTCTAACTGTGAAACTGAAATTCATAGAATAATTTCTGAAAAGATGATACAAATTTGTAGCACCGTTTTTACTGGAACATCACACTGGTCACGTGATATACAAGTAATAATTCCCATTTTACAAATGTAGGAAGCGAGAAACTGAAGTGTCTCACCCCAAGTCAAGCTATGGCGACACTTTATGATAAACACTTTTTTTTTTTTTTTGTTTCCCAGTTACGGCCCGTCCTCATTTTTGACTAATAGACCCATGGCTATACAATATTTCTCTTTTTGTTGACCAGATAGTACCCAATTTTGTCAAGAAAGTTTAAGGTTGTATAACTGACTGTAATTTCAGGTTCTCTAACTTTTTTAATTCTTGAGACTCCTTTTCTGACTTTTATGTCTCATGACTCACACAACATTCATACCACATTTGGTTTCCTCTCATCATCTTAACTTCTGCATGAATAAAGTCTGAAGTAACCACCTTTTGGAAGAAACACTGTGGCTATGTGTTGAGGATGGCAGTGTGAGTTGGCAGAAGACCTTCTCCGGAAGAGCTCTGTGTGTGAGCCTGGCCTTCCGCAACCATTTGAATGCCCATCATAAGACTTTTTCTACCTGCCTTCTCAGTAGATCCTAAATATGAGACAGCAGAGTAGGGGACAGGCAGTATGAGGGAGAACTAAATAATCAGTCTCAGATACAGCCGGTCTGAACTCCAGCTTTGCCATTACTCCCTGATTTCTTCATCTGTAACATGCTGATGAAGGTACGTCTCACACAGCTATGGCGGGTACTGGTGAGAGTGCGCATCATCTGCTTCACATGTGCTTTAGGGCTGAGTCCATCAGCCCTCCCAGGCATATTCAGTGGTGCCCTCTCTGAACTCGCCTGCGCTGCCAGTCTATGCGGCCTGCGACTGTGTGCATGTGTTCAAAAGTTAGTCCGGTTCCTAACTGCGGTCCGTGGTATGGGAATGTCAGCCTGCCGCACGTGCAGGCCAGTGGGGCACGATCATCTGGCGACTTGACAGGGCTATTTAGCAGGTGCACATGTGTGAACATTCCCGAATCCGGAGGGGGTGGCTCTGGATTTCAGAGCGCTGTACCCAGGCCGCAGCTGGAGAGACGCGAGAGCCAGGGGCATCAACCCGAGCTCTGAATTTGCAGTACGAAATGAAAGGAGCCCAAGTCCTCGTGCATGTGGTGTGGAAAACACCGCCATTCGAGGCCGTTTTCCAGGTACTTTGCCGTGTGGGGGTGGCAGCCCCGACGCCCTAGAGCCTGGACTGGACCCAGAAAGGAAGCCGGCCGGTTCAGGCCGAGGACGCAGGGGGCACCTTGCTTTCCGGCCTGGCGGCGAGGCGGTCCGCGGGCCGCCTGGCATTCAGCAGCGCCCCCGCGCACCCCCGCGCACCCCCGCGCACCCCCGCGCACCCCCGCGCACCCGCTGCCGCCCAGCCCCCCGCGCACCCCCTGCCGCCCGGCCCCCCGGCCCCGCCCCCGCCGCAGCCTCGGGCCCGCCGGCCGCGCCGCCCAGGTGAAGCCGCCGCCCGCGTCCCCGCGCGCCGCTTCCCCCTCCCGGCGACTTCCTGAGCTGCAGAAGGTGCAGGAGCCGCCGGAACTGAGGCCTCGGCGTGGGTGGCGGCGGGGGCGGGGGCGGGGGCGGGGGCGGGGGCGGCGGCGACGCGGCCGCTGTCACAGAGGCTCCGGCGGGTGGGGTGGGAGGCGGGGAGGCGCCGGGGGCGCAGCCGACATGGGCCCGCCGCCGCCGCTGCCGTGAGCCGCCTTCCTCCCGGCGGGGCCGCCGGCGTGCGCGGGGGCTGCGGGCTTCCAGGCCGGCCCGCACCGACATGCGACCATGGACCGCAGGACCAGGTGAGTCGGGGCCCGGGCGCGGGGGCGGGCGTCCCTCGGCGGGGCCTCCCGGGCCGGCTCGGCTCCTTCCCGCTCCGCGCCCGGCCGGCGTCCCGGCCCCCAAGCCTCCGGCCGGCGCTAGGCCGCAAAGCCTGCCCGCCCCGCGCCTCTCCTCCGCCGCCGCCGCCGCCGGGGCTTTCTCTGCCGCCCGAGGGTGACAGACAGAGGCGACTCCCTGGGGCTGCTGCGCGCGGTGTCCGGGACGGAGGCACCGCCGAGGTGAGGCGGCGACTGGGATCCGAGGGCTCGCCTGCCGTTCGGATAACCGGTGTTTCCTTAAGTGTATTTATCGGTTTTGTCTTGGATGTCTTCTTATGATTCTGCTTACAGAATTAAATGGGTCTCTGGCATTTATGCAGGAACTGCATATGCGTGATACCCTTGCAAAATGGTACCCAATTAGAGGATATTTTTATGTGTCCCAAAGTATTTATCGGCGACTATTTATTTTGCTTTAGGAGATTATGCAGAAAGCAGTTTTGATAACCGTAGTGGTTTTGTTTCTAGGTATCTTAGAGGCATGAGTTTTATATTTTTCTTCTGAAACTTACTTTGGAAAGAATTCTTTCTTTCTTCGCTTGTCCACCCTTCACTACCTCCTCCTCACAAAGTTTAAAATAATATCATGTATATTTGTATTACTGGGAAGGGCCGTTTGAATTCCACAGAAATAAAACTGAGTCAATATTTAACTTTTACATCTAAGAGGGGTTCTAAAGAATATTAGGGAAAGAGGGAAATTATGTAACAGAATTATTTTCTTCAGTGTGATTGACATAATGGTGGGCAGGGTAAGTGAGTAAAAATAGTATGCTTCTTGACATTAATTGTTTTAAGAGGGAGGAAGTCATCTGAGTCCAGATTATTCCCATTGAAGCAAGTTATTAGTGGGAAGACTGAGAAAATGATATTTGCAAGTTAATTTATATGTCTTGTCACTTCCTATGTTTCCAGATTCATGCTTGTAAGAAAAGCTTTTAAAAGAAGAAATGTTTTAAAAGTCAGAGCTGGCACTCATTTCCTGAAGGAAGTATATATTAAATACAGCCAATATACAACGGCACTAAGGTCTTGTTAGTAGGAATAACAGATATTAACATATTGGCGGTTGTGGTATCAGACTTAATCTGTTACCTTCTGATGGAACGAGAGATTTAAAAAACGTTATGAAAAAAAGTGTCTCATTGGATTTCAGTTCACATTTTGAAGTTTAACCAATGTTGCTTTGAAATTTTGCTAATGTGGCAAGTTAGTAAAAAGAGTAACTTCTGAATGAAGCAAAGCAAGCTTAGAGTTTATAGTGGGAAAATCTGACACGGAATCAGATGGCCAGTTTTCCCAAAGATAATTAATTTTAAAAAAGGCTTTTTATTTTGTTAGCCTTAGAGCTACAAATAGTTTGCTATTTGCTACTTTAAATATGCTTAAGTACAGTAAATACATCTCAAGAAAAGTATAGGCAAAGTGTCACATTGATGGAGCATTATAAATGTTTTACGGTGATCTAGAACTTGGCAGGTGGAACCATGCCATCATTTACACCTACATTGCAAGTCCTTGGAAGAGAGCTTGAGAACCTGTGTCAAACTCTGTTGGCAGGGTATAACGACACTTAGAGACACTCTGGCTTTTAAATTTGATCCAATAAGATAAAATCAATGCTTTGCATTTCTGTAGCACTTAGTACTTTATGAAGTACTTGCATATATGTTGTTTGATTTTAATCCTCACTGTTATTCTGTGAAGTAGACAAGGCATCTCATAGGTGAGGGAAAACAATGCTTTGCCCCAAGTTTCAGAGGTTAAATGCTTTGCCTCGAGTTGCTGAATTCCTAGGTCTCAGCTCTTTTAAGTTGCTCAATTAAGAAAACACTTTCACTGTTATTTCTGCTATATTCTAGTAATATAGTCACATAAAATATATTGAGACAAAAACAAGATTAATTTTATAATTGAGAAAATACAAGTTTTGGCTGGGCGCGGTGGCTCACGCCTGTAATCCCAGCACTTTGGGAGGCCGAGGCGGGTGGATCACAAGGTCAGGAGATCAAGACCATCTTGCCCAACATGGTGAAACCCCTTTTCTACTAAAATACAAACAATTAGCAAGGTGTGGTGGCATGTGCCTGTTCTCCCAGTTTCTCGGGAGGCTGAGGCAAGGGAATCGCTTGAACCTGGGAAGTGAAGGTTGCAGTGAGCTGAGATCTTGCCACTGCACTCCAGCCTGTTGATAGAGCAAGACTCTGTCTCAAAAAAATAAAAAAGAAAAGAAAAGAAAATACAAGTTTCATAGAGATGGATATTATTTGTCATAGGAAATAAATTTAACAAACTCTTTTCTTTCAGGGCAAATCCAGACAGAACCTTTGACTTGGTGTTGAAAGTGAAATGTCATGCCTCTGAAAATGAAGGTATGTGTCTTCTGTGTTCTGTTAATTCCTTTTTTTATTTTGACAGGGTCTCATTCTGTTGCTCAGGCTGTGCAGTGGCATAGTCATGGCTCACTGCAACCTCTGCCTCCTGGGCTCAGGTGATCCTCCCACCTCAGCCTCCCGAGTAGCTGGGGCCACCAATGCACGCCACCACACCAGCTAATTTTTATAAGTTTTTTGTATAGATGGGGTTTCACCATGTTGCCCAGGCTGGTCTTAAACTCCTGAGCTCAAGTGATCCACCCACCTTGCCCTCCCAAAGTGTTGGGGTTACAGGCCTGAGCCACTGTGCCTGGCCTGTTCTGTTAATTCTTGAAATAATTGATTCGATCTGTCAAAGCAAGTGTTAATATTGTCAACTGCTGGATCATGATAGTAATAGGAAAATAATACTACTAAATGTGTATTCTGCATTGAGTGTCTCAAGTTGCTGGTAATAAAATAGGTGTTAAGTCTTTGCCCTGGGGTTGTAGAAATCATGAATGTTATCTGTGCAGCTTGAATTCAGGTGTGTGTTAAGCTCATATAACTTACAACTCAACTTCAGCATTTGTTTATAAAGTTATCATTAGTTTTGTTGAACGGGCATGTCTTTTTCTTTCATTTATATTTGGAAATTCATTGTCTTTTTTTAAAACATGAGTGCACTTTCTTCTGCTAGTACCCATGGAAGCTACACCAGTTCCCTTCTGATGTTTCTGGAATGCAGAAGGCAGACTGAGTAGCCCCTTCTGTTGGATTTATCCAATAGCACAGTACTTTTGGAGGGAGGTAAACAGTAGTGTGACATTACTTGGAAGGGTTTCAGCTGTCAGTCCTGTACAATTTCCTGAAAAGATGAGAGGACAGTACTTTAATATCATGATTTTCATCGTTTCCCCCAACTTTTGTCATATTTGTTATTGTGCGTGTGTGTGATAGGGGGCAGGGGTAGCAGACAAGAATAAGGAATATCTTTTCTTGCCTATTTTCTTTTAATGTGTTCTTGCATGGTATGTCTTTCTAGATACTTAACAGCGTATGTCTTTACTTACTGTGTACTTGGACCCTGGATAGCATGATGATTAGGCGTCGGGGTTTTGTGGAGACAGGTTGGCCTTCCTGAAGCCTTGGTGGAAAGTCTGCTGACACTTTTAGCTTCAGAAACTATCCAGCAATTATATACTCATAAGCAATTTGGAGCTGCACACCTTAAAATAGAGAAGCCCAACCCAGTTGTGGTGAAATGGGCATGACTAATTTTAGTAGGAAGTCACACATTCTTGGCTCCACCAGCCCCACCTACTGTACTCCTGGTCTATTTGAACTACAGCTGTGGTCAGGTTTGTCCGTTGGCAAGCAGTAATCCTAGGTTTTAGGGAGCCTTTTCTGGTTGATGAAGTTATCTTTTATTGCCCTATACCTGGTAAAGTTTGTCCATTTGCATTATTTTGAGGCCCAACCAGGTTCTCTTTGAAGATTGGATATATTAGGTAGATGGATACTCAAATGGATACATTACTTTTTTCAGCTCCAATTTAATTCTATTCTGTAGTGTATTTGTGATATGAGTTAATCTTAAAAATACCTACCACAACGTTAACTAAGGTGTATGAAGTAATGCTCATCTGATATTGCTTGTAAAGGTGTGGCACAGTGGCTCACAGCTGTAATTTCAGCACTTTGGAAGGCTGCAGTGGATGGATCATTTGAGGCCAGGAGTTCGAGACCAGCCCAACCAACATGGTGAAACCCCATCTCTACTAAAAATACAAAAATTAGCCAGGCATGGTGTTGCATGCCTGTAATCCCAGTTATGGGGGAGGCTGAGGCACAGGAATTGTTTGCAGAGGTTGCAGTGAGCTGAGATAGTGTCACTGCACTCCAGCCTGGGTGAGAGTGAGACTCTCTCTCAAAAAATGTACACACACACACACACACACACACACACACACACACACACACGCAGAGCTTATAAAATAGGCTGATTTTATTTGGAAAGCGTGAGTTCTCTAATTTTAAATGCATATTGATGTGATCTTGTTAAAATATCAGTCTGCCTTATATAACACCTAATCTATGCATGTATCAGAGAGATTGTCCTTTTTTATAAAGACTTCTGAGTGGTTTCCTCCCTTCTTCCTCTTTTTGCTTTTTTCCACTTTCCATGAACTAGTTATTCCATTTGTATCTTCTACTTCTGCCCTACTTTAATATTATACCTTCTTGTCTTTTTGCTGTTATTTGTGTAAATCACTACTTTTTAGAAGCATCTTCATTTGTGTTTTAACAGTTTATATCTAGCCTGGTAAAGATGTAACTATGATTAATGGTTAAAGTAAATAATGTTGGCTTCTCTGTAGGTTGCAAATAATTTCTTCCATTTGGCTAATTGGCAGAAAATTCTAAAGATATTTTAAAAAACTAAGCTCAGCCATGTAAGAGGCAGTAAGCTTTCTTCTTTTATTATGACTTAAATAGTATGAATATGGCTGATACTTTAGGATATAACAAGTTATGGTGTTTTTTGCCCCTAAAAAGCAATAACTGTAGTCAATAACTATAATAAAATAACTATAAATAATATAAGAGGGCTATAAAAATACATTTCTATACCAAATTGAAAGATTTGTGTTTCTGTAATATTTTAGCAATGATCTACTTTGTAGCTAAATCTTAAATAGAAAAATATATGAAAATTATTTAAAAAGTTATTGAAGTCCTGCTGTTTCACTGTTAGTACCTATTTGTTTTAATGACGCTCTGTTATGTGCATTATCAGCTTCTTTAAGGGAGAATAATTTTTTTTTTTTTTTTTTTTTTTGCTAACTTTAAATGAGAATGGGTGAAATTCTTACCTAGTAATAGACTTGGAAAATAAAACATATAACTTAGGATGCTTTGGAGCACAAACATAAGACTGGCTTAAATAAGAAACTAGAGAAACTTGATACGGTTCATACAAGAAGAATCAAACATCCAGGTGCTTTCCGCTTCTCATCTCTGTCACTCACAGTAATGGTGTCATTGGAGGGCTTAGATTCCTTGTGGTTATAAGACTGTCAGTGAAAGTTGGAACTCTGCTTTTTTGTTTGTGACTCTGGGGGTGACAGACACTGGCTTTACATGTCTCTATTTAGAGTCAGAAAGTTTCTTTTTTCCAAATTTTCTAGACAATTTTTCCTTAGATCCCGGTAGCCTAAGTTAGCATGGGCCTGACTATTACTGAAATTATCATTGGTGGTGTAGAGGTGGAGGGGTGGCTGGCAAGACCATCATGGTTGATTTACTTAAAAATTGGCAATGCATAGATGTTGAGAAATAACATGCCTTTGTAAAAGAACTCTCAGAATATTTGTTTTTTGATGACTATTTGATCAAATAGAAAATAAATTTAGAGTAAATTTGGTTTATACTAAGATTGGTGATATTATATTAAGGTATTTGGCATGCTTCTCTTGTTCATTTTTAATAGATAAGTCTAAATGCTTTCATTTATCCTGAATAACTTAGATAAGTATCTTTAGAGACAAGTTGTTAAGTTTTAGTTAGCAGGGTGAAATGACATTAGCTTTTAAAATATAACTTGATAAAGCTAGCTCTGGTAATATTGTGATCTCCACCTGATCTATTGCTATTTGGACTTGTTTCAGAGGCATTACATTGATTTTTTTTTTTTTTTGAGAACAACACATTTCAGAACATTCTGGAAAATAGCCTGTTTGTTTCATATGGAGCACTCTACAAACCTAAAAATTGCTGTGAGGGGGTTGGTAGTGTTTCCCTATAGTGTCGCCTGCGTGTTAGTAGAATTTATTCAGGTGGTGTCTGACAGACTGGTTGTGGTATTTTCTTTAATGGAAGTTTCCCTGGCAGAACAACCTCCCAGTAACTTCTGTTCCAGGTGTCCAAGAGTGAAGTGCCAAAATTTAGATCTTAATGCTCTTCCTGGTAGATCTCCAAGATAATTGCTAGTGTTATTCTTTTTTGTTGTTGTCTGTCTTCCTTCCAGGCAGGGAAATACAGCCAGCAGGGATGGCCTCTCCTCACTTCTGTTAACAGAAATGCATTGTTACCATACTGTCTCCACTTTCCCCAAAGTGACTTAAGATTTCAGGGAAATGAAAAGTAACTTTTCATCAATAAAAGACTGGGGATGCCTCTAAACATTTCTTTTCTGGGCAGTGGCCTTGGTACTCTAGCTTTCTCTTTTTTATTTTGTTGATAGCTTATTTCAAGTAATAATAGCAGCAGTAGTAATAGTAGTAGTAGTAGTCGTAGTAGTAGTAATAGTAGCAGTAGGAGGAGGAGGAGGAGGAAGAGGAGGAGGAGGAGGAAGAGGCGGAGGAGGAAGAGCAGCAGCTAATAAGTCATACTTATTCTGTGCTGGGCACAATTCTGGGTATTTTTCATGTACTAACTATTTAAGCCTCACAAAAATCTTATGATACAGGAAATGTTTATTTCCATTTGGCACATGAAGAAATTGAAGAACAGAGAAATTATGAAGCTTGTCCAGGGTAGTCTTTCCAGAGTCCATATTTTAACTACTGCTCTGTTGCCTCCCATTGCATAGTGATTTCACGTGTATAGGCAGTTTTATCAAGTGAGGAAATATTGGAATATAAACTGTATGTGGTAAAAGCAGTTTTTTCGAAATGGGAATACAGTGTGTTCCCTAAAATTAATGAATCTAATATAATTCCACCCAAAACAATTACTGAGTTTTTTCCTTGTGGTTACAGACCCTAACTCAGCCGATCTTCCTCCCTATCACTTCTCTTTTTTAGGATTTGCATTTTCATATTTAGTGACTCTCTGATCTGACAGTTCTGGTTATTTAATAGTAGTTTTAAAACATCTTTATCAAGTCTTGTTTTCTTTATTCCTGTTCTCTAAAACAGTTTCTCTTAGGAATAAATTTTTCTTTGCTACCAGCTTTCTACTTTGATCAGCCTATTCAACCCAGTATCAAATTATCAATTTTTTTAATCTGCAACTTATATGAACAGTTTAACTACCTTTCACTTTTTTGTTAATTAGAACCTTAAGCCAAAGAATTCTTGGAATCCTCCATGCCATGCATAAGAAAGGTATTTCTAAACTTAGTTTTTGCATATAATAACTTTTTTTCTGCAGTGATACTATCTACGCTAGAATCTACAACATTTTGCTTCTGCTTGGTATTTTAGCACTTACTGTATTCTTATATATATGTTTAATATGGTCATTTATAGACATACTTATGTGTCTAAATGTATGTTTGACCTGCTTTAGGTAAGTTCTTAATGAACCACAACTTATTAATTTGTATTTATAAGAAAAAACAGCTGACCATGTTTAATGAATGTTTGCAGAATAAATAAAAGAAATTGGGGCTGGGTGCAGTGGCTCATACCTATGATTCCAGCACTTTGGGAGACTGAGATGGGTGGATCACTTGAGGTCAGGAGTTTGAGACTAGCTTGGCCAACATGTGAAACTGTCTCTACTAAAAATACAAAAATTAGCCGGATGTGGTGGCGTGTGCCTGTAGTCTCATCTACTTGAGAGGCTGAGGCCATTGAATAAATAAATGTTGATTAAATTAATCTGAAGAGAGCTGCTTGTAGAAATGATCTTAATTGAGTGCTGATATGTCAGTAGCAGGGGCATTAAAAATAGAAGTCCGTAAATGTCTTGGAATGGGCTGTTTTGGAATACCCCATCCTCAAGCTGTTTTCATTCAGTACTCATATTTCCTTTCCTCTCCTCATATCAAAAGAGTTATAAGACCAGTTGCTATATATAATGTTTGTGAATTTACCTTGAAACCCGTCTATAACCATTCATACATACCAAAACCCAACAAAACTTGGTAACGTTTAGAAAGTAGAACCTTGCTGAATCATAGAGATAATGAAGTAGTTTAGGAGGTATTATTTTTGCCATTTTGTCTAAGGTGACCTCTTGGTTTTTAATGTTCATGATTTCCACTGTTAAATGTGATAGGCTGCTGGCTTCCACTGCAGATTTCACAGTGGTGTGCTTTAAGACTGTTTTGTTTGGTGACTGCTGTGTTGCCACAGTGCAAGTTTGTTTAGGTTTTTTCTTATAACCTTGTTTTCTTGATTTTCAAGATGATATGTTCCTGATGTGCTTTTGATGATATTCTCTCATTTTGAGATTTTTCTTAGGCTCAGATAATACATTCTTTTCTTTTTCTCTAAATTTTCATGTTTTATTTGCAAGTTAGACAATAATTTACTGTTTACAGTATACATTTTTTTTTTTTTTTTGAGACAGAGTCTCGTTCTGTAGCCCAGGCTGGAGTGCAGTGGCGCAGTCTTGGCTCACTGCAGCCTCCATCTCCCAAGTTCAAGTATTTCTTCTGCCTCAGCCTCCCAAGTAGCTGGGATTACAGGCACACACCACCATGCCCAGCTAATTTTTTATACTTTTAGTAGAGGTGGGGTTTTGCCATATTGACCAGGCTGGTCTTGAACTCCTGACCTTATGATCTGCCTGCCTCAGACTCCCAAAGTGCTGGGATTACAGGCGTCAGCCACCGTGCCAGGCCACAGTATGCATTTTAACGTGTTTATACAATACTAGCATTAGACATTTTTAGAGTGCTTTACGCAGACGGCCATGGTATTTTATATAACAATGAGAATATCACATTTAAGATCTTTGATTTTTAATCATTTTCAAAATAATCCTTCTTCCCTGGAAATAAGCTTAATGTTTAACATTGAAAAACTTTTCCCACTTTAAAACTCTTGATGTATTTCAAGTAGTAATTTAATTTTATCTGTAGAAAGTAATGTCTTGCTTCACATTTCTGTTGTAGGTCAGTCATTGGCCTTGTGGGGGAACTTATATCTGATTAATTAACAATAAGGTGTGAACAACTGATAGCCTTATTTTATTTTTATTTTTTATTATGTATTTTTAAGGAAATATTTTAATTTTAAAGAAAACCTTGTAAACTCAAATCAATTAAAAAGATGCAGTTTGCTATAATGGAAAGATCTGTTAACTAAGGGTCAAATGTAGCTTTAACTGCCAACTTCTAGTTATGTTTTACCGTTTTTCCACCATGTATATCGATACTCTTTTGATTAACAACTTTAGTAAGTGTGTTAGTATATTTAGTCAGAGTATTTATTCAGCAAATTTCATAAGGACTTGTTTTTGTTGTTTAAAGTTCCCAGTTAATGAACTAAAGCTATAATGTCATGGTTACAGAACCTTATTTTTCAATTTATTTTCTCTGATTAGGTTACCAGTTAGATGTTCTACAGAAATAGTAATAAAAACTACTTATTTGGTATTTATATCAGAAAATGTGCCAAGAGCCTACATATTCCATTTATCTTGACTTCAACTATAAGATTTACAGACTGTTACTCTTTTCAAAACATAAGGAAATTAAGGCTCAGAAAGGTTCAGCAACTTGCCCAAAGCACACAGACTTAGCAGTTAAGACTAGGATTTGAAACCATCTTTATGGTAGTAAAGCTGAACTCTTAACAATTACGCTGTGGTACTGTTAGAACAATCATATTTTTCTAATAGCAGTGAAATCATCTGCAGCAAATTTAGAAAGCCACTCGTTTTAGAAAATCCCTGACCGATTCTAGGGTTGACCAGAATTGTTATGATATTATGTTAATTATTAACAGACATCAGAAGAAGAGCTTAAACACCATAGGAAGTATTTAGCCCTCTCATTCATTCAGTGAGTATTTCTGAGTGCCAGTGATGTGTCATGCACAGATGAAATGTAACTGAGATGGCATTCTTGAAGGGGAAGTATCAATTTTAAGTCACGAAGGTGGCACCTAACTCAGCTCAGTGCTTAGGGTGCAGGTGGGGGAACAGTAGAGGACTGGGAAGATCTGGGGGGTAGTTGTGAGGTAATGGAGGGAGACACAAGTGGGTGTCAGGTGGTTATCTTTTTCTAAAGTTAATTGGAGTTTTACTTCATATTCAAAATCTTGTGTGAATAATTAAGAGTAAAGAATATATTGCTTTTGGTATAAATGGTTGCATCTGATGAAGAAGATAAAGAATCTCTCTGCTACAGTGTAACTTGCCTTCTCAGGGGATTGTTGGGGTTAATTTTGTTTACTCAGAGCCTAAAACAGTGTCTGACCCACAGTATGTGCTCAGTAAATATTTGTGGAATTGTTAAACTGATGCAGGTACTGAGATGGCTTTTAAAGAAAAGGAATAGAAATTGTATAGGGTATTATAGTTTTAATAATTGTTGTTAAATTTCTTTCTTTTTTAAAAAGCATAATTACATTATTAAACAGGTAAAATTTGTGGAAGTGAAGCTTTAGAAATAAATATATATAAAAAGAAGTGACGTAATTATAGCTCACTGCAGCCTCAAACTGGGGTCAAGGGATCCTTTCGCCTCAGTCTCCTGAGTAGCCAGTAAGACCAGGCATATGTTACCATGCCTGGCTAATTTTTACATTTTTTGTACAGATGGGGATCTCACTCTGTTGTGGAGGCTGGTCTTGAGCTCCTGGCCTCAAGTAATCTTCCTACCTTGGCCTCCCAAAGTGCTGGGATAACAGGCATGAGCCACCATCCTCAGCCAGGAGATTCTTTACAAGGTGGTGATTTTATCTTTTTTCCAGAAGAGGAACTGTTGGGTCCTACAGTAGTTCAGCAGAAGATGCATAAAGAAAATGTGATGTGTATACATATATGCAATGGAATATTATTCAGCCTTAAAAAGGGGGAGATACTGCCATCTGATACAACATGAATGGGCCCAGTGTATATTTTGCTAAATGAAATACATCAGACCCAGGAAGAACACATTGCATGATCTCACTTATATGTAGAATATGTATTTTTAAATGCTCATATACACAGAGATAGAGAATGTAATAGTGGTTACCATGGGTGGGGTGGGGATAGAGGAAATGAGGCAATGCAGGTCAAAGATAAAAAATAGCAGATACATAGGATGAACAAGTCTAGAGATCCAGTGTACAATATGAGGACCAAAGTTAATAAAATTGTATTATATTATGGATTTTTGTTAAATAAATGGATTTTAGCTGCTCCTGTCACAAAGAGGTAACTATGTGCGATGATAGATGTGTTAATTGGCTTCATTGTAGGAACCATTTTACTATCTGTATGTATTTCATCATGTTGTGCATCTTAAATAAACACGACACAGTTTTTTTTTTAAAAGTTGCTGAGTAATAACCCTTTTTGTATCTGTCTTGTGGAAGTTACAGTCTGTCTTTAGCTAGGTCTTTATTGCCCTGATTTATGTTGTTTACTGGATTTCAGGATTTTAAGGGCAATCACCTTTTTGTATCTCTTGCAGACTTTGGGAAGATAGCTTACAGGAGACTGGTGTTCAATGATTACTTGCTAAGTTATACTGCTATTAAAGTGAAATTAGTACAAGATTGTTCTCATTTTCAATACCTATTGAAGATTTCTTAAATCTTAAAACAAATTTGAACATAAAGGACTTTGAAAGCTTGCAGATTTTTATCATCATAAGCAATGGGCACTTTATTTAAAACTTTTTTTTTTAATAGAGCTGTTGAAAAACCACAAACTGTAACTTTGTAGGCAGAACGCTAAAGATCAGATAGAACCTTTTCCTTTTTCAGTTCCTTCTTAATTATCACTTGAATCTGAAAAAAAAGCACACAACAACCATTTTGGTACATCTGATAGTCTTCTGCGGATATATATGATTCTAGAAATTACTCATTTAAAAAGTAATTTTATCTTGGTTTGGTAGCAGAAATGCACCAGCATGAGGGTGTGTTTAGTATTCAAATTTTCTATTAATTAGCATTAATACTAATTAGTTCTTTAAAATGTTATCACCTAGTTATAAAAACTTAGATGACTTTATTTTCTTAAGATTGTCATCAAATTAATTATGTTATTTGAAATTAACTTATCCGTTTATACAGAAAACATGGTTCAAATGAAACCCAAGTAAGTTCAAATGTGTTTTAATATACTGGAACAGCATATGTCCTCAAGGTCTACACATTAAAATTATAGGTGCTCTTAAACTTGTATGGAAGTGGTTCCGAAAGGATTATTTTTTTTTTCAAGATTCCAGTGTATTTTAGATATATTTGGAAAAGGAAGTAATATATTTAAAAATATTTTTAAGATCTTCATCATTTTGCTCATATATAAATTAAAAGAGAATTTTCTGTTTAATAATTATATGCAGTTAATGAAATTAATTTATTTGGTTTTTAGAAAATAATATCTTTAATTTTTTTTTTTATTACTTCAAGACTTGAGAACTAAGTTGTGAAGTCTTAGTTTTACTATGAAATATGTGATTTTGTTGATGAATACCTGCAGAATAATTACAGTAAGGAGCAGCACAATTTCATCAAGATTATGTGTTGGTTCTGTTCGCTATGTACAGGTTTAAACATGTTAGGAAACAATAAGCTGAGAACTGTTATGTACAGAAATACTAGCTTCCAACTTTTAATGGTTACTATAGTGTTTGTTAGGACATTGAATGTATACCCTAAGCAGTGGAAACACTGAAATTAAATGCTAGTTGAAAGGTAAAATTTTAATTTGTAAATATTTGCCTCATTTTAGCTTGATAGTTGAAGACATACATGAATCCATAGTAAAATGTTTAACATATATCATGTTCTAAATTTGCCTTTCATAAAGCTGATATAAGTGTTTAAAATTCGTTATAAAGCCCATTACTAAACCCATTTACTAATAATTTACTTGGAGGATTATACAATCTTTCGGTAATTTTTTTTTGAGACAAGGTCTTACTCTGTTGCCCAGGCTGGAGTACAGTGGCATGATCTTGGCTCACTGCAACTTCCATCTCTTGGGCTCAACATGATCTTCCCACCTCAGCCTCCCAAGTAGCTGGGGCTACAGGTGCATGCCACCATGCCCAGCTACTTTTTGTAGAGATTGGGTTTTGCCATTTTGCCCAGACTGGTCTTGAACCCTGAACTCAAGCGATCTACCTACCTCAGCCTCCCAAAGTGCTGAGTTTACAGGTGTGAGCCATTGTGTCTGGCTGGTAATTTTTTGATTAATTTCCCTTAGTAATTTTCCAGATTAACAATGACCATTTTGTTTATAAATGGATATGGAAAGAAGGAGAGGAGATGGCATTCATATCGAATTTTCTACCCTCAACTTTGCACCACTTACTGCTACTTTCTTATGAGACACTCAAAATATTGATCAGAGTATTAGAAATGTTTGAAGTCACTCAGCACTTCTGAAATGCCTTCCAAATCATCAAGGTTAGAATTGCCTTCTAATCATCCTGTACATTTTAAGATGGCTTACACTTTAGATTTTCAGGGTATCTTAATTCTTCAAAAATGTGTAATTCACATTGTGTTTAATATATGTGACAGACTAAACAGAATTTAAATTTATTTTAAAACAATTTTAAGTATGATTAAAGTTGATCTTTTTAAGATATGGCTGAAATAAATCGGTGAAAGCACAAAAATTATATATTGCTATTAAGGGATTTGTCAATCTCATTCTTAATTAAAGGAGTTAAAACTTAATTTAAAACCTGGGTTTGAGGAAAGCAGATCGAAGGTGCTTTTGCCTGGTTTATGGGGAAGAAATGAATAAGCTGGTTCTCTCCAAAAGGTGTCTTCCTCCCACGTGCTTATTTTTAACTCAGAAGGATGCAAGTATTGAATCTTCTGCAAATAAGGGGGAGAACAAAGGACCTGTCTTCTGCTTGTGGGATCTGTAACCAGAAACTTGGCCCAAAGAAGGCCTGCTGGTTCTTTGCACCACCTCATGCCACGTGCACGAAGGTGTTGCAGATACTTTCGTTTTAGAATTTGCATTTTTGCCTTGTTTCACTTTTATCTTCAATGTATTTAGTGTTTATTTTTTTCATTCATTAGATATTTAATATTTATATTACTTTGAAATGTTTTAGCTTCTTTAGTTTTTAATTTTACTTTTAATTGCATTTTGCTTTTCATTATTTTATATTCATTTCTTTTATTTGGTTTTTAAAATTGTTTATTTTTTAGAGAAGTATTTAAGACTAGGTACGGTGGCTCATGCCTGATTAACTCTAATTATGGGTTCTGATAATTATTACACATAAGTATCTAATGGGAACACTTTGGGAGGTTGAGGTGGGCTGATCATTTGAGACTAAGAGTTCAAGACCAGCTGGGACAATATGTGAAATTGTATCTCCACCAAAAAATACAAAGGTTAGCTGGGTGTGGTGGCATGCACCTGTAGTCCCCAGCTACTTTGGAGACCGAGGGAGGAGAATTGCTTGAACCTGGGAGGTAAAGGTAGCAGATTACGCCACTGCATTCCAGCCTGGGTGACAGAGTGAGACTCCATGTCAACCAAAAAAAAAAAAAAAAAAAAAAAAAAAAAAAAAAAAATTATTTAATGAAGTACTCTCTATTGTTTGGGAAAAGCGCTTTTCCTTCTTCCAATTAATGTGCCCTTTGAAATGTTTTACTTCTTCTAGTGAAGAGACAAGGAGAGAGAATATCATAAGCTATAAGAGACACATTGTAATAAAACTAATACTTTGATGGACTGTGAATAGGTAATTAAATCATGTTTCAAGGTGAACAGGAGTAACGGGTTTGAAATCATGATTTTCTAAAAACCTAAACTCTGGAATCCTCTTACAGAGAAGACAAATATTTCGCCTGATATGCATCATGGTGGAATGAGAAAATACTGGACCGAGAGTTGAAATCTAGGTCTTGGTACTGGCTTCATCACTTGTTAGATGTCTGACTTTGATCAAGTCCTTTAAATTCTATTACTTTCATTATTCACATTTGTAAAATATTTGCACTACATTGTTACAATATTCAAATACATGATAGCATGAAAATGCTTCATAAATTGTGCCATGTAGATGTAAAGTTATACTTGATTTCAATCGTGTTGTGGTTGTTAGCTGTATGAAAAAGGTATGATCACTTCAACAGAAATTGTCAGTGAAAAGCTTTACTATTTTGATGCATGTGATCAATCTGGAAGATAGGAATGCTAAAGAAAGATCACATAGTAACTTCCAAGTTCCCTCTTTAATATTGCAGAAGTGTCAGGAACAAGGAGGATGGAAAACACGAACATATTTTGTGCTGTGATTGGTTAATTTCACTTTGAAAAGGCTATTTAGCAGATAATAAGTTTGTAATACTGAATCTGACAGCATCCATATAAAGATTTGGTGAGGTCTAGAGATGTCAAACAGGAGTTGAAAATTACAATGTGACTTTTCTTTAGCACTCCTTTCTTCCAAATTTTTCACGTGTACAACTTCAGCAACAAAGTGGAAATTCCATATATGTATAAGTGTTCAAGCTTCTAAGGGTTAATATTGATAAGCTAGAAAGTTGTTAGAATAGAAACAACACTGGGCTTATATTTTTGAAGGAGTGATGATGAGCTAAGATTAAGGATAATGTCATACAAGTGTAGGGTTCTCAAAGGAAATATTAGTTGAGAAGTATGGTGCAGTTGGTTGTGAGGTCTGTGTAAACAGATATTAAGCATTGCAACTTGAGAATGTTTGAAAAAATACAGCAAATTCAAGCTGTCTCAGTAATGACATCATTCTCATTATTTTAATTCCTATATAACTTTCTCGAGTGAGTGCTAAATGTAAGTCTAGAAATTATCCTTGAAGCAAGATTCTGTCATTGATATAAATCTCCTTTTTATAGGTAATTTAATAAAGCTGATGAAGTTTGTATTTTGTCAAATTTATGTAAGACCATTTTGTAGATTTCTGAGTTCTCAATAACTGTATTTCTTAATTTTGTTTATATTATGACACATAGAAAATGACAATATTTGTATGGTACTTCTGGGCAAATGGACTTTATGCAATGATAGGAGATAAATGGCCTGGGGTCTCCTATCGATATGTTCTTATTTCTTCTTACCCATTAGAGAGGCTCAGGCTGGGATGTTCTCTCTATGATTTTGTTGGTGAGACCGACTTTTTCGTCACTGCTTTTGTTCACTGCTGTTTTATGCTACTAGGTAGGATGGCATAACTTTAGAGTTAGATTGGAGTTAGAAATTGGGTTGGATTTCCAGTTGAACTGCTCTGAGCCTGTTTCTTTGTCTTAAAATGAGAACAGTTATGATCTGCCTTCTCTTTAGTCTGTAAAGCTGTGATGGTCAATACAGATAATAAAGTATATGAACATGCTTTTAAATAGATGGTTATTTTTAATATAATTTAGGCAAACTGCAGGCACATCTCTTTTGTAACTTGCAAGAAGAAATAGATTCTTTTGTTTTATATACATATGTGTGTCTGTGTGTGTGTATATATATATATAGTGTATATATAAAAATATATTTAACATATAATGAGATAGTGTCACAGTATATCAGTGACACTGACTGCAAAGGGCCTCTGACTGCAAAGCTAGGAGAGAGAATTGCAAGATTTAACAGTGATAATAAAAATTAAGGATTATGAGAGATGTATTACACGTATGCAAATATTTTTTTTCCCTTTCAGGCTAAGGTGTTTTCTTTAATGATTAACTCTAATTATGTGTTCTGATAATTATTACACATAGTATCTAACGTTCATCTGTTCTAATGAATTTTTTTAAAAGGGATAATGAATAAAATTTATTATTAGTTTATTGTTAGTGACCCATGCTTTTCTGAAAATCTGGCTATTCATGCCGTTGCTTTCCCTAAATAATAAATCTAATTGTTTAATGGAAGCATATTCTTATTTTATTTTATTATTTATTTATTTATTTTGAGATGGAGACTCACTCTGTCACCCAATCTTGAGTGCAGTACTGTGATTTTGGTTCACTGCAACCTCTGCCTCCTGGGTTCAAAGCACTTCTCCTGCCTCAGCCTCCTGAGTAGCTGGAATTACAGGCACATGCCACCACACCTGGCTAATTTTTGTATTTTTAGTAGAGATGAGGTTTTGCTATGTTGACCAGGCTGATCTTGAACTTCTGACCTCAAGTGATACACCCGTCTTGTCCTCCCAGAGTGCTGGGATTACAGGTGTGAGCCACCATGCCCAGCCTAATGGAAGCAATTCTAGTTGTTGGAAAAAACATCTAGGAACAGTGTCTGGCTTGGTAGACTAAAATCCACAGAGGAGCAGGTAAATATATTAATTAATTCTATCAGTTAACTAATCAAAATAATCTGTTTCTTAATTCTTCCTTCCTAGACTCTATGTGTTGGATAATTCTTAGCACTCTTAATGAAGAACTAGTCTGATGCCATTGGTGAAAAAGATGTTTTGGTTTTATTATACATGATATATATCTCCTTATACTTTTAAACTTACAGGTTTTTTATTATCTACATGACCACTTTATAGCCACTGATATGGTTTGACTGTGTGTTCCCACCCAAATTATGGGAGCTCATCCTGTAGCTCCCATAATTTCCACATGTCGTGAGAGGGACCCGGTGGGAGATGATTACACCCCGGAGCATGTCTTTCCTGTGCTGTTCTCGTGATGGTAAATGGGTCTCATGAGATCTGATGATTTTAAAAACGGAAATTTCTCTGCACAAGCTCTCTCTTCGCCTGCCGCCGTCCACAGATGTGACTTGCTCTTCCTTGCCTTCCGCCATGGTTGTGGGGCCTCCCTAGCCATGTGGAACTCTAAGTCCAATAAACCTCTTTCTCTTGTAAATTGCACAGTCTAGGGTGTGTCTTTGTCAGCAGTGTGAAAACAGACTAATATAAATACTTCTTCATTTATTTGATTTTTTTTTTTTTTTTTTTTTTTGAGACAGAGTTTCCCTCTTGTGACTCAGGCTGGAGTGCAATGGCGCAATCTCCGCTCACCACAACCTCTGCCTCCTGGGTTCAGGCAATTCTCCTGCCTCAGCCTCCTGAGTAGCTGGGATTACAGGCACGCGCCACCATGCCCAGCTAATTTTTTTTTGTATTTTTAGTAGAGACGGGGTTTCACCATGTTGACCAGGATGGTTTCGATTTCTTGACCTCGTGATCCACCCGCCTCAGCCTCCCAAAGTGCTGGGATTACAGGCTTGAGCCACCGCGCCCGGCTATTTGATTTTTTTAAAAATGGAAATTCTTGTTAGTTTAAACTCATTTTCTTTCCTCACTGTCTGCATATCTTTCTTCACATATTTTATCTTTACTAGTTTTCTTCCCATTTTTAAAAATCTGATTTTTTTCTTTTGTTTTGGCATCCTGTACCATTGTACTTTTATTCTGTTTGGCAGTATACTACTCTTAAGGGTATACTACCAATATTAATAATTTAGATACTTCTCCTAATAATTTAGAAAGTATTTTGAGAAAGTATTTTTTATATGAATTATGTATTTGATTCTCATACCCATCTCTTGATAGGATGTATACTCGTATTTCTGTTTTACATTTGAGGAAACTCAAGCACAGAAAAGCGAAGTGACCAGCCTGATACATAACTGGCAGATTTGAACTAAGATTTCAACTCTAAAACCCATACTTTTTCCAGTTAACTTCAATTTTATGTCAGATAAATATAGTAATTTGACAGACTGATTACAGATTCAAGTGAATGATTTCTTTAGGTAGAATGAAATTTTGCTACGAGAAATTGGAAGTTGGAGTAGCTAAACACTGTCAGTATGTGTGTCTATGTATGTATACCTAGGTATGTGTATGAGTGTAAATGCCTTTATGTTTTATCAAAAAGCTCAAGGCCTGTTGCAAAAAATTCAAATAGAGGAAGGAAATAGCATGAAGAGACTAGAAATCATTCTAAATTTCATCACTCAGAGAATATAATGGGTAATATTTTGTTGAACAGTATGTTCCACATCTCTATATGAATATGTATGCATTAATATGCATTTTTCCATAAACTGGTTCATCTGTTCATGATATCCTATTATCTGACCTCTGACCTTACCAATTGATAATTTGTTATGAACAACTTCCTGTGTCTGAAAATAGAGATCTACTTTATCAGGTTTTTTTTTTTTTTTTTTTTTTTTTTTTTTTTTTTTTTTTTAGACAAGCTCACTGTTGCCCAGGCTGTAGTGCAGTGGCACAATCTTGGCTTACTGCAATCTCCGGCTTCTGTGTTCAAGCAATTCTTCTGCCTCAGCCTCCTGAGTAGCTGGGACTACAGGTCTGTGCCACCACACCCAGCTATTTTTTTTTTTTTTTTTTTTAATATTTTTAGTTGAGACGGAGTTTCACCGTGTTGGCTGGGATGGTCTCCATCTCCTGACCTCAGCCTCCTAAAGTGCTGGGATTACAGGTGTGAGCCATCGTGACTGGTCTGTTTTTTTTTTTCTTTTGAGACAGAATCTCGCTTTGTTACCCAGGCTGGAGTGCGGTAGTGTGATCTCGGCTTACTGCAGCCTTTGCCTCCTGGGTTCAAATGGTTCTCACGCATTAGCCACCTGAGTAAGTGTGATTGTAGGCATTCACTACTACACCTGGCTAACTTTTTGTCATGTTGCCCAGGCTGGAACTCCTGGCCTCAAGTGATCCACCTGCCTCGGCCCCACAAAGTGCTGGGATAACAGGTTAGAGCCACGGTGCCCAGCCTACTTCATCAGTTTCAATAGTTACCTGGAATTTTATTGTATGGGCTGACTGTATAAATGAGATAAATATAAAGATAAATATATCTCATTTATACTTGTATTATTATTTACTTCAAATAAATTCTTAAGAGTGTCATTGTTGGACTTTAACTTTTGATATGTATTGGCAGGTTGTCTTTCCAAAAAGTTATATATTCTTACTAATAGTTAGCATCTGTATACCATAGTTCTCAACAATACTAGGTATTAACCCTCTTTTAAAAAAATTAACAATGTGCTTTATTTAATTCAGTATATCTAAAGCAATTTTAATAGGCAGTCAATATTGAAATGTTATTAAAATAATTTACAGTTTTTTATACTTAGTCTTTGAAGTCCTATATGTATTTAAAAAATAGACTTTATTTTTTAAAGCAGTTTTAGATTCATAGCAAACATTGCATGTAAAGAATTTTCCCATATATCCCTTGTCCTGACATATATACAGCTTTCCTCAAAATCAGCAGCTCCACCAGAGTGATAAATTCATTACAAGCAGTGAATCTACACTGACACATAATTATCACCCAAAGCCATAGTTTAGGGTTTACTCATCGTGTTGTATATTATGTGGGTTTGACAAAAGTATATAACACCTATCCCCCGTTATAGTATCATACAGAGTAATGTTATTGCTCTATCCGCTGTGCTTCACCTTTTCATGCCTTCTTTCCTCCAACTCTTCATCTTTTTACTGTCTCTACAGTTTGTCTTTTCCAGAGATATTTCCCTTTTTTTAATTTTTGAAAACATTTGTGCCTATCTTGCTTTTTTATATTTAGACTAAATAGAAAAGTTGGCCAGTATTTCATGTTGACATTAATCTTTCTTTGGTGCATTTTATATTTGTGTCTTTTGCACATTTGATAAATGCTTTCATTTTATCTGTAGCAAACAGTTATTTATCAAATATTGATATTTTTCCAATTTAACATTACCTTTTTATGTTCTTTATTCAGAAGTTTAAATTTTTTCTAGTCAAATTAGTCTTTGAAAAAAATTTCTATTTTTTATGTTTTTGCCAAAGAGCTACTAAACTCAGGAAAGAAATCAGAGGTTAGTGTTTTCAATGTATTTCTGATAAAATTGCTTATCACATCTTCAGTGTATGTAGAAACTTAATTTAGTTGAATTATACTGATATTATTATCTAAATATTTGATAGAATTGAACGATGAGGTTACCTAGGCCCAAAGGTTTCTTTGTGGGAAGGATTTTAATTATGAATTCAATTTCTTTATCAGATAAGTGGTTCATCAGACTTTTAGATTCTGCTTGTGTTAGTTTTGATAATTATCAAGGAATTTGAAATTTAAACAAAATTCAGGAATTTTATTTAATTGTGAAAGGTATTGACACAAACCATTCATAATATTTTTAAGTTTTATAAGATCTGCAGTGATAAATTCCCATTTCTTCAAATATTAATAACTTATATATTCTCTCTTTTTTTATTAGTCTAAGTAGTTTATCAATTTCGTTGATATTTTCAGAGAACCAATTTAGTATTTTGTTGATTTCTCATTTCTGTATTTTCTGTTTTCATTGATTTCTGTTGTTACATTTATTATTATTATTTTCCTCTTCTTCATTATTATTTTTATTTTTTATTTTTAAGGTGGAGTATCTCTCTGTTTCCCAGGCTGGAGTGTAGCGGTGTGATCTTGTCTCATTGCAACCTCTGCCTTCCGGGTTCAAGCGATTCTCCTGCTTCAGCCTTCTGAGTAGCTGGGATTACAGGCGCATGCCACTATGCCTGGCTAATTTTTGTATTTTTAGTAGAGACAAGGTTTCACCATGTTGGCCAGGCTGTTCTTGATCTCCTGACCTTAAGTGATCCACCTGCCTTGGCCTCCCAAAGTGCTGGGATTACAGGCATGAGCCTCTGCACCTGGCTGACGTTTATTATTTTCTTCCACATTGGATTTTATTTCTTCTAGCTTCTTAATGTGGAAGTTTAGTGTATTAATTTTTAAACCTTTTTTTCTAATATCATAAATGGGTAAACTGACTTTTAAGCAATGTTTTAGCTGTGTCCTACAAATTTGGATATACTGAGTTTTCATTGTTATGTAGTTGCAGTTGAAAATATTTTCTAGTTTTGCTTGTGACTTCTTTCTTCATGGGGTGCCTTAATATCCAGATGCTTGAGATTCTTTTTGATGCATTTTTATTATTGATTTTTAATTTAATTTATGTTAGAGAACATATTCTGTATGACTTTAATCCTTGGAAATGTAAGATTTGTTTTATGGCCCACGAGATAGTCTATCTTGGTGGAAATTCAGTGTACCCTTATATAGAATGTATATTCTGCAGTTATTGGATGTATTGTATAAATGCCAGTTAGATAAAGTTGATTGGTAGTGCTTTTCACACTTTTTATGTCTTTAGTTACTTTTTTTGATCTGTTTCTTTCACTTACTGGGGGAAGAGTGTTAAAATTTCCAATTATAATTGTGGGTTTCTTGGTTTCCTTGTTTAGTGCTATCAGTTTTTGCTTCATGCATTTTGAAGCTCTGTTGCAATAAGCATACACATTTACAACTATTACGTCTTCTTTATGAACTAATCCTTTTAACATAGGAAATTTAACACATTTCTATGTTTCTGACAGAGAAATTTCCTATGTTAAAAGGGTTAGTTCAAAAGTTTTCTCTTTAATGTGGTTTTCAGAAATTTAGTGGTAATGCTTTTTGTTTTTAAGTTTACTTTTTTGTGAATAGAACTGCTCTGCCTTCCTCATGATTAGTGTTTGCATGCAATTCTTTTTCCATTCTTTTTTTCTAAATTGTCTATGTCTAAACTATGTCTATATCTTTATCTCTTTTTATTTCTCTTTCTCTCTCTCTCTCTGTCTCTATCTATCTTGGTTTGCTTTTCTATCCAGTTTGACAATCATTGCCTTTAATTAGAATGTTTGATACATTTGTATTCAGTGTAAAATGGTTAGGTGTAAATTTATTATTTGTTTTATAGTTGTACTTTTGGTTTTTGTTTTGATTGTTGTTGCCTTTTTGCTTCCTTCTCATCTTCTTCTAGATTAATGTATTTTTCTTTTTTTAGTATTTTGTGCTTTCATCTTCTCTTGGCTTTGCCTTTAGTAGCTCTAAGGATTACATTGTACTACATGATTATATGATCATATCTATTGTGATTATATCTACAGTGGATTAAAATTATACCACTGTAAGTTTAAGAACCTTCCAAGAGTTTACTTACATTTTAGTCCTTTCTTTCCTTTGTGTTATTACTGTTATAGACTATTTTTTCTATATAAAAGAAAATCCTGGCCAGGCATGGTGGCTCACGCCTATAGTCTCAGCACTTTAGAAAGTGGGAGGATTGCTTGAGACCAGGTGTTCGAGACCAGCCTGGCCAACATAGGGAGACCTCATCTCAACGAAACATAAAAAAATTAGCCGAGCATGGTGGTGTGCACCTGCAGTCCCAGCTACTCAGGAGGCTGAGGTGAAAGGACCCAGGAGCTCAAGGTTGCAGTTAGCTGTGATGGTGCTACTGCACTCCACCCTGGGCAACAGAGCAAGATCCTGTCTCAAAAAAACAATCTTCACTATAAGTTGAAATTGCTAAATAAGAGAATCCCCATAATAAATTATTATTTTTGTTTAGACAGTTAATTCCTTTTTAAAGAGCTTAAGAAATGAAAAATAATCATATGTACCTACCTATTTACTATTGGTACTCTTCCTTTATGTAGATTTGAAGTATGATCTGGCATCATTTTCTTTTAGCCTGGAAAACTGTTAATATTAATTGTACATCAAGTCTGCTGGTGACACATTCTCTCAGGTTTTATCTGAAAATGTCTTTATTGTATCTTAATTTTTAAAGGATAATTTACTTGGGAATGAATTTCTAGTTTTTTCTTTCAACATTTTAATAATGTTCTGTTGTCTTCTGGTTTGCATAGTTTTTGATGATACTTAAGTAGAAGTTTTTAATAATTATTCATCTATATGGTAATGTATCTTTTTTCCCTTTCTCTGCTTTTAAGGTTTTCTCTTTTTATTGTAGTTTTCAAAAATTTGGTTGTTAACGTGCCTAGGTTTAGTTTCCTTTATATTTACCCTGCTTGGGGCTTTTTGAGCTTCTTGGATCTATAAATTTATATATGTGAACCTATATATATTCAGAAAAGTTTTGAACATTGTTTTCTTGAAACCGTTTTTCTGTTCCCTCTCCTTTATTCTTTTTCCTTTGGGGACATAGTTTATGTGTGTTCGACTGATATTGTTTCATGAGTCACAGAGACTCTCTTTTATTTTTCTCAATAGTTTTTCTTTCTGTGCCTCAGTTTGTACAGTTTCAATATTTCCTAGTGTATCACTCTGATATTGACACTTCTTCTTCCTTCTTCAACATTTAAAGGTCTTTGTGATTGTACCACTTGGGTAATCTAGGATATGCCTCTTATTTTAAGATCAGCTGATTGGCAACCTTAACTGCAGCTGTAGTCTTAACTCTCCTTTGTCACATTATGTAATATAGTCACAGGTTCTAGGCATTTGGATATAGATATCTTTGAGGGGCCACTGTTCTGCCTACTGCATAACTCTTTTTTAAAATTCTTCTTTGGTAACTCTAATATCTGTTTCATTTTGAATTTTTTTTCTGTGTACTTTTCATACCACCACCTCACTCCACCCCTGCTTCCCCAACGTTTTATTGGTTCTTTTCATGTCTGATGATTTTTTGTTACATCTGAGTATTTTGGATATCATATTATTGACAGTTTAAAATTTATCTTTTTTTTTTAGTAAGTATTGAATTTTGTTTTGGTGGGCAATCAATTTTTTGGAGGACCAATTTGATCTTTTCAGGGTTTGTTTTTAATCTTTGGGTGGGTCTAGAGTATTTTACCTCTAAGGCTGCAGTAGCCTTACTTCTGAGGTGTGTGTCAACAAATGTGTACAGTTTGAGATTTTATTCTATTTAAGTGCTAACTGGTTACGCTCTTACGGTTTCATTGATGCTGTCAGAAGACATGAGTTTCCATGATCAGGGACAGAGGAAATGATGAATAATGTGAATCATAAATAATATGATTGTGACATATTATTTATGGCACAAGTTACATGAGCATTAATAAATTGTGTCAGTTTTTCTTGCCCTTAAATCACAGGAGTGGGGTGTGAATGAACCCCGATGATTGCCGCAAATGCAGTTGATTGTGTTATAGAAGAGGAACCCTGAAACTCAAGTATCATATAGTTTGCAGTAAGCATGCCTGCTTTTTGTTGTTGGAGGGAGATACTTCAGACAAATCTTGTTTTATTACACTTTGCTTTATTGTGCAGCAAGTTATGCAGAAGATTTAGCTAAGATCATTGATGAAGGAGGCTACATTAAACAACTGATTTTCAGTGTACATGAAACAGCCTTATATTAAAAGAAGATGCCATGTAAGGCTTTCCGAGCTAGACAAAAGTCAGTGCTTGCCTTCTGAGTTTCACAGGACAGGCTGACTCTTGTTATGAGCTAATGTAGCTAGTGACGTGAAGTTGAATGCAGTGCTCATTTATAAATTCAGAAATCCCAGGGCCTGTACAAATTTTGCTAAATCTACTCTGCCTGGCTCTGTAAATGGAGTAACAAAGCCTGGATGGTAGCACGTCTGTTTATAGCATGGCTTATTGAATATTCTAGGGCTGCTGCTGAGACCTACTGCTCAGAAAAAAAGATTTCTATTAAAATACTTTTGCTCGTTGACAATGTAACCTGTTCATCCAAGAGCTCTGATGGAGCTACACAAGAAGACGAAGGTTTTAATGCTTGCTAACACAGCATCCATTCACAGCCTATGGATCAAAGAGTAATTTTGACTTTCAAGTTTTATATCATTAAGTCTAAATGTAAGAAATATATTTTGAAAGGCTATAGATGCCCTAGATAGTGATTCCTCTGATGGATCTGGACAAAGTAAATTAAAAATCTCTTTGGTGAATGGAAAGGATTCACCATTGTAGATGTCATTAAGAGTATTTCGTGATTCATGGGAGGAGGTCATAATAGGAACATAACAGAATTTTGGAACAAATTGATTCCAACCTTTGTGAATGACCTTGAGAGGTTCAAAACTTCAGTGGAGTAAGTAACTGAAGATGTGGTGGATATAACAAGAGGACTAGAATTAGAAGTGAATCCTGAATATGTGACTGACTTGCTGCTATCTTATGATAAAACTTGACTGGATGAAAAGTTGCTTCTTATGGATGAGCAAAGAATGTGGTTTCTTAAGATGGAATCTACTGGTGAAGATGCTCTGAACATTGTTGAGATGACAACCAAGGGGTGAGAATATTACGTGAACTTATATGATAAAGCAGGGAAGGGTTTTTGAGAGGATTGACTCCATTTTTTTTCTGGGAGGGGGTCTTGCTATGTTGCCCAGGCTTGCTTTGAACTCCTGGGCTCAAGTAGTCCTCCTACTTCAGCCTCCCTAGTAGCTAGGACTTCAGGCATGCACTACTGTAACCAGCTTAGATTGACTCTAATTTTGAAAGATGTTCTACTGCGGATAAAATGCTGTCAAACTACATCTTATGATACAAAGAAATCTTTTGTGGAAGGAGGAATCAATTGTCTTATTTTAAGAAATTTTCACAGCCACCCTAGCCTTCAACAACTACCTTAGTGATCAGTTAGCAGCCATCAACATGGAGGGAGACCCTCCACCAACAAAAAGATTTTGACTTGCTGAAGGCTCAGAAGATTGTTAGCATTTGTTAAAGCAATAACGTATTTTTAAATTAAAGTTTGTACATTTTTAAAGAAATAATGCTATTGTACACTTAATAGACTAGAGTATAGTGTGAACATAACTTTTATATGCACTAGGAAACCAAAAAATTTGTGTGACTTGCTTTATTGTGATACTCATTTTATTGAGGTGATCCAGAAGTGAACCTGCAATATCTCCAAGGTGTATCTGTGTTTCTGTTTTCCAAGGCTGTAAGGTAATGTGCTCTCTGCTTGGGATGGAGACTATTTTCTAAGGGTGTTTGCTTTTATCTTGTTAATATCATGTTAATAGTTTTTAAAACTTTGTTAATTATGACTTCCCCTATTAATCAGTCATCCTGGAAAAGGTAGTCTGGAATAAAACCCAGTCATTAGCCCTGCTCTGAAAAAGTGAAGATAAGTGGGAGACTGCAGGAATTGTCTCCTGACAGTGTGACCTTTCTGAGGTGTCTCAGCTGAATTCCTCACATGTCCATGATTTTATCTGCTTGTCCTCTCGGTACTATGTGACCACCAGAATTTCCATTCAGCTATTTGCTGCCAGGCGTTGGCAAGAGTGTCACCCTGCACATGTGCAACCTAGTGTTTGGCCAAAGACTTAATTATGACCCTTATACAGATTTCTGAAGCTCCTTGTATTTGTTATTTTCTTCCACAAATTTTGCTATACCTCTCAACTTTATTCTCTTCTGCTGCTGTTCAGCAAGACTGTGGTTCTTTGTGTGCCACAGTTCTGAAAGTGCCTCCAGACAGAAAGCCAGGGAGATTGTAGTGCTCATTTTGTGTAATTTCTTTTTCCCAGAGAGATCACAGACCTGCTTTTCCTATTGCTCCACTTTAAAAAATATTTGTTTCAAATATTTTGTACGTTTTACTTTATTTTGCATTATTATGGTGGGCCAGCTAGTTTGTGCCTATTACTGCCTCATGGCCAAAAGTGAAGTCTCCTATCACTTTAATATACATTATTTATTTATGAATGTATAGTATTATGCCAGCTAGACTGCAAGATTGCTAAAGTCAGAGATATTATCTTTTCCTCTTTTTAGAATTCTTTAGAGAATTATATAAGTAGGTACTCAATAAATGTTCCACAAAACATGCAGTATGAGACTGAAGTATAAAAATTCTGTCCCTTGATATTATTGTTATGATCAAAATTAAGATGTTATATGCAGATTAGTTTGTATTTACCTCTATGTAAACATATGCCTACAGTTGATAACATAGAACTTTTTATGAACTGAGTTTTTTGAAAGAAAAAATGACTAGAGAAATTAGATTGCTATATTAGATGGTATCAACTAAGACTTGAAATAGTGCCATTGTATTATATTTAATATTTCTCATCGTAATGTAAATTTGTGTATTAATTTACAGATTGAAAGGGATTTTACATATGCTATTTTAAATTAATTTTGATTTTCTCAACAACTCTCTATGTTAGGTTCAATAGCCATCTTCATTTTATTGACCGAATTAAAGCTCAGTGAAGTCCTTTCATACTTAAGGTTCCAGAGTTATAAAGTGGAAGAGCTGAAACTGCAAATTGAATCTCTAAATGAAGTTTAATGTTCTTTCTGCCTTTCTGCATACAGTAGGTGTGGGTTGCCAAATTTATTTTAGTTTTTCTGTTTGTTTGTTTTTGAATATATGTAGTTTATGCCCATTTTATTCATTCTGTGTATAGGATTTTGAAACTGCAATTTTTAAATTATTTATCTGGTGAGATTGCATAGATATTAGTGTTGTAAGTTTTCTGCCTACTAAATGTTTGAAACTCCTTTTAAAAGTTTTTTTAAATAGTAAATCTTTACTAGAGGCATAAAAGGTATGTTTTCGTGTTACTTTATAATTAATTTAAATTGTCAGTTTGATAATTAGGTTCAAACGATTGTGCAGAAATGTGTTAAAGATTGTGTATTGACATTCTCACATTAGTCTTGTTCTACTTTGAAGTTTAATATTCTAACATTAGAATTTTAAAAGTATTTTAATAGCTTAAAACTGCTTTAATGATTATTTGCCCTATTAGTATGTATAAATAAGGATGGCATCATTGTAAACACTTTATACCCTTACTTGGGTAATATATCCTTGGTTGGGCTGAGTTGGAAGTGATGATCTTTGGGCTATGCAGTTGAATTAATTGGTTACTCTATCTTGGGATATGTTGGAAGTACTACTGTTTCAGTGAGAGGACTCTGGCAGGAGATGTTATTTTTTTTTTTTACCAGCAGTGGTGTTTGATCTTGCTTTGAAGGAAACATGCTCTATCAACAGAGGATAATGATTTACTTGCCTTATCCTTTCTCTTTGTGGCCTTGAGAAATTCCAGAAAACAGAGTCGTTTTGTTAGAACGACTTCATATAAAAGTCTTATAAAGTCGTTAGAACGACTTTCATATGGTCTTCATATAAAAAGATTTGAGCACTTTTCTTATCAAAATACAGAAGGATTTTTATCTTTTGATCCACTGGTGGATTTACTTATCAACATAGGTATTAGCTTTGCTTCTCACTCCTTACCTCAAAATTGTAGGACAGAAATTTGGAAGTCAGGAAAGCAAGTGAATGTGACAAAGGCTTATTTATCTTGCAAAAGTGCTATATAGGTATAGTCTTTTCTTCAGCTTGTCTTTCATACCATTGATATACTGGACTTTAAGAGAACTTCTGAATGAAGGGGGCATTTTAGTTCTTCCTAAACCAATAACTAGTTATATGATCTTGCATAAATCATTTTCCCATTTTTGACTCAAGTTCCTTCAGTTAAACAAAAGCTATAGACTATCTGAAAGCCTCTTATAATTTAAACATTCTGTCATTTTAATTGTATTATTGTTTAGTTCTTCAACTAGATTATCAGCTCACTGAAGCAAGGATTTCATCTTCCTTTTGCTAGTTCTCACAATATATTTTGTAGCAATTAGATGTAATAATAGAAATTTGTCTACAACCTCAATTTTCAAATCTTGACTTTCTGAGACTTAGTCGTCCCCATATAGGGATGTACTGCTCATAATTCCTTTTTACTCATCCCTCTGCTGTTTCAGATCATTCAAATAAAAGACTTTCCGGAATCTGCATGGCTCCTTTTAACTGGCTCAAATCCCCTTGCTTACATTTCTGGCCTCATCCTCTCCCACTTTTCTCCCTTGTTCTCAGCTACACTGGCTTCTTGCTATCCCTGGAACAACATCATGTGTGCTCCTTCAAGGGTTTGCACTTTTGTTTATTTCTAATACACTTTCCCAAGATATCTGCACAATAATTTCTTTATCCTTTTCAAGTTTTTGCTCATTGTCAATGAGTCTCACTGTAAACAACTTAACAGAATTAAAATTACATGCTTCCTTTTGCACTCATAATTAGGTTGTATGCCTTCCCAGCCCCAAATCAAACAAGCTCAGGGCTATCGTGATTGTCTTTACTTATGCAAAATTATATTTTATGGTACAAAAATTTTTATAGGGTAGCTGGAAGGAACTATTAAGAATATCTTAGCACATTACATAAATTAATTTAGAAGAAAAGGTCTGATTTCTTAGAAGTTGGTGGAAGCATTTTAAGACTCAATTATATTTTATTAAGATGAATTCATTTGCTTATTTTCTGTCTGTATATCTTCTTTGGTGAAATGTCTGTTCAGCTCTTTCTCTTACATTTTCTTTATTGGGTTGGTTTCTTATTACTGAGTTTTGAAAGATTTTAATATATCGAGGATACAATGATTTCGTTGGATTTCATCGGTATCTTGTCTTTTCATGCTTTTAACTAACATTGTTTTTCACAGAGAATAGTCATTACTTTTGATCAGTTTATCAGTTTTGTATTTATTTTCATTTACAGTTCATTTAGATTTTCATTTCCTTTTGATTTCTTCTTTGACTGTTGGGTTATTTAGAAGTATGTTATTTAGGTTACAAATATTTGGGGATTTTCATGTGATATTTCTGTCACATTTTGCTAATATAATTCCAGAGAATATTGTAGTATGACTTGAATCCTTTTAAATCAATAATAGGACTTGCTTCGTGGTGCAGTATATGGTTTCTCCTCCTAAAAAGTCCCCTATACACACTGAAGGTTTTTGTTTTAGATTACAGTTATTTGGAAACAGTTTGAACATTTGAGGCTTGCTTTTAAGCTTTGGTAGATGAAACCAGAGTCACCTTCAGTCTAGTGCTCATTTTTCCCACTGCTAATGTATTACCCTCTGAGTACTGTACACAATACTCTGTTGATGATGAGCTTTTCCCACTCTGGGTGATGTGAACGTCAGCTGATCCTGGGATTTTTCCCCATTTTTTTTTTTTTTGGGTGGTTCTTTCCTCAGTGTTGGATAGTTTCCTCATATGTGTGCACTTATCATCAGTCCACTAAAGTCTTGGTGGACGTTGGTGGTGAACCTTCCGCAGCTCTCCACAGCCCTGTTCCTGTGAAGCTGCTTCTCCTGTTCTCTTTGTGGACTCCAGATGATTTGGGCTTCCAACCTCATCTGAGGGAGACCACCGGGCACTGCCTGGGTTTCTCCCACTTCATGCCGCATACTGGAAACTCCAGATAATAGGACCAATTGTAAGGCTTGCCTTATTTGTTTTATCTCTGTCAGGGATCACTGTCCTGCATTTACTGATGTCTGAAAATTGTTTAATGTATTTTTTTGGATTTTTAGTTTTAAAGAGGGAGAGAGCAAATACAGTTTGTACTTTCTCTTGGCTGGAAGCAGATTTCCTTTTTATGGATGTAAAAGTGCTCCTTTAACATTCTATGTCTATGGTTAGAGGAAAAGCTATGGTAATTAAGTACATGGGTAAGTAATTTTTGTGAATATAGTTACCATGGAAGTTCTGAGGTTCTTCTGTCATCTTTCTGCCAAAAAGTGATTCTGTTTCAGCGTCTTCCATGTTTTGTTTCCTAGTTCATAACCCAAGTCTTCTATGAATTAGAAACTGGCCCAGATTAGGTCGTGAGTTTGACTTATTCAGCTCTAGCCTGAGGTCACATTCACCGATTGTGAATGCACGTACTAAAAACCCACCCTGAGGATAGGATATAGCTCCCAGAAAAGAGGGAATTGTTGTGACTTGGCCATCATTCTGTATGTGGATTTAATGTTATTTTTTGGCTTTGAAAGGAAAATATTTCTATGTCTAAATGAGAAAAGTAGCACCTTAAATACAAAATTCATCATTGTTTCTAAATAGTTTGCCATGAAAGCTTCTCCAATTATAATATTAGATACTCCCTTTTGTCCTGTTACATAACAGAAGGTACTCATGGATGCTAATTCATACTGGATCAGTGCAGAGAGGAGAAGAAATCTAATAAACAGGTGTCAGAGAAACCTGTATAAATACAGTTGAAGGGGAAAGTAAATAGGGAAAATAAATTATAGGACATTAGGACGTAATCAAAACTTCCTGGAAGAAAATGCGTTGGGTTATCTGCTTTCCAGGTAAGATATCTATCTTGCCCTTTCCTTTCTAATGCAATTTTAGAATAATACTGGAAATTTTGTCTTAGAAGTAAGTAATGCTTTATTTCCTCAAGGTGATTGGAAAACACAGTTCTGCCAGACCAAAGAGAGATTTGTAACTCAACAGGAAGCTATAGCTTTACTTGTTTTTCTTTTTTGAAGCATAATTCTAAGTATTTATTTTTAAATTTACCAGTTTTTACCTAATTAGAATCTAGAGGCTTCCCTACTTTTAGTAAATTAGATTCTGGTTACCTATGTGAATGTTTTTCTTGTCTGGTTAAGAAAAGGCCCCAAAATGAATAAGGATCATTACTGCATTCTCGCTGTAAGGATTAAGTAGGAGAACTTCCTATAAAACTTAGTAAAACAAGTCTAATAGAATGCATAAATATCCTTGTTTTCCGGAGCCTGTGGAGTCTTGTCACACTTGCAAGATGGAATGTTTAATGTTGCTAGATGGATGTCCACGAGTGTTTAAAAAGAGCTGCTATTCACTGTTTGTCAGTATGTGTTTTAGAGCTATAGATGATTTATTGAGAAATCAGGTTTCTGGGACATACTTTGATTATTTTAAGGATGGAAATAAGAGTGTAATCTACATGTTGGAAAAAGTTTCCCAGGTGATTGTTATGCATCTGAAAGTTTGAAGCGGTTGTCCCAAGGAATAGGGCTATGGTGGTGCTTGGATTCAACCACTTTACCATGGGGCAGATGCCTTCCCCACTATTCCGTTGGAGATATTGCAGTCAGGTTTATTGGTGTGCTGCCTTATAACTGATTGTAGGAAAGGAGCAGTGTCTCTTATGTACCCTATGTGTGCAATTGGAAGAACTAGGGTAGAGTTAGAAGTGGATGAGGGCTTATGGTAGATGATAGTATCATGTGATAAAAAAGATGAAGGATGATTTAGACTCAGAATAGGCCTTTTTATGTGCAATTAGGCAGTCTTGGGTGATTTTCAAGAGTGATAGCATCAGATTTTTGATGTCTTGCATAAATGCTAGTATTGGGAAATCTCCTTTATGAAGTAGTCTCACAAAGACATTCGAAAGAATAGATGCTTGGGTGTGTCCTCAGCAGTCACAAATAAAGAGGAAGCTGTTTTCAGAATGAGTGGTATAACAAAAACATGGTTAGCAGTCCTAACAGAAAGGCAAGGAAGATCCATAGAGCCTTGGAGCTAATGAGTAGCCTTTCCAGTACAACAGGAATAGAGTTTGGGCATTTGTAAAGAAAGGTTTCAGTAACAAATTTATCACAGATTATCTCAGGGATGATTTTTGTGATATACGTAGAATTTATCATTTTAATTTAAAATATAAGAGGCTGGACATGGTGGCTCATAACTAATCCTAGTGCTTTGTGAGGCCAAGGTGTGAAGAGTGCTTCAGGCTGGGAGTTCAAGACCAGTGTGGACAATATAGTGAGACCCTGTCTGTACAAATTATTATTGTTATTTTAATTAGCTGGGTGTGGTGGCATACACCTGTGGTCTTAGCTATTTGGGAGGCTGAGGCAGCCTCAACTGAGGGTTTAGTAAGCTATGGTTGTGCCTCTGTACTCCAGCCTGTGCAAGAGAGCACGATCCTGTCTCAGACAGACAGATAGATAGATAGATAGACAGACAGTTTGGGCAAATCATTTAATGTTAAATGTCTAAATGAGTAGATCTTATGTTCTCGCTGACTCAAAATATTTGCTACTCAAACTCAACAAGTTTTCATCTGCAGCTTAAAATTGAGCTTGAAATCAAAAGAGTGAGTTGTCTGGCAGTATTCCAATCTATACTTTCTTCTTCTTCTTTTTAAAATAGTCCGATCTTTATTTAAAAATCTAATCTGCCAGCTTAGCGTTTTCCACCAGCTCGGGAGCCGAAACTTGCACAGGCTTCACAATCATTTGCTTAGCTGCTGTCTTTGGAAGTGACTTAGCAGCAGCCATTGCAGTCTTTTTAGATACCTGCTTATCGTTTTTTGCTTCCTTAGAAGCCCTGATAGATGCTTGACCCTTTCTAACTTCAGGTTTCTGATTTCTCTTGGCCATGGTATTAGCAAGAGAGGTGCCAGTAATGGCCCTCTGGAATTTGACTGCTCCGCGGGTTCTTTTCTTTTGAACTTCTTCAGACTGTCCCTTTTTATGCTTCCTTCTGTAGAGGACAGTCCGGTTTATCTGCTGAGGATTCCCTTGGAAAGGAACGCTGACTCGCATTTTGCATTAAGAAACTGGAAAACCTTCCCTTCGGTCCTGGCGTAGCACCTCCGTGTCCAGGAATCTTGTACCCGCTGAAACCGCACAGCTCGACCTTCATGGCGGCGGCTCCACGGGAGGAGAAAAGATGGCCCCAGCCTATATTTTCGAATAATGCCCTTTGAAATTCACGAAAGTCTAAGAATGCTTTGTAAATTGAATGTTTCATAGTTCACATTAAAGTGAACATAAACTGTTAAGTAAAACTTTAGATCACTTCTTCTAACAAAGGAAAGTGACGGAGAACCCAAGAGAAGTAGCTTCAAAGTAGTTTTATTTTATTTTATTTTTTTAAACACTGATTACTCTCATGTCTTGGACTTTTAAATTTTATTTAGTTTAATTGCCAAAAGCTGAGGTGTTTTATACCCTTTCTGTGAAGCTGAGTAGCATTCTGAGGAAATAAAACTACTCGAAGCAGAGGTGTTTTGTAGAACATACAGTAGAATAAAGCCATTCTGCCTCCAATATTTGGGTGGATGTACTTGGTTCTGTAATCATTTTACAGATTACATAATTCATTGATATAAAAAATACTTAATGGTAGACATGATGGACCTATTCAATATTGGTTTTTACACCATTCTGTTAACTTTCGTGTTATTCATATGTCATATAGATTTAACCAAATCTGTTTTTTATAATTGCATATCAGTGTTATATTAAATGTTCTTTTAAATTTTGTTAAATTTTCTGTCCTTTTTTTTTCTGCAGAAGTAGGAATGAAATATTTAACATTTTCTGCCAGATCTCACTTACTCACTGTGTTCCAGAGTCTTCAATTTAAATGTTTGCCAGGCTTAGATTTTCATGTGTCTTATTAAAAGAGCAAGAAAATACTCCTCCATGCCAGACATCTGCTATGGATAAACATTGATTTTTTTGCCCCCTCTTAAGAATAAATGTATTTCTTTTGTTAAGTTTGTTGTAGGTTAAAAAAGAAAGTACATTTATGTTTCTCCTAAAATTTGAGGAATCAATTTATATTGCTGTATGGAGTATGTAAAAATGATTTGTTCTTTAATTCTGAATCCTATATACAATAGTGACACCCTTATCTTTCATTAATTGCTATCCATTTGTAAGGTTTTTAGCTATTCTGATTATTCTGTAAAGTTTATTTTTTAAATTACTAATGTATTGCAGTAAATTTTGAAAGAAGGAAAAAGATTATTCTTTTTGTACCAATAACACAAAACATCTATTTTTGTGCATTCCTTTTTAGATTTCAATATGAGCTTATTAAATGTGGTTATAATCATATATAGTTTTCACTTAATAACTTTCAATAACAGTTGTTGCTGTTGGTGTAAATTATAAGATGATATTTCAAAAACTGCAACAGTCCCCAAAACCTCTTGTAAATATTTATGAACTCACCCATAACTTAATGTACTTGAGAGAATCATCTTTTATTGCTATCATATGACCAAATTTAAATTTATCTAATGTATTTAACTTTTTACAGGTTAAAAAAAATTTACAAACACTTTTTATCAGAATGGTTTGGTTTATGTACTCTGGTTTTCATTTCTAAACTTTAATCAATTATTGACTTTTTAGTTTACTATTTCTCTTTTGCTCAATATTTTACGACTTATTCAGGAATATGAAAAGATGACAGTTTTATTTTGACTTCTGCATTTTGATTGGGTCCTTCAGTGACAAATACAGTAGCAGAATTTCTATGATAAATCTTTAATGTAAAAACTGCAAGTAACATATAATTTCTTATTTTTTTGAATGTATCTCTTAGTTGCACAGATTTTTAAATGTAAGAGCTTAGAGTGTCATAAATAAGCCTGTGTATTATTTTAAGAGCACGTATAGAGGAAGGGGTTGTATGTTGGTAAAATACATTTACTGACCCATGTGTGAATTGGTGACCAAGATTGTTAAAGCATTGAGTTCTAAAAGTTTTTCTCTTATCTTTATGTTCAACAATAGAAAGTTTTACCGTATGGTCAAATAACATCTTCATCAGGTTCTCAACAGGATACCTTAGTTAATTTTCAGCTGAGTGCTTGACAGGATTTTCTCTTTGGCTAGCTGGTTGGATGAGAGTCTAGACACTGAGAGGCCAGGCTTTCGTGGGGCCTCACAATATCATTATTGTGCAAGTTGAGTAGGAGCAGCTTCCTCTGATGTAGGGGCTCCATGCCCAAACAACGAAGACAAAGACAGAGCTTTTGTTCTCAAAGAGAAGAGCTAATCCGACTGCTGCACACTGTGAAAAACCTTTTATGAGAGAGGAAAAAAAAACTTTCCTGGAAGGTGAAGGGTTAGCAGTTTAACCTCTGACCGTAAAATAAGCTGGTAAGGGGGAAAAAGTACTGGGTAAGGTAGAAAAATAACAGGAGAAACATTCACCGAGGTCTGTATGCTGTGTTTATGAAAATAGGTTAATCAAATAACTGTCAGGGTGGATACTTGAGTTCTCATAATACATGCATATTTCTGGATGTGTTTTTTCTTTACTTATTCTTAAACATAGGTGTTTAAACTTCTTAATATCGAAGACCATACTATAAAGGCAGGAAACCGTAAATGTCTAATATTTGCTCTTTTACTTCTGTCAAGTTATGAATATTTATTTTCCATTGTGTGAGTGCAAAATTTTGATCCTTTTTCTTCATTGTTTTTTCTCCCAAATTTCCTTATTTAATATGATCACATATGTCTATAGAAATGGACAAGTAGAATGCTACATATCTGCAGTACATAATTAAGACTTTCTCCCATTTGGTCTTTGGCATTTTGGTACTTATTCTCTTGGTACACAGGTCTGGTGGTCAGTGTTGTTATGCAGCTCCTTGGAGGAGATGGTTGCAATCCTAGTGTAAAAAGAATTTGGAGACTTCTGTCTGATCTTATATTGGTATTATCAATACCGGGAATGTAGTTATTTAGAAGTCGATTTAGAAGTGACGGAAGTTAAGTTGCTGATAACTCTGTCATTTGCCTGCTTTTTCTACTGACCTGAACTAATTGCATTTCCTTCTCTTGTCAGTCAGATACCAATCTTGAGCAATAATTAAGGTTTTATGCATTTGGGCTTCTTGCTTGGATATTAATGTGTGTATCTTATTCCTGAGAATAACTGTAAAAATGGGGAAGCAGCAGCTTATATTGGATTGTTTGAGTCATATTCTAAGGTTGTTTGCCGTGGTGCTTTTTAACTAATGTTTTAGTTAAACATTTTAACTTAATGTTTCTTCTGTTATTCTGATTGCCTTTGGTAACAATACACATTTCTTCCTGTAGTGACCCAGTTTTCTCTTTTACCATGACAGAAAATGAGAAAAGGAGATAGAGGAGGTAAGAGAGAGGAGAGATTGTGCTGGCGATTGAGTGATAATGAGGTTAGGGTGAAGAGATAGGATAGAAAATAGAAGTTAAGAGTGAATTGAAGAAAAGATGAATATGTGAAACACATAGGTGGGCAAGTTAGGTAGAAATGGGTGGTGAGCTGTTATGCAGCACTCTTAAGTTTTGACTAGTTACTTGACTATAAATATAAAAATTTTGGCTGGGCTCGGTGGCTCACATCTGTAATCCCAGCACTTTTGGAGGCTGAGGCAAGCAGATCATGAGGTCAGGAGATCAAGACCATCCTGGCCAACGTGGAGAAACCTCATCTCTACTAAAATACAAAAAATAATTAGCCGAGTGTGGTGGTTTGAACCTGTAGTCCCAGCAACTTGGGAGGCTGAGGCAGAGAAATTGCTGGAATCCAGGAGGCGGTGGCTGCAGTGAGCTAAGATCGTGCCACTGCACTTCAGCCTGTGACAGAGTGAGACTCTGTCAAAAAAAAATTTTTTTTTTTCTTAAGGAATTACTCTCTAAGACAGAAGTATAGAAGGATGTCATTTTAAAACAAGTGACCAGACTTGGGAAGGTCCTGGTTGAGGGGAGGTAAATTTATATGAAGAGAAAGAACCAATAATAACCTACCATTTTGCTTAATGCATTATCTCCATTCACTATGGTCAAATTTCTGCATCAGTATCTCAGCATTTTTTCCATCTTTCCTTACAACAGTGAATATAGTGATAGCTAGGCTTTCTATGTGTTAGACTCTATTCTGAGCTCTCTCTCTATATATTATATATATATGCACACACATATGTGTATCTGTATCATCTCCACTCATCCTATCAGCATCTCTCAAGGTGGGTACTGCTGTTATCACTACTTTACATTGGAGAAGAGTGATGCACAGCATGCTGTGTAACTTGAGAATGATCATGTATAGCAAGCCTGTCCAACCTGTGGCCTGTCCAACCTGTGGCCTGCAGGATGCATGTGGCACAGACAGCTTTCAATGTGACCAAAAAAATCTGTAAACTTTCGTAAAGCATTTTAAAAGTTTTGCTAATTTTTTAAGCTCATTAGTTTATTTTACATGTATCTCGAGATGATTCTCCTCCTTCTAGTGTGGCCCAGGGAAGCCAAAAGACTGGACACGCTGATGTATAGTGAGTGATTGACAGTGCATGGCATGTCTATATGAAGTTTGACTTCAGAATCCAGCCACTGCTATGCCATGAATTCTTAGAATTCACTGAAGATATAATTGTATACTCCTGAAAGTTTTAAACTTCAAATGATTATCCCCCAACTCTTTTATTGTTTTGCTTCCTTAGTACTTTTCGTAGGGCAACCTAAATGGGAATTAATTGCCCACTTTCCTAGAGAATAACCTGGTATTAGAATATACAACCAAATGTAAGTATATTTTTGGTCTGAGGTCATGAATTTCAAATTTATTCTTTTTCTTTCAGTTTGTGTTCCTACTATAGCTTCTTAGTTAATAATTATTTTTCTAAATGTTTGATTCTGTTTGTTCTTCCAAGGACGTAATTATTCTCTTTATGAGTTCTTTACTAGTCTATTTTAATGCTTTTGACTATCTCATTTTGTCATCATCTCTTAAAATTTGTGATGTAAATACTTTCAAGAAGTTACCAGAAAGATTTCAGTTGTTCTATATGTTGAATCGTGAAGTTGTCATATGGTAATATCCGTATTATAGGCTCTGGTAAGTTAATTTTTAAAGTGATCAACCTATTCTAAGATTGTATTTTCTTTTGATAGTGTGACTGTAAAATTCAGACATTTCAAAAACATAAAATAATATACGTATATAATGTATATATGTATCAATTCTGATTAAACAACTTGTATCTGACGTTTTTTTTATAAATGTTCTTAAGTTCAGGGAAACAGGTTTAATAATGTCCATGTTCATTTTCTTTTGAAATGTTAACCTTAGAATCTGCAAATCAGGATAAATTCTCCTTCATTTAGTGAGGCACATTAAAAAAAAATTAGCTAAACAGAAACTATTTCCAGTCTAAAAGCCACCATAACAGATTAAAAAAATTCAAGTAGCCCCTTACTTTAAATATGTGATTAACCTTAAAGATTTTTTTTCTTTTCTAATTTAAGTTCCTATGTGATAATACTGAGATAAAAAATAATGGCCCCCCTGACACACTTTATTTGGCTCACATGGTATTTATGAAATGTTTAATTATTTTTCCCAACTAGAAAATTAGGTGATTTTTTTTTTCATAAAATTTCTGGCTTTTCTTAAACAGTCAAAAGTATCTGTCAAGACTGGGCCCACATTTCACATGGCTAGAGCGGAATAATCGTTGCTTTCTTGAGAAGGGGAACAGGATCTGTTTTTTTTTACTGTGTGTCCTTCCGTAGTCTGTCTTCTATAGGCTCACTCTGCTCGTTTATATTACCTGTATATCCTAAAGGCTTTGAAATCTCCCCTTTGTCTTTCTACCTGTAAAAAAGGAATATATTTGGGTAATAAATAAATAATTATACCTTGACTTTTTCTCAGGTTTTAAAGAAAATCTTAATTGAAAAACAAGTTTCATACTTTATTTAAACATTATTTTACCCTTTTTAAAAATTCTTTGTGCTATACCTTTGGTTCTCAAAGTGTAGTCTGGGGGACTGTGGCAGTTCCCTGGAGTACTTGAGGAGTGTGAGGTCAGAACCTTTTTCACAGTAGTGACATGTTATTAGCCTTTTTCGCTCCCATTTCTCACAGGTGTATGGTAGACTTTTGTTAGGCTTCAGGACGTGATGAAGTTATGTTTGATGAATAATGAAATGTGTGCTTAGGGATTTTTGTGCTTTACTTATTTCTAAGTTTTGATTTTTAATACATAAATGTCATTACTGTAACTCACATGAATAAAAGTTGTTTGATAACCTCAGTGATATTTAAGAGAATAAATCAGTTCTGAGACCAAAGAGCTGAAGCGGTACTGTGCTGTATGTTATGGGGCTCACTAAAAACACATCAGTGGCGAATGTCCAAGGTAATTTGTGTAATTACTATTTATTCTGTATGATTACTATTTAATTGCCTATTTTTTTCTTGAAGTATGGGGCTTTCTTAGTTAGTAATGGCTTTACCCTGCTGATTTGCTTATCTTTAGTGAAAATATGTAGTGAAAATAAGGGCAGATCACTTGACTCTCTTTGGTGTTAACAATTATTTGATTTATTATATTACCTTTAAATCAGAATTGATCAGGTTTATGTTAGAGTAAGCTAGCTACTTCTTAAAATAAGCACATTAAAATAAGCAAGTTAAGTTTATGACATTTACTGTGAAAAATTGATATGATAGGGATTAATTTTATTTGCATTATATCATTATATATATATTGAATGGAAGGAATGAAAAATATATTCAGTAAAAAAACTGAAAAAGCTACCTTTTTAAAGTATACATTAAAATTTGAAACATGATCCTGCTTTCAGGAGCTTCGTTTAAATGAGGAGACAAATAAAATGGTTAAGTAGCAATGGTTATCGCCTGGAAGCGGGAAAGTCTATGTGGCTGCACTGTTTGGGGAAGGCCTCATAGCATAGATCAGGAATAATGCATAGATTTTAGAGAGACAGAGAAAAGTGAAGATAGGATTTCAAAAGGGGAATACAGGATATGTTGGAGTCTAAGTAAATTCTTGGCATTGGGACTACATTTTATTTATGTGAAAAGACACCTGGATTGAGCAGAAAATTTGCACTGGAGTTGGTGGGAAATACATTTAGATAGGTAGGATGAAATTAGGTAGGAAATGCAGAATTTTATAACACTGGTTTTAATATATGAAGTTATTTATTATGTTAAATTTGAATATTGTATATGAGGCATTAAGTATTGATACAGTTTGATGAGTTAGGTTTTTGTTAAGCAGTGGTAAGCCACTGAACATTTTTCTTTGAAGAGAGGAATAATAAAAACTCTTAAGATTAAATTAGTGGCACTGCGTTGAGAAGAGCTGAGTGGAAAGGAGAATAATTAGGCAATAAGAATTTAGAGTAAGATGGATATGGAAGAGGAGGAATGGATGCGAGCTACATTTTGAAGAAAGAACTAATATGATTAGGCAGCTGATTAGATACAGAGGATGAAGAAGGCATGTTAAAGCTTATCCTGAAATTTTTAGCATTGGTGCCTGGGTTTCATAAGTAAAGTGAGATGGATATGATGCTATGTTGGACACTACTTAAGGGGATGGTGTAATTAGTCATTGGGAAAATCGATTTGAGATAAAGACTTTTTGCTTCATTTATGCTATGAATATCTGTAAAAACACTTAGTTTTAGATATCACATTATATGTTATCTTCTTTTTTTTAGTCCAGTTTAAAACAATATTTGATACTTGAAAAATGGCGGACGGTTTTAAAAGGCTTGAGAAAAATTTCTTTACAGAAAGATTTGCAGCAGTGGTTTTCAATCAGAATTGTGTATTAGAATCACCTGGGGAGTTTGTAAAACATTGTAGATGTGGCTACTATGGTATTGGGTGGGGTGAAGGGTCACCAAATTTAAATGATCTTCCTTAGGTAATCTAATGATCTAATGAACAGAAAGTGTTGAGAACCACTGTGTAAATATAGAGGAAATAATTTGTGGACAATGGGAAATATAATTTCAGTAAAAGTTTTTGAGTTTTTAAAAAATTACATATAAGGGCGATCCATTTTTTTCCTTTCAGCTCTTTAACAAGAGAGAAAAGAGTTAAATATCTTCTGAGAGATGTAGATGGACATTGGGAAGAACTTTCAACCATTAGTTTATTGTTGGACACTTTAGGAGGGAACCTGGGAGATTTGGAGCACTCCCTGTATATGTGTAGAATATAAAAGGATGTGCCTTTTTTTTTGTTTTTTTTAAGTGAAACATAAAGGAACTTTCCATGTAGGGAGAGGAAACAGGGTCTCTTGTGACCCTTCTTACCTCTGATCTATAACATATGGGCAGTTTTGTATAATCTCACATAACAAATTATCCTTGTGAACTTGTGTTTGCTCTTGAATTCTTACTTACAAGTAGAATCCAGTCCCATTGGTCTCAAAACCAGATCACTGTTTTCTATTTGAAATACATAGCAAAGTATTTTTAATATAATTCCCAGTAACTTGATAATTATATGTTTTAAGAAAAATGGGTGAAAATTACTGTAGGACTTAATTATTAGTAAGCATGTTCAGACTAATAGTTTTCTGCCCCTTCAAGGAAGTGATTCTTCTTGCCAATATCACAGTGTTGTTTTTACCAGTCATAATACTGACCTCAAAGGTTAATGATATTTACCCATTATTAGTTTAAAGAAATTCTGGATACCATCAGGGAAGATTTTAGAAATAAAACAACATATTTAATTAGAAACAGAATAAAATATTCACATCTCTACTTTCATTTGCTTTTCATACCACATCAGGAGAGACCTGAGAACTAAAATGTAGCATCTAGGTTGTGCTCATTTTGTTTTATAGTTTTACGTTAACAAGTTTCTTAATTTTTATTGTGGACATTTGAAAGGTGTTGCCCACAAGTCCTTAGGTTTTTCTAACATGAAGGAAAAGAAGACATCATATTGGTATTTAGACTCAATTTTTTCCAGCTTGATAACCTCTGTCTGAGTACCTTCTGGGTCTCAGTCCCTTTTTGAGGTATTCATTCTCTTTTAATATTTCCGTGGCCCTCCAGGGGTATCTCATAAGTGCTGAGGAATTGCTTATCACCTCAACTGCTATGCTTCATGCCTTTGTTCTTAATGTCTCACTGCAGTTATTTCCACATCACTTGGCAATCGTTTGTCTTGCCCTTGTTTTAGTACACTCCTGAGGATTATGCTTCTGACACTGTTGGGTGCTGACAGTGATATTCACTCTCATCTTAGACCACTCTTTGAAGTATATCCTATTTCGTTACTGCTGCCCTTGGCTCCTGAACTGCCATTCATGATGATGTTGCTATCTTTGCATTTTTAACATCATATGATCCTTCACAGCCTGGATTGTGGTTCTGCAAAGTGAATAGGAGGGCTCTTCCTCATCTCATTTAGTTTTTCCTTTCCTCTGGAGTACTTACCTCCAGTACTTTCCTTTCCAGAGTACTTACCTGCCAGCAACATCACTGGGTCCAAGTCAGGTTCATAAAACACCCACTATAATCTACTGGGAGAGGTTCTGTTGGACTTTCTGACCCTTATTGCCCTTGCCATGAATTCTGTCTCCAGAGGGTGGATCATCTTGTAAATCTTACGTTATTTGCCTCCTTCCCTGACATTTTACCACAAATTGTCTATCTATCTATCTATCTGAATTCCAATCCATATATGTTTATATGAATGGCATAAGTTCTTTTCCTAAGAGGTTCATTTTAAATATTATCTGTAGCCTCATAACTCAGTTTGTTATATGATTACCTTTCAGTTTATACTCAACACAGAGCCAGGGTGATCCTGTTAAAATATTTTCAGAGCATGTCTCCTCTCTTCTCAAATGCTTCTGTGGCTCTCTTTCCCAGAGTGGCTTCAAATGCTTCTGTGGCTCTCTTTCCCAGGTTTCTTTTTATCAGTTGTAAGGCCCTTTATGTTCTGCTTGTTCCCTCTTAACTCTCTGACCTCATCTTGTCTCATTATTTTCACGTATCACTCTTTTAGAGAGATTTTGTTTATAGGAACAAATACAACTTTTTTTTTTCAAAGCTATAGTCTTTTTAAGGGTTATATAGTATTTCATAGAATAATAATGGTATAATCATTTTCATATTGATGGACATACAGGTTATCTTTCAAAACTTTGCTAATTATAAACAGTGCTTCAGTAAACATTGTATATATATATATATATATATATATATATATATATATGCCTGATACATGAAATATGTAATTTTTTGCCCTTGATAAAAAAGGAGAATTTTTCTGTTACAATCTCGTCAGCTGCTCCTGTAGTGAAGGTCTATTCTTGGTAAATCTTTCAGTTTTGTCTTTTTGAAAATATATTTATTTTCCCTACATTCCTGTTTGCATAGTTCTCAGGTTTTTGAATATATTATTCCACTGTCTTCTGTCTTCCATTGCTACTATTGAGAAGTCTGCTGTCGATATAATAATGTATACATTTTTCCACTTATCTGTTTTTTCTCTAGGATGCTTTGAAAGGTATCCATTACTTTTTTGCCTTTGCAATTACATTGTGATGCCTTTAGTTGTGTCTTCCTTGAGAACTTGCTTGGGTTTGTTGTCATTTCCAAATCTAGAGATTGTCTTTCATCAGTTTTGGAAAAATCAGCCTTTATTTCTTCTATTATTTTCTTCCCTCCTCTGTTCTGCATACTCTGTTCTCTTTGGTCTGATCTTTTAGAAATCTAAACAGATTTATGTCATTCTGGTCTCCATTTTTCCTTAACCTCTTCTATTTTTCTCATTTATTTTGTCTCTTTATGGCTCAATCTGTTTAATATCATTTGTGTTTGAGTTGGTTCACTATTTCTCTCTTCAGTTTTATAAGGTGTGCTGTTTATTCTATTCATTGAGCTTTTACTTTCATAGATTGTTTTTTAAAGTTCTAGCTTTCAAAATTTGCTTGTTCATGTTTCAAATTATTATCTCACTGTATAACATTTTAAATATCCTTATAATATATGCTTTTTCAGATTATTTTAATATCTGAAGCCTGTGAGGGAGGAAAAAAGCAAAATTAGTATCTTAATTCCATTCTTAGTTTCCGATGGTTATAAACAGGTGTGTAGATTTTCTGTAGTGATTTCAAATTACAAATTTATGTTAGGCAGGACCTGAGTTGAGTGTCTCTTCTTTGAGAGGGCATTGTACTTTTCTTTTTTCATGTGCCTGAGGTGTCATCTCTCTGGGGTGACAGGATCCATTCCTAGGCTTTGTAGAGACAAAGATAAATAAGAGTTATTGGATTTACTGTAAATTTCTTAGTGAATTTATTATTTTTGTTAGAATCTTAAGTTTATTCTACATTTACTTTTATTCTAACTTAAAAGTATCCTGAAAGAAAGGTCATGCATGGTTTAATTTGGTTCTTTAATATTTTGTTTTATTGTATTTTTTATTTTAAAATAATTTAAAAATATTTTTAGTAGTTATTCTTAATGTAGCTTACACATGTTTTTATGTTAGTGAATTTTAAGTCATTTTTATAGTTACTATGATTCTATTCATGAATTTTAAGCTTATTCCCAAGTCATTGAAACTGTGTCTGTTATGTCTAGGAGTGTTAGATGTCTATTATACTTCAGACTATCTTCATATCAAACAATAAGCTTTGAAGCATTTGCACTTTTACGCAAAATTATTTTTTGGTGTAATGTGAACATTATTTTAAATATCATAAATAAAGCTGTTTTATGAGCAGTTCAGTTAATTTTACATTCTGAAGTTTCACATTAAGACGATGCTTCTTGAAAATGTTTTACTTCAAAGAGTTAATATAATGAGTGTTGTGAATAAAAATACATGTCTTCCTTTCATTTAACCATACACTTGTAGAAAGAATTCTAACAAACAACAGTCTCATGCTAACTTAAAACATGGCATCTTCTTTCCTCCTTACGGGAATCATAATAAAAGCTATTGCTTTGGGATATGATCTTAAAGCAGCTTTAAGATCATAGCTGACTCAAAGGTATATTACGTTCTGTATGACAGATCATCTTTCTAAAAGCAACCTATTAACTTTTTTCCCTGTGTTCTTATAAAAACTTTTGTGATGGCTTTTAATGATTAGTATCTGAAACAGTCAAAACATTGATTCTCAGTTGTAAGTTCCTTGTCATAGATTAATCAAGGTTGAACATCTGTGGTTCAGCATTTCTTTCCCTTTTTTGTTGCTGATTTTTTTTTTTTTTTAACTCTTATGAAGGGCCCTTGGGACAGATGGCCCCTCACTGTTGATGGTTCGATTACCATGATCACCCACAGCTTCAGAGGAGTGCGAAGAAAAGAAATTGCTTTCTTTGTCAAGGTGTTTTCAATTCAATTCTCACCCATTAGCCTTGTTTGGTTAAGTTTGGAATTATTCTATCAGGTGATTGATGAGGGTTTTCATTTTATTATAATAGGCCTTGTTTAAAAGGCATGAATGTAGCAAAATGATATATCTAACATGCTATGAGTTACATTTTCTTAAGATTCTTTGAAATTCCATTTTCCTTAGTTAGAATTTGCTAATACTTGCTCAAAAAAGAGCTTCTTTAAGTTGTGATGCTGATTTTACATCTTTCTAAAAATATTTAGAAATGTTAGAATTATCCATTATTATTAGAATGAAGATATTTGCAATGGATCATTACATTAGATTTTATTTCCACCCTTGCTTATGTGCATTTTTAGGATTTTTAGGATGGTGAACAAATGGACGTATTTCCAAAATTGCTTACTTTTGATTTTAATGTATACATTATGTAAAACAACAAATAGAAGTGTGATCTCTATTTTTGCAAGTGATTATAAAGTAAAAGATCTTGAAATAATGTTTTCATTTCTGTGAGGTTTTTGTGTGTGTAAATCCTACTTATATGATTAAATGAAGAATTATTTTAATTTCAGATTGAGAAGATACTGATTTGGGTAGTGTTAGTGATCAGTATTATTTTCTAGGTTTCCTCACGTACAAACTTCCAAGTATTATTCAAACAAAGTCTGTAAGTTTTAGGCCACTGTTTTACAAAATACTTAAATATTTGGCTTGCTGAGAATGTCTTCCTATAGATAAGAAACTTTTTAGGCTGATGAATGTTCTTTAAATTGGTATCTAATGAATGAACAGTAAAATCAAAATGTAGCAAATTGCAGCAGCATATTTTAGAAAAGATGTTATATAGGAAGCAAGGATACCTGGATTCTGGTCCAGACACGGGATATAGTGTAACTTCGGGTGATTAAAAAAAAAGTATTTCATATCCTTTCTCATTCAGAAAATACTAAGTTTCTATCCATATATAGTGAACCTTTTCTTGAAAATACCAAATAAGTAAATAAAAGAGACCTTATTATTTTTTAAAATATTTTTGCATTGTAAGCACAGCAAGAAAAATTTTCTCACATGTCTGAGTTGGAAAAGTACAAAAGACATCTATCTTGTTTAGGTGTGGACTACAATATGTATGTAGACAGCGTATAAAGATAGAGGGAATAAGAGGCAGTGTATCTTGAGTACGCGTGACTATTATTCTCCGTAATTGTTCCTTAGATTGTATGGTTCCAGTGTCACAAAACACTCAATTTTGAAATAAATTTTTTTTCATTGGGATATGGAAATAGAATTATAGAATCAGTAGTATTTATTAGCACAGAAAGGGTTTTAAAAACCTTTTGGTGATTTTTTCTTGCTAAAATTATTTTCTGCTCTGCCATAGTTGATGTTTCTTTCTAGCCCCATTAAGATATATTTGTTGTCATATCAAGTACATATGTAATAAGGGAAAATCTGGATTATTTGTTGTCATATTTTAAAGAATATTTATAATGAACAAATATTAAATTTTTTAACATGTGATACATAATGGTAATCATTGTAAGAGATACGTAGTCCGTGCTGTTAGTTCTCAAAGTGTGATCCTGAGACCCGTAGCATGAATATCACATGAGAGCTTGTTAGGAATGCAGTTTCTCAGACCCACCTCAGAAGAGTGGGACCCAGTAACCTGTTTGTCTAGACATTTTTGTTAAAGTTTGAGAGCTACTGAATTAGATCTTCAAAAAAGATGCCGAAATTAAATGTTATTTATATGTTAACTTCAAAATAATTTATATAAACATCTGCTTATATATGTTTTATGAAGATTAGATGTAGTCCCAGTTTAAGACTTTTTAGCAACGAGTTTCTTTTTATTTTCACTGTTGCTTATAGTCTTAAAGTTTGTAATGCAGTCTATCGTACTTTTCTTTTTTGAATGGATTAGTGAAGCTTTTTATTACGGCTTTGTCAGAATGAGTGATATCTTTCTGTCAGTGCTGTATATATTTGTTTTGCAGGAGTCTGTGCCAAGGAAAAATGGCAAAGTGTTAGTCTTCTGGATCTCTGGCTTCCCCAAAGTCATTTGTGGCCCTAAATGATTGACTGAATTGCTTCCTTAAATCCGTGTGTGTGTGTGTGTGTGTGTGTGTGTGTGTGTGTGTGTGTGTGTGGTCAAGCTGAATATAAAATTACAATAAGTTTGAGTGTGTTAGTTCACACCTGTAAGTCTAGCACTTTGGGAGGCTAAGGTGGTAGGATCACCTGAGCTCGCAAGTTCAAGACCAGCTAGGACAACATAACGAGACCCCATCTCTACAAAAAAAGAAAAAATTAGTTGGGTATGGTGGTGCATGCCTGTAGTACCAGCTGCTTGGGAGAGTAAGATGGAAGGATTGCTTGAGGCCAGGAGAGTGAGGCTGCGGTGAGCCATGGTCATGACACTGTACTCTAACCCTGGGTGACAGAGTAAGATAGTGTCTCAAAAAAAATTACAATAATTAATGAGTTTGAAAATTATTTTGGCAGATGTAATAAAAATATAGTTTTAACTATAATTATTAAATTACTTATCAAACTTTTTCAAAAATAGCACATCAAAAAGATATTTATATAGTACACTTGGATAAACAGATGAGACTCTTTTAAGATCAACCCAGAGAGTCTGAGAGAAAAAGAGAGAAGGAAACTGATTTGCTATTTTTCAAAACCTGCTTCTTACCATAGACAGAAAGTATTGTGTTATTCATAAGTAGAAAACCCAGAACTTCAGCTATGTGATTTCATAATTCTACATGTACTTTCATTTATTTACGTCATCTTACTTCTCAGTCCAACAGTCTTCAGATATGTGTAGTAGGTCTTTATCTGAAAATATGCTATTTTAAAATACATTTGCATGGTTTGGTATAACATAAAATACTAATGGACATTTTAGAAACTATGACTTTCTTTTTATTCATTTTAGATACATAATTCAGATCTGTAGTCACTCTTTTAGATTATCTTCCCATCCACGTGACTGGGATGAACCTCACCCTGACAGAATCCACCAATTGGGCAAAATCCCATTTTGCTGCCATTAAATGCGATATTGGATATCTACCTATATTGAGAACTCAACTTTGCCTTAAACAGTTATTTCATACCTCCTTCTTAAAGCTTCAACAGCTTTTGTGTGTGTGTTTTAGCAGAAAGCCTTGCTTTAGAGAGCTTCTTATTACATAGAAGAATCTTTGCAGTTTTTTCACAAAACTCATATCTTTGCACTACAAATTTACTTGGCTTTATGTCTTTTTCTCCTCTTTTTCTGTAACAGTGGAAAACATACTTCAACCTCTGTTTTAGGCTCCTCTTACTGTCTTGATCTGAATTACAACTCTTCCTGCCTTCTCAGGGATCTTGTGTTCCTTGTTTGCTAGCTCATTAATTCCCATAGCCTTTTAAACATGTTCAAGTCTACACTAGTCAAAAGAAAAAAACTAATCTCTCCCATTTAATCTTTCTATCTACTTTCCTCTGCTTTGTGTATCCTTTCTTAAGTAATTGCCTCTGTATGTACTGCCTGTCTTTCCTCATCCTCACTCATTCTTAAGTTGGTCCCCTTCTTCCTACCCTTTCACTGAGACTCCTCTTACGGTGGCGTTATGTCTTTAAACATAGTTGCCATTCTTTAGTCATCATCTCTCAGTGTGTTGCAGCATTTGTTGGAGGATTTCCCTTAGACACACCCTCTTCCCTTGACTTTCATAGCATCACAGACACTAGCTGCATTCTTCCTTTCTGGTGGTTCTTTCTCACTTGGTTTATACCACTGTCTGCTTCAGTGGCTTCACTTGCTAATCCAGCTTTATCCCTAGAGATTCTCTGACATTCTAGATATATGTTAGATGTTTTTTCAGTTCCTAAAAGGTATTCTGCTTTCTTTTAACCTTCAAGATGTCATACATACTGGTTCTTCACTCTAGAAAGTCCTCCCTGCCCACTTTATAGGCCAGATTATCCTTAGCTTGTCTAACTTGTGTCAGTTTATGTCCTTTGCTTTTGAAGTCCATTAGTGACTCTCTAAATTAGATTTCCTTATTGTGTGCTCCTGCAACCCCCTTCCTTTTAGTGTAATAAAAATGCATTAAGTTTTATTTTTAGATGCTCCTCTTTTCTGTAAGTGGTAGACCCTGTTTTGTTTAGTTCACCATTATATGTCCACAGGTGAAAGAATAAAAATCATACATTACCAAAAAAATTACACATTTTCTTTAATGATTTTTGCTTATTTATATTCAGAAAACATGATTAGTTCATTAAGAACTTTTTTATTTTATTTTTTAACATTTTTAAGCCAATGAATTTTCGAGTTCAAATGTTCCTGCAGGATACCTCACTTAAAAGAATATTTTGCACAATAACGAAATCGCTCTTTGATGTTTCTTTCCGTGAGTGTTGTAGGGCATTGTAAGGCAGGGACTTTTCCTCTTGCTTTAGCATTGCATAGGTTTTTGAATGAAATAAATTGAACTTAAGTTAAAAGTGCAACAAAAATGTGTGAATTATTGGAAATTATTTAAAATATGTGGTCCTCACATCTCAACTAAGAAAACTGTAACCTCTGATATTAACTAGCCACATGAGTAAATCACACTCTTCATTGTTTTGATCTCAGTTTCTTCATACATATTCTTCTGCAGTGTGGGTATATCAGGCACTGAAACCCATAATCAAGCAAAATACTAGTATTATACATTCTACTTTTCCAAAAGTATGTAGTCTCTGAACTGCGATTTTACAAATGCATTAATTTGAAGATACTGTATATTTAGTCATCTTTGAATTGCAAAGAATTAAGGAAATCTTATCTTTTTGTACAAACTGGAATTTTTTTCTTGCTTTTTTGGTAGTATAGTAAGATCACACTGGTATTCTAAGTTATTTAAATTTTTCAGTTAAGGACCAGGAAATGTGAAATATTTTATTGGGAAAGAAAATATTACTGACTTTGTCTTACTTTACATTTTAAAAAAGCCTTAATAGTGAATTTGGAATCCTTATATTGATGACGTGCAATCATACTGTAAATATTCACCTTCTAAAGTTACTGATTTAATAAAAATTCATATTTTTTCTTACTACACTGTAACATTATCTCTTATTAAACTAAAAGATTATATTTATGTCAAAATCAAATATTTTTCATTTCATATTTATTTGGTGTCTAGATTGTTGGCAGTAAGTTTTTTTTTAATTTTTAAGTTAAGATACGGAGTCTCCTTTGATTTACTAGTAGACATTGTAAAAAAAGAGAAACACAGTGTATATCAGTCATAACTGGCAACGGTGATTCCCACTAGCAGTTCTCATCCTTTCACCCATAAAATCAGCATAAAGTTGACCTAACATTGCCAGATCAGATCGAGTATCTGGAAAGTAATCCTCAGGGAACAGAAAATTCAGTCTTTGTGCATAAAGTTGTTGAATCGGATTATTTTTTTCAGAGCCCTTTTGTTTCTTCCTTTGCAGTACTTCTGAAAAGTTGCTACAAAGATGTGTCAGATGTGGTCTAAATCTAATCACATAGTAACTAAGTTAATCCGTTTCAAAATATGGATGCACATGATTATAATAATTTTTTGAGCCCTGAATGGTGAAATTCATTTAATGAAAAGAACTGGGATGTTTTCTACTTTGTGATTGAACCAATAGATGCAGTTTTGTGTACTTATTTGTTCTCCTTCTGAAAAAGCAGAGTATACAGAAAAAAAAAATGGTATTGAGGAAAAGTCAGGCAGCAAAACATGTTTAGATAAATTTTACAAGCAGCAAGGGCAAACTCTAAGCTATACAATAACATAAATATCCTTATTTAAGACATAGTTGTAAGAAAGTTGTCACAAATATTTTCTCAGATAGTGATTACAAAGTTGAGGTTACTTGAAAAGGATATTTTAAATATTCACATTGAAACCTTTTAGTTTCATTATTCACGAGAAAGAACTGTTCTGTATTTCTGCATGAGGATTTGTTTATGTAGCCATTAGTAATTGTATTACTTCATGAAGATAAAAACTTTCATTTAATATTTTATGAAAATTCTGTCATGCACTTTTATGAGATTTGAATCTTAGCTCCTACCATGTTACTAAAACTGCCATATAAAGATATGTCTGTTTTTTTCTAACTGGGAACATAATTATCCACAAGACATTGATGTTTGAGTGTCTTTAGGTGATGTGTAATGCATCCCACATTCGTTTTAGAAATGTATACATTTTGTTTTATGTGAGTATATAATCATTGAATATGATCTTCATAAATTGGTAATGCATTATTCTTATATAAGATATTTTAAACTATTGACTTTTACTATTTGTATCGAAACTTTTTAGTCCTTAATAAGTAAAAAGTTTAATTGTAGAAAGCTTACTTTTATATATATATATATATTTAAAATACCTGAAAAACATTTTGTGGAACTTAAGTGTAAATACAAGAGGAGCCAACTCATGCTAAAAATGTTGCTAGACATTTGTTGAGTTTTAAAAGTTTTGAAATATATATTTAGATTGTGTTTTTAAGAAAGTAGTATGGAATAGTGCAAATAATGGAATCAAGCTGTAAATTTTCACTGATTCATATATGAAATGTTATCTTTGATTCACAAGTCCTTTTACTTCGAGTGGAGTTCAAACCTATCATATGGGTGGTACTTGTTACTCATATTAGTCTTATCTTGGCCTTTCAAGTGTGTGTGTGTGTGTGTGTGTGTGTGTGTGTGTGTTTTCACCAGAAGAAATAAAATACATTATGCACTATCCCTTTAAAACACATTTGAAATATTCAGAAGTTTGTTTTTGACAGAATTAAAAATAAATATATGACTAAATATTTATTAGTGCTTACTAAACTAAGATCTTAGCATTTTATTGTGCTAAGTAGATGAGAAATACTTTGAAAGACAAAGAAAATGAAAAACTGGTGTGAATATTTATAAAACAATACTGATTTATATATATGAATTACTAGATATAACATGTTAGAAAAATTTCTGTGAAATGCCCTGCAAATATCAATTATATTTTAAATGAGCTGCTTTATATCTACTTACCAACTTATCTATTACTGCAAATATGAGATTTAAACACTGATATACGGGCAAATATTACAGTTTTGTAAATCTTACTTGGAATTTTAAATGGATATTTAAGGTGTATTTTGGTCTAGTCCTGAGGGCTATAATGTATTTTATTACATATTTGCTACATTTATATTTTTCTTTTCAAATTAAAACAGTATTTTAAAAATGTAGTTAAAATAGAAAATTCAAAGTTTAGAATCTTAAAAACCTAAGATATGTAAATAAAAAGTGAGTTGCTAAAAGAAATGCAGTAATGATTTTGAATAACCTGACCAAGTTATTAATGTCATTTATTTCTATTGCAAAGGTCATTAAATTTAAAAAATCAAAATATTTAATTATAGAAGTGAATGTCATCAACTATAAATGTTTAAAGAAAAATTTAAATGTTGTAATTAAAGTAGCTTTGATAATTTTAAGAGTGCTTAACCGAGACTGTTTCTTTAAATGTGTTCTTTTGCTGCTGTTTAATTTTACATGTCAATTATTTACAGATCCTGTGGTATTGTGGAAATTCCCAGAGGACTTTGGAGACCAGGTTGGTATCACGTAATTTTTTAAAAATTTAAAGTTGAAGTATTATGATTATTGCCACTATTACTGCTACTGTTGCTAGTGTAACTACTAGTGAACATGTATTGCTAAAATTATTTTCTCTTGATCAACTGTGAGAAAAAAAATGCATGTGTGCAGAATGTATTGAAGAATCTTTTAAAGGTACCAAGTAGATGAGTGATGAAGAAGCCCTTATTGAAACTCCTAGGGACTAGATGTTCAAACTTTCCATCATATTTTATACTTATTTATCTATAGAATATATATTTGAAAGCATCAAAAATAATAAAAAAATTGACAGTATGAAATCTTTGTTGAAAATACTCTTATTATTTTTGTGTACTTAGAAATAAGTGTAACTGCCATAAATATGTGATCATTTCTCTTTGTCACAGTAATTTACATATAGAAGTTGAGTTATCAATATTTTCTTATTTTAAAATAGTTCTTACATATAGCTTTACTTTTTAAAAAAAAATATGGCATGCAAGCCTACTGGATGAGTTTATTTCATTTGCATTTTATATTATAGTCTTCTGTGGTTCCTTAAATATTTAGTATGACCAAAATGATGAAGTAGTTTTACATGATATATGTAAATAGAAAAATTATTTAAACTTTAGGTTATAGAGTTATCATTTTGATGTTGCTTTATATAATACATGATTAGCAATACAAATTTAAGAACTTTTAGCCAAATTTTTTTGTTTTTTAAAAAATTGACACATAATTGTACATATTTATGGGTACACTGTGATATTCCAATACATATATACGATACGTACTGATTAAATAAAGGTATTCAGTATATCCGTCACCTCAAACATTTATCATTTCTCTGCCGTGGAAACATTCAAAATCTGCTCTTCTAGCTATTTGAAAATATGTGATAAATTCTTGTTGATTATAATCACCCTAAAGTGTTAGGGAACAGTAGAACACCATTTCTCCTATTTAGCTCTTTGTTAACCAACCTCTGGCTGTCAGCCCCAAAGCCTTGCCTACCCTTCTCAGCCTCTAGTAACCATTATTCTACTTTCTACTTCTGTGAGACCAGTTTTTTAAGCTTCCAATATGAGTGAGAGCATGAGCCATCTGACTTTCTGTGCCTGACTTGCTTTACTTAACATAATGTTCTCCAAGACCATCCATGTTGCCTTGAATGAAAGGATTTTGTTCTTTTTTTATGGCTGAATAGTATTCCATTTTGTATGTATACCATATTTTTAAATCCATTCATTTGTTTATGGACACTTAGGTTGATTCCATATTTTGGCTCTTATGAATAGTGCTGCAATAAACATGTATCTCTTTGACATACTGATTTTTTTTCCTTTGGATATATACTCAGTAGTGGATTGCTGAATCATCTGATAGTTCTGTTTTCAGTTTTTTGAGGAACCTTCATACTATTTTTTATATAATGGCTATACTAATTTACATTACCACCAGCAGTGTATGAGTTCCCCTTTCTTTGCATCCTTGCCAGCATTTGTTAGTTTTTGTCTCTCTGATAAAAGCTATTCTGACTGGGGTGAGATGATGTCTCGCTGTGGTTTTGACTTGCATTTCCCTGGTAATTAGCGATGTTGAGCATTGTTTGATGTACCTATTGGCCATTTGTATGTCTTCTTTTGAGAGATGTCTATTCAGCTCATTTGCCCATTTTAAAATTGTGTTATTTATGTTTTTGCTGTTGTTTGAGTTCCTTGTATATTCTGGATCTTAATAATTTGTCAGATGATTAGTTTACATATACATTCTCCCATTCTGTTGGTTGTCTTTTTGCTCCACTGGTTGTTTCTTTTGCTGTGCTGAAACTTTTTAGTTTGCTATAATACCATTTGTCTATTTTTTGCTTCTGTTGCCTGTGCTTTTAAGGTTTTTCTTCAAGAAATCTTTGCCTAACACAATATCCTGAAGTGTTTCCCCTAAGTTTTCTCCTAGTAGCTTCACATATGCCATGTCTTATAGTATACAAATTTAAGTTTTGATAGAAATAAGTACTTTTTTGCTGGATACTTGATGAGCAGGGTCCTTTCTTATGTCTTCAAATAAATGGAAGAAGACAATCTTGTCACTGTTTTTCTTTTTCTTTTTTTTTGAGACAGGGTCTTGCTTTGTTGCCAGGCGCCAGGCTGGAGTGTGGTGGTGAGATCTTGGCTCACCACAACCTTTAAAGAACTCCCTACAGTGAAGACATGACTTGGGAATAAGAAGTTTTGAGTTTGTTCTAAAGTAGCTTGTAGCTTGTAGTTTAAGATTAGAGTCTTGCTCACTCATTTTGCCATTCTGAAATACTGTTTTTTTTTTCAGTCTTCTTTTTTTCAGCTGTTTTGTCTGTTGACCCAATTATAAACCTCCTATTCCTGTTCAGATCTTTTTTATTTCTTTTAAATTTTTATCTTTTACTTTTTGAATTGCCCCTGAGCATTTTTAGGGGTTCTGAATACTCCTAACTTTGGGTTCACATAAGAGTGATAATGTACTTGTCAGGTCCAGCTTGTAATTTTTTTTATTTGGGGCTTAATCGTTGTTCTGTTACCAAAATTTGTGAGATGAATGAAACATGAGTAAGCCTCATATGTTTAGTGAAATACAGAAGTACTTAACCATGTAAAGGTGATGAACATTCATAACTTTCAGGATTCTGGTTTACCACAGCTCTTACAGACTTCTTGGAGGTTAGAGCTGAAAGGAACTTTAGGTTCATTTTGTGTATCTACTTCATTACATCTAAAGAAATCAAGCTTTCCATGGGAATCTAATCAAGGGCCTTGAAGATTGGTTTTGCTATATACTTTTTAGTGAATTTATTTAATTCTGCAGATGACACAACTAGTCTGCGTATATTTCTTAACCCTTTTCCCTTTTACTGCTTTTCTCTACCAACTACCTGCTCCTTAACTAGCCTTTTCTCTGGATTTCAGGCTACCTCAGTAATTATAACCTTAAAAAGCTTTTTATTTCACTCTTACCATGCACTGGGCAGTGTACTAGGTGATTTATATGCGTACTTCATTTTATTTTCAAATCCTTCCAGGACTAGTGGGAGATAGTATCATCCCTGAACTGAGTCTTAAGTAAGAAACATACCTGAGGTCACAGTGCTTGTAAGAGGCAGAGCTAAGATTTGAAGACATGTTTTTTGGACTCAAAAGCATATACTCTTATATTTTAAGCTTCATTGTTTTTTTGCTTGGAATGTTGTCTCAAACTTTCCTCACTTATTTTAGCTCCCTTAGAAAAGATTGTTGTGAAATTTTTCTCTTGGTATCTTTATAATTTAAAAGCAGTATGTAATTTAGTCCAAATAAATAGTGTCAATCCCTTTACCTCTTTGGTTCTATCACATGGAGTTGCTGGTCCACGTAGGCACTGGTTTATTGTATGTTTCTTGGAGTGTGCTTTCCTTCTTTTGGCAATTGAGGAACCAGTGGGGCAACTGATATGGCATTTTAGGAACTTTGATTAATTTTTTTTTCCTTTTTTGATACAGTGGAAGGTTTTGTAGAGGAGAATATTAGATAAAAATATAAAAGTAAATTAGCTGGGGTTTGGCACCATTTGCCTTGCTAAAGAGTGAGTTCTTCAGATGGGAGAGATTTCAGTATGGATTGGTTGTGGTAGAAACCAGAGGCATGGAAATTAGTTTGGTAGCTGTTTTAGTAGTTCAGTGAAAAGTAAGAAGGATCTGAAATAGTCAGTTACATTAGGAATGGAAAAGAGTATAAATGTAAGGGAAAAAAGAGATTGCATGAAAAAAGTTGATTGATTGATTGATTGATTGATTGAGACAGTGTCTCACTCTGTTGTCCAGGCTGGAGTGTAGTAGTGCCATCACCACTGGCTCCTAGACTGAAGCTACCCTCCCACTTCAACCTCAAGTAATCCTCCCACACCTGTCACCCCAGTGGCTAGGACTGCAGACATGCTCCACCACTTCTGACTAATGTTTTTTATTTTTCGTAGAGATGGGGTCTCACTGTGTTTCCCAGGCTGGTCTCGTCTCAAGTGATTTTTCCACCTTGGTCTCCCATAGTCCTGGGATTACAGGCTTGAGTCTGGCCAAAAAGTTTATTTTTGAGGGACTGGGGAGAGAGTAGAGAAGACTAAAGAGAGGATCAGTTTGATTTTTATCATTTCAAGAAATGTTGAACAATATTCTATGTGAGTGATGTGAGGACACATTGGGGATTTGAAAAGAATGGAGAATGTTTGCAACCTAAGAAAATAAAAATATGTAAATATTCAAATTTAAGAATCGCTGCAGAGGTAGGAATAAACTTTTTTATTGTAGGCAAAAAAATTAATCAGTACATTAAGGAAGCAGACCCATCAAAATTGACTGAAGTTGATTTTAACGATGTTCATAGCTTCTTTTCTGAGTCTGATATTATCGAACAAGACAAAAATCACATTTTGGTCCATTGTGTGTTCATGTTGAAGACCAAATGCTTTGAGACATCTCAGAGGTCTGCAAAATCAAAATGATGACTATGAAAAGTAAAACCATCACCATTTATGGTGTTTGTGTTAACATCCACCAGATTCACGATTGCTATTTTGTAGATCCATACCTCTTAAAAAATTTATTAACTTTAATTTCTAATGTAATACATTTCAGTAGTTACACATGAATAACGCTCTCCAGGGTCCTTAATAAGTCCCAGTAAGGAAAAGGAGTATAAGGGTGTTTTTTCTTTTCTTTTTTTATAAAAGCAAAGCTGAAGTGGGCAGAGTGCTGTGGCTCACACCTGTAATTGCAGCGCTTTGGAAGCCGAGGCAGGCAGATCACTTGAGATCAGGAGCTTGAGACCAACCTGGACAACTGGCAAAACCCTGTCTCTACTGAAAACAAAAAAATTAGCCGAGCCTGGTGGTGCAGGCCTGTAGTCCCAGCTACTTGAGAGACTGAGGCAGGAGAATTGTTTGAACCAGGGAGGTGGAGGTTGCAGTGAGCCAAGATACTGCCACTGCATTCCAGCCTGGGTGAGAGTGAGACCCTGTCTCAAAACAAAAAACAAAACAAAAAAACCAAAACCAAAACAAAACAAAAAAGCAAAGCTGAAGTGAACTGCTGATCTAGGGCAAAGCAAATCTTTTCCTTTAAAAAACAATAGTATATACTCAGTTGTTTCTTTGACACTGTTGCCCCTAGTGTAGTCTTAAACACTCATAGTATTATAACTTTTAATCTACGTAACTAACATTTTGCAGGGAAAAACAACAGCAGCAACAACACTGGAGGGATAGAAAATTGAGAACTTTCAATCATACACAAGCATTTTAACAGAGTACCAGAGCTCATGAATACCAGTTTTCTGTACCTGCCCACATCTCTTACATTTTTGTAAAATAGGAAAAATGAATATATTTGTTAATAAAACTCAAAGGTATTGCCTTTTTATAGCATACAAAAATAAGAAAAAGCATATATACAAATATGCTTAGTAATTAATGTTTTAGTATTCCGAGGAATTATCTACTGATTAAGTCAATATAATATCAGTTTCACTTTTTGACTCCCTAAAGATTTTGGAAATTCTATTCAAGTAAATATACTACAAAGTACAATCACTGCTGACATAAAGTTTTCCAGAATAGTGATTAAGTTTGGTTAAAAGGAAATTTACATTTTATATAACCTTAACATGTCATAGTTGGTTATTAGTTCAGTAACCTGTATACGTTTGGGAAAAACATACCCAAGTAAAATAAAATGTGTACTTGCTCTGTCCTTAGCATTATTAAATCAGAGGAGACATGGCTATTTTTGTTAAGCCAAAGTTATAAAACTTGAGATTTACCTTAATAATGTGAATTGAATTCTCTAAGAATTATTTTGAAAGTCTAGCTCATTTGAAATATGAGCAGTTCAACTTCTTTATTTTATAGGTGTTTTGGGAATCTTCGATTTATGTACATTTCTCTCTATAAGTTAGTCAGAACAGAGTGTCTTTAATTTATGAGGCTTTATAATCTACTTTATTGATACTCTCCAGAGATAGGGAAACATTTCATACTAACACAACAAGAGCAAAGGTCTTTCTAAAGTATAGACATACAGTCTCACAGGCATCAACATTTTTGGTAATATTTTTAGTTATACTGTGCATAATGAACACATAAAATAGATATGTAGGAAATTTGAAAGAATTATAAAAGTCATGCTATATTTTCAAGGCATTTTAAGTTATGTCCTTGATTGTTACTCTTAAATCAGAGATAAAAAATGTTGCCAAATATTAAACAAATGAACTTACCCTAGGCAATTAGCATGTAGCTGTAGCTGTCTTAAGATTTAAAATTACTCATAGAGTACTTTGAAAGGTGCTTGTCTGACATAATAAAACTGTAGAGAAGAAGATGTGGTTCTTGCCTTCCAGAAGTCTGTTAGGAGAAGGAAGATTGGACTGGAAATCAGGTGCTAACTGCTCTTTTACTTCTTCTTTCTTCTTCCTTTTCCCCCCTCCTCTTCTTTTCTTTTCTTTTTTTTTTTTTTTTAATTTCTTCCAAAAAAACAACCAAAAAAATCAGGATACAAGCACAGAATCGGCTGTTACATAGGTATACATGTGCCAGGGTGGTTTGCTGCACATAGTCACCCATCGTCTAAGTTTTCTCTACTCACCCCTGCCCCCAAAAGGCCCTAGTGTGTGTTATCCCCTTCTCTATGTCCAATTATTCTCATTGTTCAACTCCCACTTATAAGTGAGAAAATTTGGTGTTTGATTTTTTTGTTCCTGTGTTAGTTTGCTGAGGATGATGACTTCCAGCTTCATCCATGTCCCTGCAAAGGACATGATCTCATTCCTTTTTATGGCAGCATAGTATTCCATGACATATATGTACCACATTTTCTTTATCCAGTCTATCATTGATGGCCATTTAGGTTGGTTCCATGTCTTTGCTATTGTAAATAGTTCTGCAACAAACATATGTGTACATTTGTCTTTATAGCAGAATGATTTATATTCCTTTGGGTATATACCCAGTAATGGGATTGCTAGTCAAATGGTTATTTCTAGTTCTAGATCCTTGAGGAATCTCTTCTACAGTGGTTGGACTAGTTTACATTCCCACCAATAGTGTAAAAGCATTCCTATTTCTCCACAGCTTCACCAGCATCTATTGTTTCCTGACTTTTTAATAATTACCATTCTGACTGTTGTGAGATAGTATCTCATTGTGGTTTTGATTTACATTTCTCTGATGATCAGTGATGTTGAGCGTTTCCTTATATGTTTGTTGGCTGCGTAAATGTCTTCTTTTGAGAAGTGCTTCTTGATATCTTTTGCCTACTTTTTGATGGGGTTGTTTGTTTTTTCTTGTAAATTTGTTTAAGTTCCTTATAAATTCTGGATATTACACCTTTGCCAGAAGGGAAGATGGCAAAATTCTTCTCCCATTCTGTAGGTTGCCTGTTCACTCTGATGATAGTTTCTTTTGCAGTTAGTTTAATTAGATTCCATTTGTTAGTTTTGGCATTTGTTGCAATTGCTTTTGGTGTTTTTGTCGTGAAGTCTTTGGTCATGTCTATGTCCTGAATGGTATTGCCTAGGTTTTCTTCAAGGGTTTTTATGGTTTTGGGTTTTACATTTAAGTCTTTACTCCATCTTGAGTTAATTATTGCATAAGCTGTAAGGCAGGAGTCCATTTTCAGTTTTCTGCATATGGCTAGCTAGTTTTCCCAGCACCATTTGCTTAATAGGAGATCCTTTCCCCATTGCTTGTTTTTGTCAGGTTTGGTGAAGATCAGATGGTTATAGATGTGTGGTATTGTTTCTGAGGTCTCTGTTCTGTTCCATTGGTGTATATGTTTGTTTTGTTACTAGTACTATGCTGTTTTGGTTACTGTAGCCTTGTAGTTTGAAGTCAGGTAGCATGAAGCGTCCAGCTTTGTTCTTTTTGCTTAGGATTGTCTTGGCTATATGGGGTCTTCTTTGATTCCATATGAAATTTAAAATAGTTTTTTTCTAATTCTGTGAAGAATGTCAATGGTAGTTTGATGGGAATGGCATTGATTCTATAAATTACTTTGGACAGTATGGTCATTTTCATAATATTGATTCTTCCTATCCATGAGGGTAGAATGTTTTTCCATTTGTGTTCTCTCTTATTTCCTTGAGCAGTGGTTTCTATTTCTCCTTCAAGAGATCCTTCACGTCTCTTGTTAGCTGTATTCCTAAGTATTTTATTCTTTTTGTAGTGATTGTGAATGGGAGTTCATTCATGATTTATTTGGCTCTCTGTCTATTGTTGGTTTAAAGGAATGCTTGTGATTTTTGCACATTGATTTTGTATCCTGAGATGTTGTTGAAGTTCCTTATCAGTTTAAAGAGTTTTGGGGCTGAAATGATGGGGTTTTCTGAATATAAAATCATATTATCTGCAAATAGTCTCAATGTGACTTCATCTCTTCCTATTTGATGCCCATTGTTTCTTTTTCTTGCTTGATTGCCCTGGCCAGAACTTCCACTACTATGTTGAATAGGAGTAGTGAGACAGGGCATCCTTGTCTTGTACTGGTTTTCAAAGGGAATGCTTCCAGCTTTTGCCCATTGAATGCTATTGACTGTAGGTTTATAATAAATAGCTCTTATTATTTTGAGATATGGTCCATCAATATCTAGTTTGCTGAGTGTTTTTAACCTGAAGGGATGTTAAATTTTATCAGAGGTCTTTTCTGCATCTATTGAAATAATCATGTGGTTTTTGTCTTTGGCTCTGTTTATGTGATGGATTACATTTATTGATTTGCATATGTTGAACCAGCCTTACATCCCAGGGATGAAGCCAGCTTGATCATGATGGATACGTTTTTATGATGTGCTGCTGGATTTGGTTTGCCAGTATTTTATTGAGGATTTTCCCATCTGTGTTCATCAGGGATATTGGCCTGAAGTTTCTTTTTTTTGTTGTGTCTCTTCCTGGTTTTGGTATCAGGATGATGCTGGCTTCATAAAATGAATTAGGGAGGAGTCCCTCCTTTTCAGTTATTTGGTATAGTTTCAGAAGGAATGGTAGCAGCTCCTCCTTGTACTTCTCATAGAATGAAGCTGTCAATCAATCTGGTCCTGGACTTTTTCTGGTTGGTAGGCTATTACTGCCTCAATTTCAGAACTTGTTATAGGTCTATTCAGGGATTCAACTTCTTCATGGTTTAGTCTTGGGAGGGTGTAGGTGTCCAGGAATTCATCCTTTTCTTCTAGATTTTCTAGTTTATTTACATAGAGGTGTTTATATTGTTCTCTAATGGCAGTTTGTATTTCTGTGAGGTCAATGGTGATATCCCCTTTATCATTTTTATTGTGTCTATTTGATTATTTTCCTTATTAGTCTAGGTAGTGGTTTTATTGTATTTTTTCCAAAAAAACAGCTTGTGAGTTCATTGATGTTTTTGGAGGGTTTGTCATGTCTATCTCCTTTGATTCTTCTCTAAGTTATTTCTTGTCTTCTGCTAGCTTTCTGATTAGTTTGATCTTGCTTCTCTAGCTCTTTTAATTGTGATGTTAGGGTGTCAATTTGAGATCTTTCTAGCTTTCTGATGTGGGCATTCAGTGCTATAAATTTCCCTCTTAACACTGCTTTAGCTGCGTACCAGAGATTATGGTATGTTGTCTCTTGGTTCTCACTGGTTTCAAAGAACTTCTTGATTTCTGCCAAATTTCATTATTTACCCGGGAGTCATTCAGGAACAGGTTGTTCAATTTTCATGTAATTTTGGGATTTTGAGTGAATTTCTTAATCCTGAGTTCTAATTTGATTGCACTGTGGTCTGAGAGACTGTTATGATTTCTGTTCTTTTGCATTTACTGAGCAATATTTTACTTCCAATTATGTGGTTGATTTTGGAATAAGTGCCATGTGGCACTGAGAAGAATATATTTTCCATTGATTTAGGGTAGAGAGTTCTGTAGACAACTAACAGGTCCACGTGATCCAGAGCTGAGTTCAAGTCCTGATATTCTTACTAATTTTCTGTCTCATTGATCTGTCTAATACTGATGGTGGGATGCTAATGTCTCCCGTTATTGTATGGGAGTCTAAGTCTCTTTGTAGGCCTCTAAGAACTTGTTTTATGAATCTGGGTGCTCCTATATTGGTTGCATATATATTCAGAATAGTTAACTCTTCTTGTTGAATTGTTCCCTTTACCATTATGTAATGCCCTCCTTTGTCTTTTTTGATCTTTGTTAATTTAAAGTCTATTTTGTCAGCAACTAGGACTGCAATCCTTGTTGTTTTTTTTTCCATTTGCTTGGCAAATTTTTCTCCATCCCTTTATTTTGAGTCTATGTGTGTCTGTGCATGTGAGATGGTCTTCTAAACTCAGCATGCCAGTGGGTCTTGACTATTCAATTTGTGTCCTGGCTCTACTTATAATTTGAGTGCATGACTGAGATTCATGAAGAGATGCTGGGGCAGGAAGTGATCTTTAAGCCTTATTTTTTTTTATGACTGAGCTTTGTCCTTTAGTTTGTCATGTTCTTAGGGAGAGAGTGGAGGACACTGACGTATAGTTTGGATAATTGAGTATGATACCCTATTGTAGTGGAAAGACAGAATTAATTCATGATTTGAAGTTGAGGTAGAGTGATAGAGACTTAAAATGTTACTTATTTTATTTAACTGAAGACTTACATAACTTTTTGATAATTTAGATGTGAATTTGAATGCTAACCCTGCCAGTTGTATGGTTTTTGCCATCAAAAAGTATTCCCTGCTGTTAGTGACGTGAAAGTTCACAGGATTCATTGTAGGAGTTAAGGTCTGTCTGAAGCACTGGGGTAGGTTTTCAGCGAATAAGGGGGCATGGTCAGACTTCTTTCACACACTGTCCCCTGCCTTCTTAGGTTTTGTTTCTTTTTATTTTGTGGAATTTCTGTTTTTACTTTTCTTTTCTTTTCTGTTCTGTTTCCTCTTTTGTGTGGTCTGGTTCTATTTATTCTTAAAACTGAGTTTGAAAATTAACCCTTTTTTGAAGGCTTTCCTGAACCTGCAAGGCAAGCTGTCTGTACTTCCATAGCTTCTTATATAAATCTCTAATTGTAAACTATATTTTCTTTTTTTTTTTAATGTCTCTATCTCTCCTAGGCTGTATGTATGTTTCTTGAAGGAAAAGGGACAGAACTTCTCATTTTTCAATCTCCACATCTAGTAGAATGGCTGGAACATGATAAGATATGAATAAGTGTTTTTGAACGGCTAGTTGAATGAGTGATGAGTCAGAAGAAGTTGAATAAATTCATGGTAACTTACCTTAATCTTCTGGGAAAAATAATAGGCAAGGTAATCTAAGAAGGATGGATTTAAGAATGATGTTTTACCTTAAATTTGGAAAGGTTTTGAACTGGTGTTATAACACATACCATAGGAATTTATAAATGTCTGAATGAAATGATGTAACGTAGCAGAGGGGTTGGGTATCATGAAGATTTAATAGGTCCTTGACTGTTTGCGATAGTGCCTGACTTGTCTGTTCCCTCCCCTGCCCCTAATTTCTGTAGGAGGTAAAATTAAATTTCAATATATACTGACCTAGTATGTGCTTCCTCGATAAATAATAAAAATGCATTAAGAAATCCTTTTAGGAAAGTGCGTATGTTTCATGATTATTTTAAATTATAACAATAATAAAAATTTCATTAATTAAATCTTGGTAGAAATTATCTGGAAACAGTTTAAACTATAACTGTAAGAATGAATAATAGGAAGAAATTATGTATTATACAAAAATAGAAGAGAATTTTAAATTTTACCCTTTAGCTGCATCTTCGTAGTAATGACTACAGGCAGCCAGATAGTTAGCTGACACTAAATCCGGTATACTCACTACATACAATTTTTTTTTTATATTCAATAATAACTATTTGGTCATTATTAAATTAACTAGCAGCCAGCTAGTTAGCTGACACTAAATCCAATATACTCAACACTATATGCAGTTTTCTTTTTATATTCAATAATGACCCAGTAGTCATGCAGGTAGGATTTAAGGTCTGCATGGTTTAGGAAGAATGCCTGGTTTATTATTAAATAATTTTTTTATACATTCATGATTGAAACATTTTTGTATTGGTTTAAAACATATTTGATAGGAATGATTAAAGTTTTTCATGATTTGAAATTGAGATACATTGAGTATTCTATAATTTTACTTCTTGTATCATCATCAAAGAAGATCTAAATTATGCAGAAATAATTTATTAAATTCTAATAATTTCAAAATAAATATTTAAATGTTTGAGGATTTCTGAGAATTGGATTTCTTTTTGCTGATTTGGGCTTGATTCTGCCGTTTTTAACTACCAGTCATTACATCAGACAGAAAAGAATTTAGTTGCATTCTATATCAACTATTGTGTTTCCAAATGTAAAGAATGAAATATCGTGAAACAATGTTTGATGTATGACAGTAAATTCCCTATGACTATTATATATAAACTCATCTTTCTGTCCCTATTAATATTATATATAAACTTGTATTTCTAAAACAAATTGATTTCTTAGTGTTTAATTAAATAAAAATTTATAAATTTTGTAGCAATTATGGGTAAATGTAAGAGAATTATAATTATATTATGGCTGATTACTTGGTTTCATATTCCAAAAATTTTATTTGTCATGTATTTTGGTAATGCTAAAATGGCAATTATTTCTTATTAGCTTTTTTGTAGATACATACAGTATTGTCCTTTTGGTGTGTTCTTATGACTAAAAAAAGATGAATGAGAATGAAACACTGTAAGGGGCAAATGTGGCAAAATATATAAATCTAAAATCATCATAAATGTGTCTTTGTATCTATCCGTCTTTACATAGACAAGACTTTATTTCTTTTGCAGGTGCAGTTTAGGAAGCTCAAGGCAAAACATAATCACATTCTTCTTTTACTTGCATGTTTGTTTTATATTTTCTACTGTTAAAATTTTAAAATTTTATTGCAAATAGAGGAACTAATTTGGAAAAACATAGGGATATTTTATGAATTTTGCTTTATAGTTGAAGCATTTGCGGAATATTTGATCTAGTGAACTCCCATTGAAAAGAATATTTTTGCATACATTTTAGATAATAAAATTGTATTTGAAAATCCGTGTACAAATGACCTTATTTTTCTGTTGAAGGGTGAACAGATTTTTACTTTAATGAGATCTTAGAGGTGAAGTTTTTATATCTATTTTTATGGCAGTGAAATTTATATTCTAACTATGTAAATGACTCAAGCCAGACCTAGAAGGTCTGGTATATGCAGTAACCTATAGAAATTAAATAATAGTAAATGATTCTGATTGAAAGAAATAAAAGTTGTTTTCCAAAAGGTTACTTTTTATTAAGCTGTAAACATTTGTCAAAAGTAGAATTGGAATTTAGTTCTATAAAGAGTTCTGAATCTTTGAGAGAAATAGAGTGGAGAAATTATTTTTTCAAGGTTACATAACATAGGCTGATAAATTCGAAGCAATTCTCCCAAAGTCAGGAGAAAAAACATAAATGTAACATGACATGAAATTCTCTCTGCCAGTTCAAAGTTTTGCATTTCAAATTTTTCTTTATCTTTAATTTAAAAAGAAGTTAAAGTTAGTTAACTCTGAAGTGAAACAAAAGATGGAAACAACAAGAGTAACATTTAAAAGGTTACTTGATAGAATATAAAGTATTGCAAAATTGGCATAAAGTCATAAAATATGTTACTTTGAAATACTTTTGCTTATTATTACTATCTATTGCTTTAAAAATGACTTTTAGGGGAATTTTTCTAATCTTTTTTTTTTTTTTTTTTTTTAAGAATAGGCTGAGTGGGGCTTGTGGGTTATAAAATGAATTGCCACCTCACCTTTCTGTTTGATGTGATTTCTATTTTTTCCTTTCCCCTTTCACATTATTAATAGATAAAATATTTAAAGGAAGTATTGCCAAGTTGCTTATTGATATTTAAAATTTAAGCCTGAAATACACTTTGGGAGAAGAAGTAGATATGAAGGCATTTCATTATTAAAATTTTTAAGTTTAAAAATATTGCATATTAGCTAAAAATACTGAACTTGATCAACATATGTTACCAGCTAGCCTCTTCTCCACCCGTTCTTTTGTTATCTTGTTATTGTTACAAGGCTTAATGACAGTTGTAGGCCATAGTTCTGGATGTGGGGGTTATTCTACCCTGGGGAGAAGAGGAGGAAGCAGCAGTGTGGATTATGGAAATATGGACTGATCTAAAAAGAGACCTCTTGTAAAAGAATGGAGCTCAAAGAAAAGCTAGGAGAAACTGATGAAAAGATGGAATATGATGTGAAAATGATCATTTGAAATCCTTCATTCCCAGCTGCCATGTTTCGGAGAAAAGGAATGCATTTGTATATTAAGAGAGAGCTAAAAGAGTCCAGATGAATAGTATTACTTATTAGGTATGTTTTCATTTTGATTCAGATAAATTATGTGCATTTTAATAGACCTTTGCATATTTAGACCTTTTAAATCTTAAAGGCATAATGTTAGGTATGATTAGAAATATTTTAAATAGTATACAATATTTGCTTAATCTTTATGTACATTTAAATGAACCTAATTTCAAAAATTAACTTCTTGATTGTTCTATTTACATATTTTAACTAATTGTCATGGTGAATGTTTTATTTAAAATAACGAATTATTTTGATACTGTGTAACAATTATTTAAATAGTCATGTGTTTACTTATGTTTATTTTTCTAGATAAGTGACAGTATTGCAGCTTATCTTGGTGAATTAGTACTAAGTGGTAACATACAGCTATGTCCTTAGCCTGTTTGACCAGACAGCAATGCAATCTAGTGGTCATTTTTGTAAAATGCAGACACAGAGTCCATGTGGTTTTAACCAGTTTTATTGATGTGTTCATAGAGGAAAGGTTGTTCCCTGATTCTAAAGTTTGCAAAAAGTTAGGAAAATGCATGAAAATGTAAAAATAAGGCATATGGTAAGAGGATCATATTTTGAGGGAAGATGATGTTTTTAACTTTGGAAATGCCAAGTGTTCTAATAGAATGTCTTCTAAGTAGAAGGAAACCTCAGACTGGACTTCAGGAGAGGAGGATGATTTGAGTACCAGTCAAAGTTTAGCGGAAGAGAACAATCTCCAAGAACAACTGCTTTTATGGGCTCCAATCTATGTCTTTAAATCCATACTGAAAAATATAATTTGATAATCATACCCTATGACCCTTATAAATATTTCGGTTTTTAAGAGGTAGACAATATCACTAACTTCCTCCTTTTGATATAACCAGCTGGGATTGTTAACTGTATTAATCTGAATTTTTTACATGATTTTGTGTGGAGTTATTATTTATGGGATATGGTATGTTAAGGAGGAAGATTAACATCAGATAACTTCAAGTTGAGCCGTAGGGAATGGAAGAAGTAATAAAATATTAAATTAAGCCAATAACATGTTCAAATAACTGCTAATTTAATGTGGCTAGAGTGTGGGATATATGGAGCTTGATATTGAGTCTACAAAGGTAGTTGTGTCAGATTATAAAGAATTTTGTATACTTTGATAATTTCTTTGGCATTGACTAATAGGAAATAACCATAGTGGTACATATTTCGGAGGTTTCCACATCACGTCTATATTTTAAAGTGGTAACTTTAGATTTAAATGCTTTGAATTGGATAAAAGGAGTCTGTTGGAGACACGGAGACTAGTAGGAAGACTATCGTAATTGTTTAGTAGAACTGTTGAGAACCTGAACTAGGGGAAAGGTCAAAGAGAAAGTGGGAAAGGGAATGGATTTGAGATTTTTTTTCTTTCTTTTTTTTATTGTGGAGGCACAGATACATGACACCTACTTTATAAACAAATAGTTAAGTTTACAGTACAGTATTTTAAACTAGAAGCACAGTGTTGTACATGAGACCTCTGGAACTTACTCATGTTACGTAACTGAATTTTGTACCTGTTGAACAGCAACTTGGCCATTTCTCCCTACTCACAGACCCTGGCTAGCAACCACCATCCTACTTTCTGTTTCTTTGAGTTTGACTATTTTTGATGTCTCATTTAAGTGGAATCATGCAGTATTTTGTCTTTCTGAGACTGGCTTATCTGGCTTATTTCACTTAGCATAATGTTCTCCAGATTCATTCATGTGGCAAATGACAGGATTTTTTTTTTTTCTTTTTTCTAAGGCTGAGTAATTTTCCACTGTGTGTATATAACACAGTTTCACTATCCATTCATCTATTGGTAGACATTTAGGGTATTTCCACATCTTCGCCATTCTGAGCAATGCTGCAGAGAACATGGAAAAGCAAATATCCCTTTAAGATCTTGATTTCAGTTATTTTGGGTAAATACCCAGAAGTAGGATTGCTGGATCATGTGGTAGTTCTATTTTTAATTTTTGGGGAAACTGTTTTCCATAGCTGCTATACCATTTGATATTCTCACCAACAGTGTACAAGGGTGCCAGTTTTTCTACATCCTCTCCAATGCTTATCTTTGTTTATTTGTTTGTTGATAATGGGCATTCTCACAGGTGTGAAATGATATCCCACTGTGATTTGCATTTCCTTGATAATTAGTAATGTTGAGTCTATTTTTATATAACTCTCAGCCATTCGTTTGACTTCTTTGGAGAAATGTCTAAGTCCTTCAATCAATTTTTGATCAGGTTACATTATTGGAGTTCTTTACATTCCTTGGTAACCCCTTATCATATGTATGGTTTGCAAATATTTTCTTAGATGTTATAGGTTTCCTTTCACTCTTTAGATTGTCTTCTTTTCAGTACAGAAGATTTTTAGTTTGATGTAATTCCACTTGTCTGTTTCTGCCTTAGTTGCTTGTGCATGTGTTTATAAACATCCATATCATATATCCATAATTGGTATTGTAGCCAAGAAATTATTGCCAAGAACAATGTCATGAAAGTTTTTCCCTGTTCGTGAATGATTTTCCGTTTCCGTCTAAGAGTTTAACACTTTTCATGTCTTATGTTTAACTCTATTTTTTTAAACTAAAAAGTATTTTAATGGGTTTCAAAATTCTTTTTTTTATTGCATTTTAGGTTTTGGGGTACATGTGAAGAACATGCAAGATTGTTGCATAAGTACACACATGGCAGTGTGAGTT